>NW_027397088.1:10426713-10473950 GCF_003265705.2 Callorhinus ursinus
CTCAGAGTCCATAGTCTCTCATGGTTCGTCTCTCCCTCCGATTCCACCCCCTTCATTTTTCCCTTCCTACTATCTTCTTTTTTTTTTTTTAACATATAATGTATTATTTGTTTCAAAGGTACAGGTCTGTGATTCATCAGTCTTGCACAATTCACAGTGCTCACCATAGCACATACCCTCCCCAATGTCTATCACACAGCCACCCCATCCCTTCCACCCCCCACCAATCCAGCAACCTTCAGTTTGTTTCCTGAGATTAAGAATTCCTTAAAATACATTTTAAGTTTTGCTTTTCCAGGTTTCCTTCACCCTTTTTTCTATTAATTACACATATGCTGCATGTTTATTGCAAAAACATTGGAAAATATAGATATACAGAAAAGAAAAATCACCTAAAACACCAACAACCGGTGTTAACAGTCTTCTGTAATTTTAATACAAATATACACATATTTCTGTATTTGTGTAGAGAGAGAGAGATTTTTATAAAAACATTTTTAGGTTACAAATAACAATCTTTGCACTTTCTTTAAAATATATTACAGGGGTGCCTGGCTGGCTCAGTAGGTAGAGCATGCACTTCTTGATGTCAGGTTTGTGAGTTCGAGCCCCACATTGGGTGTAGAAATTACTTAAAAATAAAATCTTTAAAAATACATATATATATTACAGGGGGCACCTGACAGGTTTATTCAGTTAAGTGTCTGCCTTTGGCTCAGGTCGTGATCCCAGGGTCCTAGGATCGAGTCCCCTATGAGGCTTCCTGCTCATCAGGAAATCTTCTTCTCCCTCTCCCTCTGCCTCTCTCCCCTGTTCATGCTCTCTCTCTCACTTGAGCTCTCTCTATCAAATAAATAAATAAAATCTTAATATATATACATTACTTAATATATATACGTATATGTATTACAGATGCATTGCCAAATCAATTATTAAACAGTAGCAGAAACCATGCTTTATGCCTGCTGAACAAGTGGTTGGCAAACTATGGCTCACAGTCCAAAACCAGCTCACCACCTCTTTTATAAATAAAGTCTTACCAGAACACAATAACACCCGTTCCTTTATAAATTGTTTATGGTTTATTTTATTCTATAACAAGAAAGTTGAGTAGTTGTGACAGGGACCATATGGACAAAAAACCTAAGACAGAGACCATATGGACAAAAAACCTAAAAGATTTATCTGCTCCTTTAGAAAAATATAGACCCTACACTAAACCATATCTTCTTGGGAAAATTACATTCCTACTATGCAGTATGTTTGGGACCATATGACTGAATTCTGGTCAATGAGACATGAGTGAAATTGACATAACCGCTTCTAGGTCTTGACATAAGAATTCCTGTGCAACCTCCCATCTTTTCTTCCATGTCAGTCATATCAGATAAAAAAAAACATATGAGACAGAGGACTTTCAATGAGTGAGAAATATACTTGTGTGTATGCTAGTGAGCTTTCAATATTCCTCTGTATTTTTCAAGACTGTAGAGAATTCCATCACAAGAATATAAATGATTTATTTCACCATTCCCTTATCTTAGATTGAATATTTACATTATTTCTAATGTCCTATTAATAAATAATTCACTATGGAAAATATTATGCATTTTATTTCTGTACTTGCTCAAGTATTTCTTAAGATAATTACCTCATAATGAATGTGCTTGGTTAAAGGGCTTAAATATCAATTTTTTAGTAGTAATTTATTTGGGCTTTTTAATGTGTTCTATAACAAATGATGAGCCAGTTATCCCAATGCAATATCCAAAATTGTTCCATGTTTTGAGAATTATTATTTTTATTTTGTTTAGCTTTATTGAGGTATAATTGACAAATAAAATTGTGTGTATTTAAAGTATACAAGTGATGATTTGACATATTTTGTGAAACAATTATCACAATCAGGTTAAATAATACATCCATCACTTCATATGGTTACCTCTGTGTGTGTGTGGTGAGAACACTTAAGGTCTGTTCTCTTAGCAAACTTCAACTATAAAATACACATTATTAACCATAGTTATTATGTTATGTATTAGATGCCCAGAACTTAATCATCTTATAACTGAAGCCTAATATGCTTTGACCAATGTCTCCCCATCTTTCCCTCTTCCCTAGGCCCTGGTAACCACTATTCTATAGTCTGTTTCTATGGATTTGACTTTTTAATTTTTGTTTATTCATTTTAGATTTCACATATAAGTGAGATCATACAGTATTTGTCTTCTGTCTGGTTAATTTCACTTAGCATAATATCCTCTAGGTTCATTCATATTGTAACCAATATCAAAATTTCCTTCTTTTTTATGACTAAATAATATTCCAGTGTGTGTGTGTACCACATTTTCTTTATCCATTTATCTATTGACAGAAATTTAGGTTGTTCCTGTATGTTGGCTGCTGTGAGTAATGCTGTAATGAACATGGGAGTGCAGATATTTCTTTGAGATACTAATTTTATTTCCTTTGGACATATGCCAAAAAAGAGGAGATTTGGGGGTCAAATGGTAATTCTGTTTTTAATTTCCTGAAGGACCTCAATACTCTTTTCCATAGTACTTTGCACTTGGATTTACTTCCTGACAGTGTACAAGGATTCCCTTTCTCCACATCCTTGCCAACACATTATCTGTTGTCTTTTTTATTAAAGCCATTTTATCCTAACAGGTACAATACCTCATTGTGGTTTTGATTTGCATTTTTCTGATGACTAATGATATCAAGCACCATTAATCATTTGTATGTCTTTGAAAAAATATCTATTCAGGTCCTTTACCCATTTTTTAATTGAGTTGTTTTTTTTGCCATTGAGTAGTATGAGTTCCCTATATGTGTTGGATATTAATCCCTTTTCAGATATATGGCTTGCATGTATAGATTTCCTTTTCCTTTTGTTGATGGTTTGCTTTGTTGCATGGGAGCTTTTAGGTTTGATGTGATCTTACTAATTGATTTTTGACTTTTATTTTTGTTTGTTTTTTTTATGCTTTTGGTTTTCATATCCAAAAAATCATAAGAAAGATCAATGTTGAAGGACTTCCTCCTTATGTTTTTTATTCCAGTACTTATATGGTAAGAGGTCTTATGTTTATGACTGATTTACTTTGAGTTAATTTTTGTGAGTGGCATAAGATAGGGGTCCAATTTCATTTCCTTCATGTGTTTATCCAGTTTCCCAACATCATTTGTTGAGAGACTATCCTTTCCCCTTTAAGTATTCCTGGCTCCCTTGCCAAATATTAGTTGACTATATACAAAGGAATTTGATTCTGGGCTTTCTATTTTGTTCCATTAGTCTATATGTCTATTTTATGCCATTACCATACTGTCTTAATTTCTATACTTTGTGGTATAGTTTGAAAGTAGGGTACGTCAGGCTTTGCTTTTCTTTCTCAAGATCACTTTGGTTATTTGAATTTTTTATAGTCCCATACAAATTTTAGAACTGCTTTTTCTATTTCTGTCAAAAAAACCAATGTAAATTCAATAGGGATTGCATTAATTCTATAGATCCCTTTGGGCAGAATGAACATTTTAACAATATTAATTCTAATTCATGAACATAAGATATTTCTTTATTTATTTGTGTCTTCTTCCGTTTCTTTTATCAGTGTCTTATGGTATTCAGTGTATGGGTGTATCACCTCCTTGGTTAAATTTATTCCTAACTATGCTTTTTTTATGATATTGTAAATAGGATTATTTTTCTAATTTCTCTTTCACATAGCCCATTGTTACTGTATGGAAATACAACTTACGTTTGTACATTGGACCCCTATTTAATATCCTGCAACTTTACTGAATTTGTTTATTAGTTATAGTAATTTTTGATGGAATCTTTAGAGTTTTCTATATATACCATGTCATTCACAAACAGAAAAATTTCCTTTTTTTTTCCTTCACTGACATTTTTTTAATTAATTAATTTATTTTACTTACTTTTTTTATTTTTTATTATGTTCAGTTAGCCACTGTATAGTACATCATTAGTTTTTGATGTAGTGTTCAATAATTCATTAGTTACATATAACACCCAGTGCTTCCTTTTTCATTTGGATGACTTTTATTTCTTTTTCTTGCCTAACTAATCTAGCTAAGACAAGGCATCGTTGTCTTGTTTCTGGTCTTAAAGGAAAAGATTTGGCTTTTCACCATTGAGTATGTCAGCTATGGGTTTGTCACATATGACCTTTATTTTGTGAGGTACATTCCTTCTATATTTATTTTTTGAGAATTTTAACAAGGAAAGGAGGTTGAATTTTGTTGATATTTTTCTATTGAAATGATCATATCATTTTTATTCTTTTATTAATATAGTTTATCACATTTATTGTTTTGCATGCATTAAACCATCTTGCATCTCAGGGATAAATCCCACTTGATCATGGTGTATGATTTTTTAATGTGTTGTTGAATTCAGCTTGCCAGTATTTCATTGGCGATTTTTGCTACTATGTTTATCAGGGATAGTGGTCTATAATTCTCTTTTCTTGTTTTGTCCTAGTCTAATGCTGGCCTTGTAGATGATTTGGAAGTGTTTCCTCCTCTCCAGTTTTTTGGAAGAGTTTGAGAAAGATTGGTATTAATTCTTCTTTAAACTGTTTTGTAGAACTCACCAGTAAAGCCATTAGGTCCTGAGCTTTTCTTTCTTGGGAGGTTTTTGATTGCTGATTTAATCTCCTTATGTATTATCGGTCTGTTCAGATTTTGTTTCTTTGATTCAATCTTGGTCGGTTGTATGTTTCTAGGAATTAGGCATTTCTCCTAGGTTGTCCAAATTTTGGTGCATAATTACTCATGGTGGTCTCATGATTCTTTGTATTTCTGTGGTATCAGTTATAGTGCCCCCTCTTTTATTTCTGATTTTATGTATTTGTCTTCTCTTTTTTCTTAGTCTAGCTAAAGTTTTGTGAATTTTATCTTTAAAACAAAACAAAACAAACAAACAAAACCCGGCGTTAAGCTTCATTGATCTTTCTATAGTTTTCCTGGTCTCTATTTCATTAATCTCTTATGTGATCTTTGTTATTTCCTTCCTTTTAAATTTGGGTTTGGCTTGTTGTTTTATTTCTAGCTTCTTGAGGTTTTAAATTGGGATTTTTATTTGTAATCTTTCTTCTTTCTTAGTGTAAATTGTTATTGCTATAAAATTCCCTCTTAGAACTGCTTTTGCTGCATCCCATAAGTTTTAATATGTTGTATTCTCATTTTCATTTATTTCAAGATTTTTCTTATTTCCCTTTTGATTTCTTCTTTGACCCATTGGTTTTTCAAGAGTGTGTTGTTTGGTTTCCACATATTTGTGAATTTTTCAATTTTCCTCCTGCTATTGATTTTTAGTTTCATACCATTGTGTTTGGAAAAGAGCCTAGGTATAATTTCAGTTTTCTTAAATTTGCTAAAAGTTGTTTTGTGACCTAACATGTGATCTGTTCTGGAAAATGTTCCATGTGTGCTTAAGAAAAATATGTGTTCTGCTTGCTACTGTTGGATGGAACATTCTGTACATGTTTGTTAGATCCATTTGGCCCCAAGTATAGTTCAAGCTCAATGTTTCTGTATTGATTCTCTCTCTGGACAATCTATCCATTGTTGAAAGTGGGATGTTGAAGTTCTTTACTACTATTGTATTGTTATCTCTTTCTCCCTTCAGATCTGTTAGTAGTTGTTTAATATATTTTAAGTGCTCTGATTTGGAGTGCATATATATTTACCATTGTTATATCCTCTTGATGAATTGACTCTTCTATCATTATGTAATGACCTTCTTTGTCTCGTTACAGTATTTTTACTTAAAATCTATTTTGTCTGATGTAAGTATATCTATCCCTCCTCTCGTTTAGTTTTTATTTGGATGGAATCTCTTTTTCCATCCCTTCACTTTGAGCCTATGTATGTCCTTAAAGCTGAAGTATCTTGCCGGTTATTATATCTTAATACATTCACCAACACTATGCCTTTTGACTGGAGAATTTATTATATTTACTATTAAACTAATTATTGTTAGGTAAGGACTTATGAATGCCACCTTATTATTGTTTTTTAGCTGTTTTATAATTCCCTGTTCCTTTTTTCTTTTACTGTCTTGTTTTGTGGGTTGATGATTTTCTGAAGTGGTATGCTTTGACGATATCGTCTCATTGTCCTCTGGCCTGCAAGGTTTCTTCCGCTGAGAAATCTGCTGATAACCTTACAAGGATTCCCTAATATGTGAGAATTTTTTTTCTCTTGCCGCTTTTAAAGTTTCCTCTCTCTCTCTCTTTCTTATTTTAGATAGTTTTAATATAATGTGTCTTGAAGAAGACATCCTTGGGTTGAATCTTTGGGAGAACTATGAGCTTCATGAACTTGGATATCTGAATATTTTCCAGATTTGAACATTCTTAGTCATTAATCTTTAAATAAGCTTTCTGCCTCTTTCTCTATCTCTCTCTCTTTTCCTTCTGGGACTACAATATGCACAGATATTTTCACCTGATGGTATCTCATAATTTACACAGGTTTTCTTCACACTTTAAAAATTTTTTTTTCCTTCATTCTCACCTGACTGGATAATTTCAAATGACCTGTCTTCTTCATCACAGATTCTTTCTTCTGTTTGATCAAGTCTACTGCAGATGCTCTCTATTGCATTCATTGTACTCTTCAGCAACAAATATTCTGTTTGGTTCTTTTTATGATTTCTATCTCTCTGTCAGTCTTATTTTGCTCACATATCTTTTTTCTTGATTTCATTAAAATGTGTGTTCTTGTAGGTGAGTGGGCTTCCCTAGAACAATTATTTTGAGTTTTTATCAAGCAAATCACAGATCTTTATTTCTTTGGGGCCATTTGCTGGAAATGATTGTATTCCCTTTGTGGTGTTATGTTTCCTTGATTTTTCATGTTTCTTGAAGTCTTGCATTGCTATCTTTGGGTTTGAAGAAGTAGACACCTCTTCCAGTCTTTACTCATTGACTTTAGGAGAGAAATATCTTCTGTCTGCCCTGCTAGGCATTCTCAGGCTTTTCTGGACTTTTTTTATGGATATGCCTGCCTTCACATCTCTTCCTTTTTGGTGGGATGAGTTCTTAAGACTATATGGTTTCTCTTGATCCTGCAAAATCAAACTAAGTTTTAACAGCCTCCCTTAGGGTTGCTTTCCCTAGGGTGTTGCTGAATGCTCAAGTTTGTGTACTTTTTTTGCAATCCTGTGAAATTAGTTCAGCTTTTCACATATGTTCACTAGCTGTCTGAAAAGGTTTGCACTCTTTCCCCTTGAGAGGCACACAGGGAGCTGATCGTGAGGTGGGGGTTGTGTGGGTGAGACATGTGGAGTGTTAAGGGTGCCCATGGGATAGTTAAGGAGATCCATAGGTGAGGTGTCCTGAGTGGTTCATGAACAAGATCCCTAATGGAGACTGCAAAGCAATTAGTAGGATTTGTGTTCCTTTGATTACCTCTAAGCTGTAGCTGTTATTCTTCCCACCCTTCTCTGCCCCTCAGTTTTGCAGCATACCTCAGTACTGTGTCTGGGACAAGAAGGAAGTGGGCCTCTTTGATAGCATCATGCATAGCTGCAGAAGCTGGGTGCTCACTTGCATGCTTTCACTTTTCCCATGGACAAAATCATGCGCCAAGAGCACTGATCTGTGCTGCCTTGGAAGAGGGTTGGTACAGGTAAAATAAAACTGTTCCTCTTACCTTCTTCAATGGGTCCATTCTTGGAATTTTTTTTTTAATCCAGTAGTGTGTTAAAATTTCTCCACTGGACTCTAGGACTTCCACAAAAATATTCTCATCTGAGGGTGGTTATAAAAATTGGTGTTCTTTAGGGCAAAGATGATAAAAAGTTCTATTCCACCTTTTTGCTGATGTCACTACTCTAAATCCTCCCAATACAATTTACTGGGTTATTCTTCCCTTACTGAAAAATTTGAATGGATAATAAATTCTGTCAGTAGGATCATTTTTATTTTTCTTTCCCTTACTGTTATACATTGTACTAATAAACTTTTTAATGGTGAATCATTGTTCAATGACTAAGTAAAACTTATTTAGGAACAGAAGTTTTTCTTAATTTAGTACTATAAAAACTTGCTAACATTTTCCTCAGGTCTGTAATTCTTGTGTGCATATGTTTGTCTGTGCGTGTGTATGGATGGGTATATATACCCATCATCATTGTTGGGTAGCCACCATCTGTCAATCTTAATACATACATATGCAGATAATATAGACTTAAAATGGTTAGAAACTCATATTTTTTCAATTATTTAGAATAATTTGAATAGCATGGAATTTATCAGTTCCTTAATGATTTTATTTAAATCACCTCCCCAAAAAATCAACCAGAAATCCATCCAGTCTAAATGATTTCCTGAAAGATGTTTTCCAAAATACTTTAAAAAATGCTGTCCATGTTTATTACTTTAGGAATTCAATTCTTCTAAAAAAAACTTGATACTTAAAAAATTATTTGTCCCAGTGAAACATTTTTATTTATTACCACAGATATATGTATATTAAACTCTGATTTTTAACCTCTTCTTTATCTGTGGTTATATTACACTTCTCTGATACCTAAGGTTGTATGTTTGTATTTTTTTCTCTTCTTTCCCAATCTTGACAGAAGAGAAAATTAATAATGAGCTTTAACACCAAAAAAGTTATTATAATTTATGTCCTCTTTTCTGAATGATCTTAGCTTTGCAAGTTTTATTTTATATATTTTTTTCTAGCTTCTTTATTTTTATTGCTTTAATAGTAAAAGTATTTCTATCTAGATACAACTCTGGTCACATTTCATAAGTTTTTATATATAGTGTTCTCATTGCTTCATAAAATACTGTTTTTTAAATAATTTATGATTGCACATTTTATTTCCTTTTGAGCCACAAGAGTTTTGGGGGGTGGTGCACAAGTACTTTTAAAAGGTCCTCAAACATGTATAAATTTTAATATATACATGTCTAAAATTTTATAATTGTTTCTGCACACTCTTACCTGAATATATATTGTACAACTTCTGTTGTGTGTAATTTAATGATTTTTTTTCTTTTTTTGTTGGAGAATCCTGATATATGTTATATTCTTATAAATGTGATTTTATATTGACATTATAAAACATTAACATCCTTCTATGCAAAATATACTGATTTGTTGTATTATTTATGCTATCTATATTAGTGAATATCTGGAAATGTGTTGTAGTTACACTCAATGCTTTTTTTTAAATATATATTTCCAGGAACCACCCATGCTCTCCTAATTCAAAATATCTAAGAATCGGTTCTAGGATTGTCTATTAAAAGCTTGCCTCACGACTCATAGTGAAGTTGGAGATTTTTGTTTGGTTGGTTGGTTGGTTTTGTTTTGGTTTGGACATATTTTTTCCCAGCATCTAATGTAATATTTTCTTCCAGGCAGGATTTTTGGTGAGCAAATGCTTTTAAAAGCCTGTCCAGTGGTTGATCCTCCAATGGCTGTGTGTGTGTAAAAGACTAAAGTTGTAATAAGTGAAAAGAGTTCAACTGACCTGCCTAAGAAACTATATAAGACTTAGAGACTGTGGGAGTATGAAAAAAGTGTTCATCAGATTTAGAGGGCTCTCTAGTGGGTGGTTGTGAGATGCAGTTTTTAAAGAAGGGTCAGTGGTTCCAGTGAGAAAATGCCATTTGAACAAAGACAAGAAAGGAGTGAAATACTTAGCCATGTGGACCTCTGGGGGAATTGAGCAGTGTGTATATCAGATGAACAGATAATCAGAATTATCTTCTAGGCTGAAAGAAAAGTTATGTTTGGGAAATAGGAAAAGGCCAGGATGATAGAACATAGTAAATAAAGGCAAGTGTAGGTGTCAGGTAAGGAGAGGTAATAACTCAGCTTATCCAAGGTGACTTGAGGTTATCATGAGAACTTTGCTTTTTATGCCAACCTAATGGAGAGTTTGAGCAAAGGAGTCATGTGATCTCACTTATTTTAGAAGGATCATGTTAGTGGGGTGCCTGGGTGGCTCAGTCGTTAAGCTTCTGCCTTCGGCTCAGGTCATGATCCCAGGGTCCTGGGATCAAGCCCCGCATCAGGCTCCCTGCTCTGCAGGAAACTGGTTTCTCCCTCTCCCACTCCCCCTGCTTATGTTCACTCTCTCGGTGGGTCTCTCTCTGTCAAATAAATAAATAAAATCTTTAAAAAAAAAGAAGAAGAAGAAGAAGAAGGATCATGTTAGTTAATGTGTTGGGAATGGATCAAAGTGGAGTGAGAGTAAAGGTAGGGAAATCAATAAGGGGACTACTGAGAAATCCAGGAGAGCAATAACAGTGGCTCAGATTGGGACCATGGCAGAGAATTATGGGATAAGTAGTCAGATTCTGGGTTCATTTTCAAAGCATATCCAATAGAGTTTCTGAATGGTTGATATGTAGTCAAGAGGAGCTATCAGAGGCAGTACAGATCTTTACGGCTGAACCAGCCCTTCATGACTGCACTCCCACCTTTCCGTTACCATATAACTTGCCCTGATCCTGTGAGTGGATATATTTCATGTCTTCCTGAGAGCTTAAGAACCTGTCATGCTGCTTATACTCCTTTTCCCCTCTGCTTTGACAATCAGCAGTGTTCTGGAGAGCAGGTACTTGATCAATGTGGGCACAGAGTGAGAATGATGACAATATTGTGTAGATTCCTCGGGGGACTTGTGATGAATGTATAACTGGCACAAGAAATCACTTTTTTTTAAACTAGCAATTGTTAACCAGCAATCACTTGGAAAGTATATAACATATCTAATGAGTATCCTAGGATATGAAAAGATGAGAAAAAATAGAATGTTAGTAGCATGTGTTCGATATAACTCTGCATTTGACAATGTACTACAAAAAAAGAGATGAGCTTAAAAACAATCAGCAAGCAGAAATAAAAGGGGACGAAGAGAATAGGAAAATGTGGAGACTTATAAGGTTGGAATAGGTTACTGTTTTTCACAACCTACCAGGACAAAGTAAACTTGAGAATGTCTTTGAGCAAAGAAAGCCTTTTGGCAAGGATCAAATCAATGGAAGCCCCTCATTCCCATTGTTACTACCTCTGAGTAGATTATGGTGATGCTCAGTTAATGTAGCAGAAAATGGCTTAGGAAAAAGATGTCGCTTTCCCACCAATGCTTAATGAGCTCAAGGCACCTGCAATTAAGTCATGTCTCGAAAAGAACTATAAGTATGGTTATTGGCACATGAAACTGACTGGAATCAAATAAATACAAAGCTGCCTAAGTTTCTGAGACAGTTGTACTGCCAAAAAGAGCTGCTAACCTAAACTAAAAAGACTCTAATCATTTCAGACCTAAAATAACCCTGAGGCCCCAAGGATCAGGAAACAGTTTGACAAAGCTGCTTAGTCTCCAAGGAGGGCATATTCTCTAAAGCTCACTTCAGATATAACTAAACAGGATAATGACACAGAAAGGAACTCCCAGAAAGTGGAACCAAGAGCCATTGAGAACAACAAACAGGGGGAACTTTTCCCATGAAGCAGAAATAAAGTCTAATCAATAATTATTCCCTACAACCAAAGGAATAGACCTTTTCAACTGCCCGAGGAGTTTTAGAATGGTTCTAGACCAATGATTGCCATCTCTCTTTTTGAATGGAAGTATCTACTATGCTTCTATCTCTGTTTCTCTATCATATATTGGGTATGTGGGATAGTTAGTAAGTTTACTTTTGTGTTAATAGAAGTAGATCTACATTCACACCTATTAGAGTGCTTACCTGGCATCCCCTCTGCCTATTGTGTACACCACTGTACATTATCCAGACATCTTGAACTATAGATGATATGACTGTGAGAGGGGGCTAAGTGTATTTTACATACTGAATGATGAGTGAACCAAACATTTGGTTTACTAGTTTAGTTGACTAAAATGGCCAACTGTTGTAGTCATTAGAGGTGTTCACAATTCTTCTTTCTCTTTTGGTGTGCCTTAATAACTGGGAATTTTTCCACATAATGGCTTCTCCATTGGCCTGGGTCCAAAAAGGAAGATGACAATGATGCCGGACAAATCCTTCTCGTTCCAACTCCGGCAACCCAAATGGAAATGTAGCATAACAGGGAAACTTTGCTGTTATAAGTCACTGTGACTTGAGTAGTGCTTGCTTCTGCATTATAATATCCTGAATAATGTAAGAGTCGAGGATAACTTTAAACATTTGGCTTGAGAAAATCAAAGGTTGGTCTTGCCATCCACTGAAATGCATAAAGATGTGGAGAATCAGGTTTAGAGGGGAAAATCATAAGTAGGTGTTTCCTCAAGTGGAGATGTACAGTAGGCATTTGGATATGTATGTCTGATGTTTGTGGGATAGATTTGGGCTAGACCTATAAATTTGGGAATTATCTCCTCTAGTAACAGAGATGAATAATGAAAGGTGAAAGCAAAGAGAAGAGAAAATAAGGACTGAGTCCTGGAGCACTTCACCATTGAGAAGTAAGAGAAAAGAAGAGGCTACAGTAAAGGGAACTGAAAACTATCACCACAGATATAGAAAGAAAACTAGTAGTGTCCTGGCAACCAAGTAAAAAAAGTTTACAAAGAATGAGAGAGTGCTTAATTATGAAAAACATTTTTACTGAATGAGGTAAGATAAGGATTGAGAATGGACTATTGCCTTTAAGAATATGGAGGTGGGGTTATTGTTGGCCTTGGTGAGAGTAGTTTCCATAGAATACAGGTATGAATTCATGAGTAGAGTAGGTGTCAGCAAGCATTGGAGGAATTAGTGATAGCAAGAAAAGAAATTTCTTCCAAGGAGTCTTATAATAAAGGGTAGCAAAGATGTGAGGTTGTAGATGATAAGGAGAATGGAGTCTGGAGTAATTCTTTTCCAAGATGGAGAAACAATAGCAAATTTGTATTATTAAAATGGTAATTTAGAAAGGAGGAAAAAGCTGTTGGGAGCAGTATCCTTAACAGAGGATGTGATCTAGTGCTTAAGTAGGGAGATAACTTTAGAAGAGCAGGGTTCCTTCATCTTTTTTTTTTTAAGATTTTATTTTATTTATTTGACAGAGAGAGACACAGCAAGAGAGGGAACACAAGCAGGGGGAGTGAGAGAGGGAGAAGCAGGCTTCCCGCCCAGTAGGGAGCCCGATGCGGGGCTCGATCCCAGGACCCCGGGACCATGACCCGAGCCGAAGGCAGACGCTTAACGACTGAGCCACCCAGGCACCCCGCAGGGTTCCTTCACCTTTGGTAAAGGCTGAAAGGAAGCATATCTGGGAGCAGGTGCCAGTAGGTCAGTAGATAGAGTGGCGAGAATTTGTGGTGCTGGTTCTCTTCTGATTGCTTCAATTTTCCTAGCGAAGTAGTAAACCAATTTATCAGTTGAGAGTGAGGCTAAGGAAGAATATGTTGCAGGTTTTATTCCTATTTCATAGAAGCTTATCTTCTAAAATGTTTTCAGAATGCAACTTTTGGCATCTCTCTTGGGCAGGTAATGCTCATATAGATAACTTTTAGTTTTATAGGTGATATCACATTTTTTTTTATTATTTCTTCAGTGATTTTAGCAGTTAAAATCATGTTCGTTGTTTTAGCATTGATTGTAAGAGCAACTTGAGCTCATAGGAAAAAATGTGGAAAATATAAAGTAATATTAGAAAAAAGTAAATTATGAAATTTATTATCACACACAGATAGCCATTATCAACACATCTTTATGTGTGCTTTCAGATTCTTCCTATGCAATGTGTGTTTTCTATAACTGGATCATAATATTGTTTATGCTCCCCATTATATTTTGAACATTTCCTCATATTTTATTATTTGAAAATATACTTTAATGGATATGTCATATTACATTATGCATTACATTAGTTACAGGATGCCCCTGATTCATATCTGAGCTATCTGAGCTACGTTAATCAATGGAGTCTGATACTAGCATGAGATAAGCAATAAATCAGTCTAACAACACTTTCCAGGTAAAAAATATATAACTTGTATGTGATTATAGAATAAAAGCGACATTTCAAAACATAAGGAAAATGATAAACTATTTAATATAACACTTTAAAAAAGAAAGAAATTTACAGATTAAACTACATAGAAACTTCTATATGCCAAAATATATATTAAAGGAAACTAAACAACTTACAACCTCAGTATACTTTGGTGACATATCCTATATGCAAAGTTTTACTGCACTTAATATATAAAGAGCTATTATAAATCAATAAGAATAAATGAGTTCCAGTGGTAAAACTATACATTTTCACCAATCATGTAAAATAAATGGCATTTCTAATGAACTATTTTTTACCTTTTCAGGTAAGAAAATATTTTTTACTATTAATGTACACTACTAGCAATAGTCTGGAGAAAGAGGTTATTTCAATTACCCTTTGTGTTTGAAATGGAAATTGGTACATTTCTGAAATCAAATCAGTACATATTAAAATTTTAAATGTGGTACCCTTGATTTAACAATCTTACTTCTAGAAATTAATTTGTGTTCTTTTTTTATCCTTCTTTCTTTCCTTCAATCCTTCCAGTATTTCTTTTTTCCCTACCCCTTTCTTCTTTTTGCTTCTTTCTTTCTGTCCTTCCCTTCTTTCTCTCATTAATTTGCTTAGCCAGTATCATAGCTAATACATTTCCTTCATTATCCTATTATTCTTCACAACAGCCCTGTGTAAGTGGACACTGACAAAGCCCCACATGAGCAGTTGGTTGGAACTACTTTGATGCCTTCATAAAGAGAACTGTTAAGAAAATCACGCTGAGGTGCCTGGCTGGCTCAGTTGAAAAAACATGCAACTCTTGTTCTCGGGGTTGTGAGTTCGAGCCCCACATTGGGTGTAAAGATTACTTTAAATGTAAAAAACAAACAAACAAAAACAAGAAAATCATGCTACATACTCACATTAAACATAGAATGAACTGAAGCAGGACAACCAAGGCCATTCAAGGAAAGGCTAAACTGAAAGTATATAGTCCGCTTCAGAAGAAAAAGACCTTTGGTGCAAGTGTTAACAATCTGTCTCTTGGAGCCTGTTTATACCCATTCAAGCTCTCTTCCTGACCAAGTTCTCACATCCTATGTGGTCAATTTAGGATTTGGTGATCCCTACTGTGAAGTAGACTTTCTCTAGGACTCAAGTGGACAGGTTGCATCAGATATTCAGATATTGTCTCTAATCATGCAACCTGAAAACCATATATAAGATTATGTCACTGGATTAGCAGATATTCTTTGATGTGCTTCAGAAGGTCGAGTCACTCATTCAGTGCTGCACAGAGGAGGTTATAGTACATTATAGAGGAAGATTTCGATCCAGGTCTAACTCAGAGCCCCAGCTCTTAACCACTATGATATACTATAACATTCATCAACCCACTTATTATGTAATTACTGAATTCCTATTATGACTTAGATATTGGAGAGGTTATCCTTAAAGAATTTATACCACTTTAGGAATGAACTTCTGCTCCTTCTGGGGTTTCAACAGATTAAGAAAATCAGTAAGTGAAGGTCCTCTAAATTCTGATCTATCCTGGTGCTGCAAATGTCCTCATTGTCCAAGATCAAGCAGACCTGTAGCCAACAGCTGTTCAATGCCACAAGGCCAATGTCTCACTGTATAATACAAATATTTGACCCTATTTAAAACATTGGAGGTATTGGTGGAATAGGTAAGAAGTTAATTTGTGGGGGTGGGGGAGGAGAGTTGAACTTTTCCTGGATCCCTGGAGGGAGTACCCTGAGTTATCTCTTTCACCTTTGAGTATATCTGTTCCTTTCTCACCTCAACTTTTTATCAGTCACAAAAATAAAAATCTATGTAAATTCACTGTATTTAAAAGAAAATATTTTGGATTTTAAAAAACAACAAAGCTTAGTTTATCTCAGTCAATAACTAGTTATTTAGGACTTACAATTTGTCAAGGCTCTGATCTACTATATTTAGCAGGTTTTCACCAAGATCTCAGACCCAATAAGAGCTCTTTTCAAGGTCTTGGAAGGTATTTCTAGTAGTAAGCATTTTCACTTAAAGTGGTGATTTTCCCATTCCTCGAAGTGATTGAGATTAAGCTAGAGGTCCTGGAAATGATACAGTAGAAGGGACTTGTGCTTCACGTAGATGGCTGGGCCAGATGAAATTGTGTGTGTGTGTGTGTGTGTGTATGTGTGTGTGTGTGTGTGTGTGAATTCTTACTGACTAAAATACATAGAAAAGACCATTTTGGAGACATCTTGAATAAGCACTTATAAAATGGAAATGCCATAATGTCATCAAGACTTTTTTCCCCTGCTTATCCAAGCATTATCAGTTGATTTAATAAAACTGAAGACTAAGAAAGACTGGAAATACAGCTTCCAATAGAATGCTCTCATGCTGTGATTGTTGAAGTGATAAGTAATTTGCTTTTAATGCTAGCACATACCACTTAGCATCATATTTAACTGAAGGATGAAAATCATTCATTTTTTATCCACTTGCTCAACTGACACTTAGTATATCTATTGTCACTGAGCTTAATACAAGGAACATTTAATAGATCTCACTTTCAAATTTATAGCAACCACTTAAATTTTTAATTCCTTCTTATTTATATTTTTATTCTTTAAAAGAATTTAATTTCAAATGGAAAATCTATTTAGGTAATAAGAACACAGTAGGTAAGAGCAAAAACAACGTACTAAAAGGATTTTTTTAACTTACAATTTTCAATTATAGCCATATGTTGTATTGTGTATTATTTCTATATGTGAGAAAATATCAATGTGAATGACACACATCAATTAGTAACTATAATCCTAAAAATAAAGTTACCAATGAAATTATTAAGCAAACATGCATGAGTTTATAGATAAAACAAAGCTTGTTTTACTAGCAAATTCTTGAAAAATAACTATGAGCATTATAAATTATCCTCAATATACTAAGGAAAACTGATGACTAGATTCACGGATATATATATGTAGATATATGTATCTGTGATATATAGTCCCCCAGAAATCTACCTTGAATTTTAACATAACATTTTGCACTGCATCTAAATACGTGGACACTGTTAAGTGGATATTATACCAGGATGCCCCATGTTAGAATTCTGTTCTTAAAGACCATCTATTTACAATGACCACTCTAGCTCTCCTTATCCATGGAATTCTTATATGCAATGCCACAGAGGATGAAAGGAATTGACTATAAGAATAAGAAGATCTTTTTTTTCTATTAAGAACCTAACCATACATGTACATCCAAAAACAAATCTAAATTAAATAGGTTATCTCAGTGCCAATGCAAATGCAACATTTAGGTAAGATAGTTCCAAATTCTTTCAGTGTTGGATTGAATTATAGCACTGAGCCCATGAATATTCAAGGAGAAGAGAGAACTCTTGAAAAAACATGTTAGTCAATCTCTACCCAACACACACACACACACACACACACACACACACATTATGTTATAAAAGTATTAGAATGACTCACATATTGAATCTATTACTTAATGCTTAATGCTCAGTAAGATAAGTTCAACAGCAAGGAAAACAAATATAAAGCAACAAAAGCAACAAAGCACTATAGACTTCCATTTTAAAATACTGAACAACTCATGTGTTGAAATAATGTAGTAAGAGACTCCTTGGATTAGGAAATACGCTGTGGCCATGGACTTCCTTCGGGAGCCAGAAAACACTGCTTTTCTTAATTATACTAGTCCTTCCATTGGGGCCACCAATTCCTAAAGGAAACACATAACAAAGAAAAGTGTTTTGTGTTTGTTGTTGCTGTCCTCTGTATTGTTTGCTCAGTTCACTGTCACACAGTACATTAAATATAAAGTTAAGTGAAACCTGACCTATGACTTTATTCTTTCATGCAACAAAAACTGACCGAGTACTTAGTAGTTCAAAGTCAGTGTTAAGGACTGGAGAGAGCAAAAGTAAATAAAGGAAACAGTGATTCCTGCCTTCATAAAGCTTAAGTTTTAGTGAAGGGAGTATAAATAAAAGTAGCAGATTTAAAAAATCAGTCAGCATTTTTATTAATTCAGTTAAGTGAATGACAACTCAGTAAAAAAAAATTACCATATTGTTTGTTCAACAACACTCGAGTTATCAACTTGAACTAAGGATCTAATGAAATACAGCTTAAGATGCAGAAATCTGATTTGTATACATCTATTCCTTCTCAGTATATTTTGTACTGATACAAGTCTTTCATAGAATCTGTTTTACTGCATTGGCCCCCTTCTTTTTTTCTGGCCTTTTTGGTACTATAAATGAGAACACCATGAAGACCTGGCCTTAATTGCCACCCCACCCCCACTCTCCTTCACATCATCTTTTCAACAGGAAATATTAATTAGCTCCTGAATGGTACCCAACACTCTTCTAAGTTCTGCCAATAGGAAGATACATTCAAGAAGTTCTCTATCCACAGGCATGCCATGTTGAAATGGGGAAGGCAGAAGTCGGTAATTTGAATACAAAACTGTTAAGTGAAAGCGGAAGTAAGTGCCTGGTGATCAAAACTATAACTAATTATACTTGCAAGAATGGAGGTGAGGAAGGAAAAAAATCAGTGATAGTGCATTCAAGTCTCATCTTTTTTTTTTTCCCTAGATTTTGTTTATTTGAGAGAGAGAGAGACAGAGATAGCAAGAGAGAGCCTGAACAGAGAGGAGAGGGAGAAGCAGTCTCTCCCACTGAGCAGGGAGCCCCACAGGATGGGGCTCGATCCCAGGACCCTGGGATCATGATGACCTGTGGCAAAAGCAGATACTTAATGACTGTGCCACCCAGGTGCCTCACAAGTCTCATCTTGAAAGAAGAACTGAACTGCCAGAAGTAGGCATGTGTGTTAATTTAAGCTATTTAAAGGTGTCTGGAGTATTTATTCATTTCTGTAAGGTTGAGATCTGTTGACAGAGTTATTACTGTATGTTAATCTGCCTTCAATATTAGCCATAGAGGATGAAAAATAGAGACAGTATATGCATATGCTAATTTCGGCCAATAGAGGGAACACCTAGTGTAATTCTCAGTGCAATCATCTTATGTGAGACTGAAGATACCATCATAGTCAGACAATGATTAAAGCCAGGAATGGAAAATCACCAGGATCAGATGTATTCATGTTTCCTAATTAGAAGAATCAATTTTGACCCTCCAGAACACTGCTTTCTGTTTGAGAGAAGTGGCTTTTAAATATCTGCTCACCCTTCATGAAAGGTGCAGAGAAAGATCAGAGGGCCTAGCTATCCACTGTATTTATTGCTTGGTAGTGAGGCAAAGGATACTTCATGATGCCGGACTTTTTTTGACCCATCTACCTTCTAATGGTTCACTGTCCATTTGTGATCATAAATCCTACTCCAAACCTTCGGACAAAAGAGAGAAAGGCAAGGGATAAAAAAGAAAAGGGATAATATAAGAACTGAAAAGGGAAGTATGCTTATTTGATCCGTTTAGAAGGGGTGGAGGTATATGCAGAGATCCCATATCTGTGCCAGCCATTTTGAGATTGGTTGTTGTTATCTTAGGACACAAAATATATGTTCTGCAAGCCACTTTACTCAAGGGACTTTAATTTTTATTATTTAATTTTTCCACTCTTTTTTCTTGAAGTTCCTTCTTAAAAAAATGTGAAATTTTTCAGCTAAATGAAAAGGAAAAGGGATTTATTTAGAGTTGGTTCTATCATGCTCTAGCCATTCCTCTTATTCCCTCCAAATGAACGAATATTACTTATAAAAGGAAGTGAAAACTGGTATCCTACCGTTCTTCAAATTCCATAGTAGCGAAGTATTGTTCTAAACTAACAAAGATTGGCAGGATTCCATGCTCTCCGAAAAACATAATTGGGATGATCATGACTTCTAACTGTTGTTTCCAATACTGGTTATTAACTTCTGGTAAAGTACATATTATAAGGCCGTGGGTGGAAGAGAAATTTACACTATTCTCACGTGACTTACGCCCCACCGTGGAGCTTTAAGGAAAAAAGAACAAAGAAGCACTTGGTGGCTCCTACTTAGTTGAATCACTCACATACAGCCAAGTTAAGTATTTAATCAGTAGAAAAGAATACCTTTTTATTTTAATGACTTCTTTTCATTTCTCTTGATTTAATATCAAAGGAGTCTTCCAGTGTACTGTCCAGTTTATTTATATGCTCCTGAATCGCTGTGACCACTTCAGTGGGGATAAACCTTAGGCCACTGATATCACCAAACACCTGAAAAGTGGTGATAAAATGGCACATATTAACCTACCATGTTTCAAAGAAATATTCAGGTGGAATGAACAAATGCTGTGACTTTTTTCTTACCACCCCCCACCCCCGCCTCCCCAAGATTACACCTTGGAAATCCCCTGAAATGCTGTATTGTTAACCTAACTCCACAGTTTAACGGAAGCTTACAATTTAGGTTTTATGATTCAGTTTCACTTCTGACTCTAGGAGGCATTGTATAACACACCAAAATATATATATTAAAATCTGCATAACATTTACTAATACAGAACATGGGGTCATAGTCAGCAGTTAAAACACATTTGGAAAGTGAATTATTCTAATTCCATGGAAACCAAAAATGTCAAAATCAAATACAAGACTGGGATTTTCTTTTTATTTTTTTGCCTTTCATAACTTTTGTGTGATGAAGTGGATCAAAAACAAAACCATTTTCGTATGGGGGAAGACACAGCATAGCATTCCTTTTAGTAGGAACTCATTGTCCCTAGAGAAACTTTCTGTATATACAAGACTAATTATCTTTGAGCACAACTAACAAGCATGCCAACATCCTGTTTCACTTGTCACACACAGTTTGGGTTTATTCCCGGGTTGTTTATAATAATGATCAATTTCACTGACTTCATATGTCTCCCCTACATCTTGAAGGTATCTAGCTTTTCTAAGCATTCTGCTGAATGACTGTTTCCCCGAAAACTTATGGCCTTGTGAACTGAAGACTATCATGGTTAGAAAAGCAGGGAGCCACATCTACATCTACATTGGCTGAATGAATGCATTTCTCTGGATAGCAAAGAGGACATCTGCTTATTCGACAAGTTCCTCTTCTGGTTACAGAAGCAATTTTTTTTTTCTTTCTGGAACTACTCTTCCATCTCCTAATGGGGCTATAAATCATATGGCAAGCTAATCAGAAAGCCTTTTTCCAGAAATGGACAAATAAATGGGTACAAATGGGATACCAGGGAAATAAAATTTCCTTCCAAAATAACAAGTACTTGGAATGATAAAAGCCTTGAACTATGCTGTGATATGAAAAATACAGTATCAAGAATGAAGCCAACATAGATGAAAATAAGGGAGAGAGAGACATTTGATAACATCCTTTCAACTCCCGAATTCAGCCATCCCACCAGAATATCTACTGTAGGGGCACCTGGGTGGCTCAGTCGGTTAAGCGATGGCCTTCAGCTCAGGTCATGATCCCAGGGTCCTGGGATCGAGCCCCACATCGGGCTCCCTGCTCCGCGGGAAGCCTGCTTCTCCCTCTCCCACTCCCCCTGCTTGTGTTCCCTCTCTCACTATGTCTCTCTCTGTCAAATAAATAAAATCTTTTTTAAAAAAAGTTTTTTAAAAAAAGAATATCTACTGTAACTTCTGCTTTCATAACTTAATAAATATCTTTTGCGATTAAGTAAAAATAGTTAGATGTTTGACATATACAACTACTCAGTTAAGAAAAATAAATACCTCTGGACACCATGATTTTTCCTGTCTTACTGAATCTCTCTTGCAGACCTTCTGAGAGTATACTTTCCCCCACTCGTACCTAAAATTTTGTGGTCCTTTTCCATTATTTTCTGCTTTGTCACTCTCATCTCTTATATTTCTTCTTTATTATACATCCTTCTTTCTACTTTTTTTGTATATGATCTTTAGAAACCTGAATTTCTTGGGAAATAATTTGTAGCATAACAGCACCTATTTAGATGCATATTTTCTTTCTTTTCAAGAATATCTAAAAATGCAAGTCAGAATCACCATTTGAGAGCTTTGTCCATGTTTCTTGAGATATCTTCCCTCATAGATCTTCAAATGGTGGATCATGCCAGTTTTTCTCAGAACTTCTGAAATGTATATTCCTAATATCCAGTTGGGTGGTACTCAGCCTCTACCAGAATTAGGAATAACAGAACAACAAGTTCACTTTCCCCTAAGTTTCCTGTCACTTACAATCTTTTCTTTGTGTTTGAGAATTAGATTCAGAGAAACAACCTCAGTCATCGCTTCGTCTTCTAAGAAATGAATTATTGGGACTTCTCCTTATTCAATAGTATGTCTCCATTCATAAGAATTCCACAAAGAGTCCAGAGAGTGTGGGTAAGAGGGGACATGTGTGTGGGAGTGGTTTTATTGGCTGGAGATTTGAGGAACTCCTCCAGTTATCATCTGGACCAATTACCTGGAAGAATCTCTCCCACTGCACAATGGCAGGGTCATTGACCAGAAGCAGGCAGCCTTCTGGCTCACACTGGTCCTTCTCATGTGCTCCTACCAACTTTAATAATCCTCTTGTACTCATCAGGGCTGCCACCATAAAATATCCAAATTTAACTTCTTTAAAATGATTTGTATATATATGTGAATATACATCAAATTAACAAATATGCTTTGGCCTGAGAGGTTTGGGGAAAAGGGAATAAGAAGATAACCAGTCTTAAATCTATTGCTACAGAAATGTGTTTGTTGTCACTTCTGAGTTAACTGTTGTGCAGGACAGGTCTATTTCCAACTACTGTAATGTGATTATAAAAAATACTCCTATGGGCACCTGGGTGGCTCAGTCGGTTAAGCATCTGCCTTCAGCTCAGGTCATAATTCTGGGGTCCTGGGATTGAGCTGAGCAGAGAGCCTGCTTGTCCCTCTACCCCTCCCCCCACTCGTGCTCTCTCTCTCAACTAGATAAAATCTTTTAAAAAAAGAAAATAATCTTAGAATATTTTTAATTTTTATCAATCTGTGTAGAGTCATTTATCTCAAGTATTTGTGCCAATATAATATAATATAATCACACATTTTATTTTGAGTTTCATTGAATATTGGGAAGAACCCGTGCTAGAAAATAGGTATTACAAACAAGTACAATGTCATGACCACTTGTATGGAAATGGACCACGCTTTGAAAATAAACAAAAAACTACTTAGTCATGTAGTATTTTTCAAAGACAGGAAGTGGCCCTGAGCTGTGACATCCACCTGGTCTTGTTGGGCAAACTTTTCATTCATTGCAGTTGGGGCTATGCATTTGTTCATCTTTTCTGGAGGACAATTGGGATACATATATCCATATGTATCCATATGTCCACATATATGTGTAATATATGCATAAATGTATAGCAAATATACACATAAATGTCTCTCCTTTAATTGTCATATTCTTTGACCTAGTAATTCCACTGTCAGCATCAAGCTTTAAGAGATAATACAGGACATCAATGAAAATGGCCAAGTAAGGAACTCCAAATTCAACTCCTTCATAAAAAGCAATATAATAAAATAAAATAAAAAATTTTTAAAAAAAGCAACAACAACAACAAATGACAGTCAACCTTTTTGGGTGAAAACGAGTTCCTGCAAACCATATGGCTGAGGTTGAAGCCATTAGGGACCTGACTAGCCCCTCAGAACCCCACCCCCTGGTGCTACAAGTTTATGATGTGAACAAGTAGACTTCAAGCATGGGACAGCTCGGTGCCATCTCCGCAAAGGCCGACAAGGATCTCCTAGGTCCCCTGGAGTTAGTGCTCCACAGTGATGCCTGCAGCTGGGCAGACAAGAGCACATGTGACTTCCTCTTGTCTTGGGTTTGAAACATGGTTGGCGCTCTTTGGTATAACGGCCTTAAGAAAGAGCTAGTGAATTTTCTGCTAATAAAGGCAGATAGCTCTTCAAGAGTCTAACTGGAAAAACTAAGTCAAGTTTATTGACAATTTAGCTGGTGCAATGGGTCATACCTAGCTTCCAAAAAACACACTGATAAAGCTTCAGTGAGAGCCCATCTTAAATATGGTAAGGAAGATGAAGAATAATAAATTAGATAATGGCATTCCAGATAGATTTTGATTTAATTTGCCCCTTTACCACAGGACTTAGGTATGCATAGCACTAAATCACTGACCACAGCAACACAGCAATATTGGGAGGCTTAGTTAAACCCATTATGGTTCTGTAATGAAATAGAATTTTTTTTCTCAACGGAATTCAGATTGCTACACCTGAAGTACAGCAATCTAAACTAGGGGTAAAGAGTCTATTAAAATTCTATTACAACTGTAGACTTCAAAGATAGGACCAGAAATAATACGACACTCTATGTAAGTAATAGATTGAATCAACATTGTTTTAGAGAAAGGGTGTTTTGCATTTTGAACAAGTAGAGCGTTGATGTGAATTTCCTCAAGCAGTTAAATAAGGGCTGGCGGTGGGATTTATTCTCTGGGATTTAGTGACAATGAGGCGCTGGTTGTGGTGACCCTGTGGATCATCACAGCTGGGAAAATGACAAGCCAAACCACACAGTCCTTTCATTTTTGCAAAAGTATACTTTACTTGGTTGTAAAATATTCAATGTTCTTAGGATTAAATATCTGAATATTGCTTCTGAAAGAGCAGGTGTCACCTTAAATCTAAAGTCTAGTTTGTTTACTGGCTGTATTTTATATCCTTTAGAAAATGACACAAAATGGCAATAAAATCATTGTAAGTATTCTACAGGGGAATATAAATGCCCTTTGGTTACAGTATACATACCTTTATACATAATTCTAGTTTATTTTCCCTGGAATTATGTTAAATATGTAAAAAGGTTTTTCTCATAAAGGTAAAAATGCTAGATGTTTCCAAGTTGTAATTTAAAATTAGTGTCAAAATTGCTTCAGAAAATAAGCTACTGTTACTGTTTCATTTCTTTTAAGTGTCATTCAGCATACTATATGTGATTTTGCACATAAAATAAGCTTATATGATTTTATATCAGTGTTTGGAAAATGTGGGATTAAAAAGAATTTATTGGGTACAAACATGGAAAAATAACAGACACTATGAACTGTTTCTTTACATTGTTATAGCATATTACCATTAAATAATTGCTTCAGGGAATTACAGAAGAATTTGTTCCATGAGCTATATAGGAGAAAACATAATACTTCTATATCCATGCCTTCTTAGAGATGAAGAATCAGTACATTTGCAGATAGTTCTTAGGCTAAAAGGATACAATTACAAAACGCACCAAAATATTTTCGTGATATTTCTATATATAGATATAAGGAAAAATAATTATGTTGACTTTTTTTTAATGAGTGAATTATCTTGGACTTTTTAGGAAATGACTATTAGCCTTATCAAATGGAGTCAAGATAAAAATCACTGATTAGTAGTATCATGGCATATTCTGAAAATGCTTCTCTCAAGCACTGACTTGTGTTTGCATGGATTTAAAATATTTTTAATGTAAAAATTCAACATTTTTCCAAGTTTATAGTAATTTAAGATTAACAAATACAGAGAAGCATATGTTTTTTCACATTTTTCACATTTCACATTTCACCCTTCAAGATATGTTTTCTAAAATCCAATTGAATAGAGGAGAAAAATATTGAGAAGTAAAAGCAAATATATTTTTATTAAAGGTAAAATATTCAATCTTTATCAACTGTGCAATAAAGATTTAATTCTTCCCCTCTATAATGTTTATGTTAGACATTTAAGCAATATGTTTAGTTAATATGTCAAGGCCTATTTTTAACTCTCCTTTATACTTAATATATGTTTTAAAATATTTCCTATGACTTAAAATCCTGGGAAATAGTTTTCTCCGATATGTCAGGTGTGTATGTATTATTTCTGATACATGGATGAATATAATAATATAATAAATCTTTTCTACAGCTTTCGTAAGTTCTAATTGTTTGAAAATTCAAAGAACATCTAAGATGCTGAAAATAATTTTACAGGTAAGTATTTTCAAAAATATGCATCTGATCACTCTTTTTCTTATATACACAAATAAAAAATATGAGGTCTATAAAAACCAGAGATTATTAATGCATGATTATCTCAAATTATCAGTCTAAATGAAGTACGGAGAAATTTAATATTTTATAAGATAGGGCAAGTGTGGTGGCTTCAGAAAAGACCTGTAGAATCTCTAAAATGTTTCTAAATGTCATATCTCAATATACAATAAATAGAATCAAAACAGTTCTTCATGATTTCCTACAGAAACCATAGTTACACTAACATTAATTTAGTCACTAAAAGTTAATATTTTGACCTTATTATTGAAATAGCTCTTACAAGTAAACAGCTACATTTCCTGAAAATGTGTCTGAAATCTGCTGTATTTATCTAAAAATTATAGGTGTGCTAATTATGAAAAAATTGCTATTTTCCCTCTTACATAAGGGTTACCAATATATACATACACATATATTTACATATGATATATATACACACACACATTATATATGATATAATATACATACATATGTACACATATATTCTTATATGATAAATTAAGCTTGAGGTAAGAATTGTCTAGCTTAGTTTTGTGAAAAGCAAAACATATCCTAGCAAGTTATACTGACCTAATTTTTATGGACAAATAAAATCACTTATTTTGACACATACATACGGGAATAATAATTTTGTCACATAATTTTTCAAATAACATAATTCATATAGGTATATTTAAAAGATTAGTAAATGTGCCTATGTGAGACTTTTGTGGTAGTAGGACAGGAAAATGTCTTATAAGTGACATTATATTCCAACACTAGTCTGATCGTTGAACTCCTCTTTGCTCTTGTATTCTGATTCTTTTAGTATATTACCATTGCTATAACAACGTAAGCATATAAGCATCTGTTTCTTATAATAGGTTCTAAATTTTAGATAAACAAAATGATGACCCTCTATAATGTACTAAAATAGCCAATCATTCTTAGTGAAAGAAAAAGGCAAAATAGTATCAGGACCCTATTTTTTAAAAAATTAAAAGAAGTGGCAACTGTTAAGTTTGAATTTGAAAACCAGAAATAAAAGACATCAGTATACTTGACATTTTTTAACATTATTTTATGCAAAGCCATAACTGTTGCTATTACTATTTCTTTTTAATGTATATTTTCAATATTGTCACATAAGTAAATGTGTCCAAAAGACTCACTGCACCTTTCTATGCAGGTGTGCAAGAAGTGTAAAATGGTCCAAATTTAGGGATTGAAAATATGACTTTCTCCCATTCGCATGAGTAAATTAATTTTAGTATCATCTTTAGGAAAATCTACACAATAAAAAAAAACACACGAATTTTTTTTTTCCCATATGCCATGCTTTTCAACAAAAGAAAAACTTTGATGGAAGAAAACCCCCCGAAAATGAAAGCTAACATCAACAATTTATACATTTAATGTATATATTCCAGAGAGCCCCAATTTCCTTTATTTTCCTATTGATTTCTCTTCCATACCAGTACATACATTTCTCTTTCACCCACACACTGCCAACTGGTCATTGTAGTAGATGAATGGGGGATTTCGAAATTCACGGAAGAGTCTTTCCTGAAAGGTATTATATTAGTTATAACTGAAAAGTCTAGGTTATTTGTATGATGTTCCCCTGCAACTCACTGAATCATGGACCAAATGTGGTTTCCCCCCAACCCGGTTTATTCTAAGCATCGTGTAGATTGGGCGGAGGTGGGGGAGAGTCAGCTTCAACTGCTGTTTTCTCATTGAGACCAAAAAAGGTGAGGTCTGCACTCTCAACACCTCCTCTTTGCACTCTGTGGTCACTCAATTCTGTGAGCAGAAGAAAAGCCCAGAGCCGAGTAAAACCCATCTAATAACAAAATTGTGTTTCCATTTTTCTTTTTTGCCTTTCTTCTCCTGCTGCTTTCTATCAGCAGAGCACTTAACAATCACTAATTGGTTAATGTGTTATTTAGGCAAGTATTAATATTCTCATTTTGCAGACAAGGAATGAGGCTTCCTGCTGTGTATCTTCTGGCCCTGGGTAAGGAGCTCTTCAGACGGGAGATTCAAAGTAGGTGAGCCTGATCTCTTGAGGCCCACAGACTTGCCTGGAGCCACTCGGCTGGGTCTCACAGAGCCTGTGTGAGATCGCTGAGTTCCTGACTTCCACTTCTCTGCTCAGACCACCGGGCGACACTGCCTCTAATGACAAAAAACCCTTTTCCCATTCCACCCCAACCAATGCTCCAAGGACTTTCTTAATTGCGATAGATACCCTGGGATTGGGAAGCTTATTTGTAACTTGATGAATCTGCTCTAGTCTTGCCCGGGTTTCTAGGTTTTGTAGCACTAAAAACTTAAAAGTAACTTTGTTCAGAAAACACACACACACGCACACACACACACACAAGATATCCTTCCTGTGGAGCAGAGATGAAGCATTGCTCTCAGAGAGTCTGTGGGATCACTGAGCTCAGATGGGGCTGATAAAAACAGAACTAGAGAGGTGCTCACAGCCAGACAGACCAGTGACGATCTCGACAAGTATGGAGGGGACTTTACTTTTTATTTTCATTTTTGTAAAGATTTTATTTATTTATTTATTTGAGAGAGAGAGAGATAGAGAGAGAGAGCGCGCAAGTAGGAGGGAGGAACAGGCTCCCCGCTGAGCAGGGGTTCCGACACAGGGCTGGATCCCAGGACCCTGAGATCATGACCGGAGCTGAAGGCAGTTTAAACTGACTGAGCCACCCAGGTGCCCCGGGATCTTTTTAAAGCAAAATATGCAGAACACGGTTAAGAGCCATGTCATCAAGGGTGACAGGCCTGGATGAAACGACAACAAAAATGAACACAAATCCATAGGAAAGATTGTTGTACTAAGACTTCTATTTCAGACTCACGAAATCTGACCTCTTTAGAGTAGAACTCATTCTGTTCCCAAAACATGGCTTTCCATAAAAATTAAACCTTGAAGATAATTTGTTCAAACCCAAATTGCTAGGGTTTTATTGAGACCAAAAAAAGGTTAATATATGACCTATATTTCATACCAGGATAAGGAGAGGCTTCAAGATCACTTTTGTCACAGGTTAGAGCTGTGTTAAATGCAAAAGGAATTTAGATAGCTGGATATCTTATTTAAAAACCACCGTAAAACCTTTGAGAATAGTGTTCAGGCTATAAGGCTGAAGCAAAATTTCATCCATTTTTATTTTGTGGTTTTTGCCACATCTAATTTGTGAATAAATTAGACTTGGACACAGCAACCTGTTTCTTCCCATGTCAGAATATCCATTCAAAATGTGGCTTGGACCTCACAGGTATCTCTAAGTGGGTCTAAGTGATTTCCTAAGTATA
The DNA here is from genome assembly GCF_003265705.2 of Callorhinus ursinus. Taxonomy (NCBI): domain Eukaryota; kingdom Metazoa; phylum Chordata; class Mammalia; order Carnivora; family Otariidae; genus Callorhinus; species Callorhinus ursinus. Next base: position 10,456,085 of record NW_027397088.1, read on the forward strand.
AGTTCCCTTAATTCACATAATGTTATACATTTCATGTCTGGTTCCCTGGTCATGGTGGCATGAAATCACTTAACGGCAGCACAATATTAATTGTGAGAAATCTCCATTCTTAATCGAAAGGATATCATGGTGCCAGATTACCAACCATGTAGAACAATTTGGCATCCAGAAAGTCAATGCAATTTAACAGATTTCCTAGAGCATCAATAATGCACTTAGTACAGAGATAGGGAGCTCCAGGGTAGAAGTTAACTTTAACCCAAGGAGGCAACTACTTATAAATCATAATTTTAAAAGTCAAATAGATTTTTCTTTAATCCAGAAAGTATAATCTACCGAGGTGTGGATATTTGAAACTTCTTTTCAATTCATACATCTTTGAGGAAGAAATACACTAATTTCATTTCTCACTGAGGTTACAAAAGACAAGATCAGTCTCGAACCCCCTCCAGTTTCAGGTTTTGGAGCTCAAAAGGCCAATAATACACCTGGAAGTACCTGGTAAGGGTCAAGAGAACTAAAGAGGAGACTAGGATGATTGTTGAGTAGCCAAACATGTGGCTAAAAGAAAATCTGTCTAATATTCAACTTGCTCTAGAACTTGTACTAGATTACAGTTCCTGTCCTCTAGGAGACACAACTTCATACTGGCGACATGTTTAGAAAGGTTAAATAAAATCTCATACACTTGATCAGTGTTAGAGAAGGTGCAAGAGGATAGGTCTTTTTGCAATTTCAATAGATTTCACAGAGCAAAAGGCAGGTAATGTAAAGCATGAAGAAATCAGTCATAGTAGTGCAGTCTAGACACTACTGCAGTAGTGCAGTCTAGACTGCAGACTCACGAGTAAGCAAGATATCGTGTAAGCATTTGTTGGGATCTGCAAAAGGGGGACAGGTGGTTTAGAATTTGCTAGAATCTCTATCGGGCACAGGTTCAGAAGAGCTGAGGGGCACTTCCATCACTGTATCATTACCATCACATAAGGCAGTGGTGGTGAAAACACACAGAGAGTCAGAGGGGCCCGTGAGCGTCATTCCCTCACCATTCAATCCTCCCAGAAGTGATTTTATTTTTTAGCCTCATGTTACTATTAGTACTTGGACAAAAGATGTATACAAGTTGAATGAATTTAATGTTGCATGATCCATAATGCTTTGTCACCTTTATTGCACCTTTCTTTTTAACAAAAAGAGCTAAAAGTACTTTGCAGTTTTGATCCCATTAATCTGCCCCAAATCTCTACGAGGCAGGTGGTATAAGTCTCCATAACCCAGTTTTGCAAATAAGAACGTAGGCAGAGAGTATGGGAAGTGAGTGAGGCAAGGCTCTGGAGCAAATGCAGAAGTGAGTGAATCAGAGGACCCTAAGGATCGTTCTGCTCCTGGGAACAGGCCACCTCACGCCGGGGCTTCCCGCTCAGGTCTCAGGGTCAGCAAATGGCCGCAAGATGTTTTGTAGCAGAAGCACAGACATCCCTGGTGTTCTGGCTTCTTCAGGTCTTTCAGTGCACGGTGGGTACACATATTTAAGCACATGAATGTGCAAATTCAAAACAAAAACAAAAACCAACCACAACAAAAATCAAAAAACAATTAAGCCATGACAGTTTTGCTCCTTAAGGAAATTTCTTAAACAAAAGTTTCGGAAGTCTAAAAAGGATCATATGCCCAAGTACCAATAGCAGCCCTTGACCCAAACCCTCAAAGAATTTCATCAGATACACTCAGGATCTCCCCGCCTGTTGCTTTGCTGCAGTATACACAGTTCTGTCATTTCACCCCTCAGTAAGGGAGCGAGGAGGTGAAGTGATGGAGAATCCTGTCTGACACATCTGTGCTTTTCCCAGCAGAGTGTCTCTGTGAGTTGCTCAAGTACCCAAAAGCTGTCATGGGATTGGGATCGTAGAAAGGAGAAGCTCCCTAGCTGCAAAACTGATCTCTAAGCCACTTGAAATTTCCTCGAGGTTCTATTCAAAGGAATTTTAGGAGGACAGACTTTCATCAACTTTATAAGAAAAACAACAATGGTAAAAGTCCATAGGGAAAGGGTGAAGTATTCTGCAGATTCTTACCAATTAATATTGTGTCACTGTTAAGTGACTTCATGCCAACATGACCAGGGAAGCAAACATGAAATGTATCTAAATTTTCCTCCTCCTCTACACTTTATTTCCACCATCTAATGGGAAATAACATTCTTTCAGACTTCAGAATTCAACAACACTGGTGTAAATAGGACCGAGCCTCAGGTTTCACCATGCCATGAAATTTGGGTTTTAAGAATATAGTGCAATGTGAGAGATTCCTTTTTTAAACTAAACTTAACTCACCTGAGGACTCTTGACTTTTTAAGGGAAAGCGTGGCCTCAGGATCTTTACTAAGTGCTCCTTTAACATTTTTAAAGATTTAGGAATGGGGATTTTATTTTTTAAGATTTTTCTCATGGAAAAAGTATGAAATGTCACCATCTCACTCATTTTGTGTGAGATAATTTAAGCAAGGGACTGTACACTTCCCTGAGGCATTGAAGTGTGTCCATGGACTCAGAGAACCCTTCTTCATCAATCTGCTGATATTTACAAATACTAACTGAGTCAAAGTTCTCACAGGTTGAATCTTGAATTATTTCACTCAATTTCTTTCCTGTCTCTCTCCCACAAAGCTATCTGCAGAAACAATTTATTTCTTCCACAATACCTTTATTTCTTTAGGAAAACACTAAAATATATCTTCAAGTCTATTATGATATTAAAAAACATTAATTACACAATATGCTTGCAAAGTAATTTCGAAACCTTTGAAATCAAGTATAAACACGCACACAAACATACATTCATGCACTACAACATACGCAGCACTTGCACTAAAATATTTTCATATGCACGTACCTCCACAATGGCGCCATTGGGGAGTCGGAGAAAATGGCGGTATAGCTCTTGGAACCCACTGGGATAAACGGTATATATAGATATATGAGAAGTAATATCCCCTGGACCAAGTGCAGGCACAGAAATTTCATTTTGCTGTTGGAGGTCACAGCTGGAGATTCTGGACTTGACTCCATGATTTTTCCAGATATAATCATACACTGCCACCTAGTGAGACACAGAACCCCCCCATCACAAGCCCCCCAGCCCCAGAAAAGAAGAGAAAAAAAATTAATTAACTTCTGGCAAGAGCATAACCAATTTTAAATGATTTTACAATAAATCTGAAAGTCTCTGCCATCTGCAATGCCTGAACTCCATTCCATGCATATTTTTATGACATATATCTAAATAGTGAAGATAGACAAATCCCCGGTGTGTGCTCCATAAAGTTAATTCTACACAGATGAAGCTGTAATTGGCTCCCATATTAACCCAAGGTAGGAAGATCAAGCAGGATGTGACGATGACAATGTTGATTAAAAAAAAAAATGCTTACGAATGGTGTTATGAATGGGTGTTTGTGCTTTCTCATCCAAAAGAAATCCCTGCTCGTTTTTCCTTGTTTTCACCGTGCTAAGTGCTAAGTCTCTGACATCATCAAGACAGTGGTTGAGATAAATTAAAGATACATTCTGCTGAAGTGCATAGGGCAGGATTTTTGCATACTTTATACATTTACTCTTTTTCCTTCGTAATTCCCTGACTTTTATACTTACTGGACTTTATTTCTGGTAGAATTTCTCAGGTAACAATTCCATTTTCTGATACAGTGTACCTGTGGGGTCCTCATTAATATTAACTGAATTATGTTTCTCAGAGTCCAGAGTCTCTCATGGTTCATCTCCCCCTCCGATTTCCCCCCCTTCATTTTGCCCTTCTTACTAAAAAAAAAAAAAAAAAAAAAAAAAAAAAAATTAACTGAATTATGAGTGAGTGGAAAAGACACTGTTTTATTTTGCTTGTTTAAAATATTAGTGGGCTCCTGGGTGACTCAGTCAGTTAAGCGTCTGCCTTTCGGCTCAGGTCATGATCCCAGAGTCCCAAGATTAAGCCCCACATCAGGCTCCCTGTTCTGTGGGAAGTCTGCTTCTCTCTCTCCCTCTGCTCCCCCCACCACACACACACACTCTCTCTCTCGCTCACTTTCTCTGTCAAATAAATAAAATCTTTTAAAAAATAAAATAAAATATTAGTGATAAAGATTAGACTATAGCACTCTAAAATTTGTCTGTGGCTGATAAACCTTCTGGTCTCCAGATATCTTTATTAGCATTTTCTACAACCACTGAGCTATATAGATGCTTTCTATAATTTCCAATTTCCATATCTGCAAATGCTAGTAGTTTCAGAGGCTGATAGAGGAAAGTAGTCAGTAGATTTCTTTCCTCACTGACTTTTTCTGAGGCAAGAAATATTTATCTGTTGTTGCAGAGAGCTGGATCAAACATGTGCTCCAAAGTTAACTCCTCCTACGATGATTTACAAATATTTTAAACCATCAGAAATACGGAAAGCTTTTAACAATATGAAAGAAAGTTCTGGCCAATTACTATTTACTTCAAGTCCACAATTGACAATAAACTCCCAAGATTCCAGCTAGCGATTTTTTTCCTTGAAAATGAAAAGGCAAAATTAAAATCTGGATGAACAGGTAAAGAAGTGGTAAATGTCTTGAAATGGCTTGCATGAGAGAAAATTCTATTTTCTCTATAGAAAATTCTATTTTCTCTCTTCAAGGTCTATTATAATTAAAAACAGAAGTTTCCTAAAGATCCATTCTATCTAGATTTCTGAGAAAACCAAAACATGCTTCGGGACCTACCACTCTTGCAGGAATTCACAGTAAGCTTACATTTAACAGAAAATGGTACTCTGTGATGAGTGAGTCCACAGAAGGAAACTTCCTGAGGAGGTGAGCTTTGAGTTGGGTCTCAAGACCTTCACGGGATTTCAGTAGAGATGAAAAGCGCCAAAGGTATTTCCGGCAAAGGAGCAGGAGTCCTAATGGCACTGATATGCAAAGGTGCAGCTGGGGTTCAGGGGCCGATGAATGGTCCAGTGGACTGATTGTAGCAGGGGAGTGAGGACCAGGATGTGAGGCTGGAAACATCATTCGGGATTGCAAAACCGTCGCCTGCTGTGCTAAGATATTTTGAGCATAATTCGTTAAGGGGAGTTGGTGGTTAGAGCCGAGGAGAGGCTTGATTTGTATTTTAGAGTAAGAGAGCTGAAAGCAACATGGAGGGTAGATCAGAAGGATGAGAGATTGGAGATGATCCTACCCAAGATAGATGATGAGGTCTGGCATTTGGGCCGTGGCAGCTGGATTGGAAACAGAGTGCATGATTTCTTTTCCTGAGGTAGATTCATCAGAGTTTGGTCACCAGGTTTACATAGATATGAGCTGTAAGTGAAAGAGATGTCTCAAGCATGAGACCCCACCGGCCCGTGAGCCCACGGAAATGCACTATGGTGAGCGAGCAGGCAGTGCACGTCTGGAGAGGGACCATAATTCATTGAACATATCTGAAGGAGAAATTCATTAAACCGTGGCATGACTGGAGCAGCAACTGCGCAAATGTAAATCACTTTATATAATTAATTCTTCATCTGCATGGTAGCCTGGTGAGGATGTGAAGCAACACCACACATCCCCAGGTAAAATCAAGAGATGAGTGATGACAGGCTGCTCTTCAGGCCCCTCCAGAAGTCTGTGCAGGATCAGAACCAAGGCCTCCTCGCTCTCCGCCCTAAACACACAGCTCCAGGCCAGGTATTACATATGCCTCTCCTTCTCTTCTTTAAAGGCAGCCCATTCACTGGTGTTTCCCAGCCTCTGGATGTAAAAGATTAGGCTTCAGGAAAAGCAGAATAAAATAAATGGGATGGGAACAAGCATGCCATGTTCCGGAGACCCATCCAGTCTCTGCTCATTTCACCAAGTACTGGTGAAGAGGGAGTTAGATTGGAGCCCCGAGAGATAAGAGCTTCTCCATCTGGGAAATGCAGTAGAAACACATCTGTGTTGCACCCCTAGACACCGTTTGACTGTTGAAAGGTCTGTGAAGATGTGCACATTTGTCTGAAAAGCAGCAACTCAGCCTTTCGAAAGGTAAGTGATCTTGAAAATGTGGGCAGTAACATGGATAATTTTTTATCCACGTTGATATGCACTTCCTTCTTCCTCTTCTCTTTAACCATCTCTAACCCTAGGGAAGAGAGCATAACTTGCCTCTGCCCAGAGACATCTTTCATCTAAGTGTCTAGGAAGAAAGGGGTAGGTAGACTTGAAAGGAAGTCAGCAATATTTAGTGCAGGTCTTAACGTGGACAATTCACACACACACACACACACAAATATGTATATCGTCATTTAATGTTGCCAGTCTGCCAGGTTGGTATATTATTCCCATTTTACAGTTAAGGAAACCGAAGCTCAGAAATGTTAAGCAGCTTGTCCAGAGACATAGTTATGTGATGATATTTACTAAGAGATCATTCTTATTCCTTCACCTCAGAGAGCCCAATACTCCTGGCTCCTTTCCACAACTTTACTTGTTGCCCTCGCTGGTGAATTCGGAACAAGAAACCAGAGCAGCCCCCTTGCCTTGCCCTCTCATTCTGTTTCATCCAAGCGGCCTCTAGGAAGCACCCATACTCTCTGCCTGTCCATAATCTAGTGTTAACAAGAGCAGCCTCTTCTGAGCATGACCTTGTATCCCAGCTCTGTCTGTGTTGACTCTCCTTCCTTATGGGGTGATGAATTAACAAGCCAACTTGGCAGCTGATCTAGAGCCATATCTTCCAAAAAGCTTTATCAGTAATGAGGCTGACATTTTTATTGCCTTTGGTCTGGTTCCTGTATTTCCTTAATTTTCTCAAATAGCTCAGATGGGGAAAAGAGGTGTATAACAGAGTAGCCCCCTGAGACCCCAACAATAATCAGGCAGCTCTGATATTTGAACCCAGGTTGGTCTGACTCTAAAGCCCAGGCACTTCTGATTTCACCATGGGTAAAATGTTTGATCACATAGGACACTATTATCTTTGTGTGTTAGTGTATGGCTGCAGAATGGGGATGTGTCTGAACATGACTCTGGATGCTGAATTTTCCCTTCAGTTAAGTGCTTATATGGAAGAAGCTGAGGGAAGATTTTTTTTCTATGCTTGGTCAGAGTGGGAACTTTGTAAACACCCTTCTTGACTCAAAAGGGGTGTTGTGGAGTACGACATGAAAAACAGGATTAGAGGCAGTGTCCAAATTTTTGCCCGCATTAAGGCCATGGAAGTTTCTCAAGGTTCTTTGAATTGAAGATGAACTGGAAAAAATACCAGAGTGTGTTTTTCTCCCCCTCTTTTGGACCATAAAGTTGTAAAAAAAAAAAAAAAAAAAAAAAGCAGTTGGTGTCGTTTTCAGGATTTCTAGCTAACAGTTAGGATAATCGAATACTTATCAACAACAAAGCATATGGATCAAGTGAAACCCTATTATTTTGCTGTATGGGTACACACCTCCTCATAGAAAAGAAGGCAGAGCAGAAGTGAGGGAGAGAGATCCATAAAACCTCACTAGAAATGGTTAAGAATCTGAACCAGATGTTCACGCAGAAGAGAATATTTTCGGTTACCTGCTGATATATTGAACATTCTCCCATTGGCCATGAACACATCCTACCCTACGGGTAATTGCTTTGTATTCTGACTTACAACCAAAGACAGCCTGAAGCAATTGGGGATGCTTAGCTTTGAAACCTTCTTAAAATCCTCCCTAGGGTTAAGAAAGTAGGGCAAGGTAAAAAAAAAAAAAAAAAAAAAGAACATGGATTTTTATAACAGGAACTAAATCTGAAGAAAGGCAGATCAGAGGGTGGACACAGAGGTGAGAAGTGATGAGGAAATCACCATTCGATTTTTCCTTTGGCTCACGTCTGAATAATCTATGTGGGTGAACGTGATTCTCGGCAACTGTGCTCTCTTGACTTTTAGCTCTATTTCTTTAAAGCTAGCTGTTGAGTAACAAGCTTCTCGGCAAACTGACCTGTGATCATTGATAACTGTTCTCGTGTAATACTTCTCATTTAATTTTATTTCAGGCCACAAAGACAATTCAAATAGAGGAAGGGAAAGATTTGTTAAGGCAAATACCAGACAACCTTAGACATTCTCGCCTAGGGTCGGTGAGGGATAAAAGGAAGGAAGCAGGATATGATTTTTCTATAAACTGCATTTTCTCTAGATGCCTTTGTTTTCCATTTCCTAGTGAGGAATGGTTAAACTATTTGGCAGTCGGGATAATATCCATGGAAAATTGGAGTTCACTCAGTATTTCTGCAAAACGATAGGCCAGGAGACAGCTACCATGCCCTTTGGAATCTGGAGGTAGCTCCACAAGTAAACTCTCCTGCCATCTGAAATGTCTTTCGTTAAACCCATCAACTCTGTCCCTTCGTTTCCAGGAGAGCCCAGAGTGAGTTAATAGATCTATGGAGACGAGTCGAGAGACTACACATAGGGGACACACCTGAGGAGATCAACCTGGAGGCACAAAAGCTGAGAAGAACCCACAAAATGCTAGACCCGCAAACAGTAATCCTTAAATGAAGTTCATCGTTCAGCAGAAAAACAAGTTAAGGGCGGTAATTCAATGGTAGACGAAACAGGCCGGAACAGGTTCAAATGCTGCATATTTCACAACGGAGCTTAATTAAAACAGGACTATGAGGCTGTTAATTGCATTATAATAGTTCAGCATGAAATTAGGTCTGATGTGAATGTCCTTATAGTGGATCTGTTTATGTTATTATAATTACACAGTGGTACATAGATTTACTGCATAGATACATTTTTAACAGACCAGCTCTTGGGTGGATTTCTTTTCTTTCCTCACCGTAATTTGCACTCTATTTACAGGTGTGGAAAGTCGGCAAGGGGAGCCAGGGTCAGGAAATTAGGTCATACTGGATGATCCACTCCGTCTCCTGAGTATTTAAAGCTTAGAACTCCAAATAAGTTGTGCCTCGATGATGGTGATTTTATTCACCATTTCTTTGAGAAACCATGTGTCATTTAAAAAACTGGGTCTCAGGGCGCCTGGGTGGCTCAGTTGGTTAAGCGACTGTCTTCAGCTCAGGTCATGATCCTGGAGTCCCGGGATCGAGTCCTGCATCGGGCTCCCTGCTCAGCAGGGTGTCTGCTTCTCCCTCTGACCGTCCCCCCTCTCATGTGCTCTCTTTCTCTCTCTCTCATTCTTTCTCTCAAATAAATAAATAAAATCTTAAAAAAAAAAATAAAAATAAAAAACTGGGTCTCAGTAAAATGGGTGTCTTACCCAAAAGTGCTTTATTTTGTCTTAGAAAGCAATGCCTCCCCTTAGAATCAGTGAAAGCAAATCTATAATCTTGTATCTGTAGTTCCCCAATATCCTATATCCCAGTGTAAATAAAAAATGTCAACATTTCAAAGATTTGGGTCTAGTAAAAGATGACAACTCCTGTTCACAGAATGGAAAAGACATAGCAGGAGTTGGTTTGGTTTTCCAAATGTAAAAATGGATGCTCTTCCTTGACGCATCTATAGGTTCCACTTTTTTGGACAAAGACATACTTGGCTCACATAAGAATCTAACCTATGACCTTGGCTTAAAATACTAAAACCTGAGATAATATCAGAAGTTTGGGAAGCATAGACTACATATTTGATAATGTTTTTGATTTTCATTGAGACATTTTTATTTGTGCAGACTATATATATATATAAATTAACATATATATATATCAGCAATGTGGCACATTTCTTCATTTTGTATGTTGCTTTGAAATAAAACAGCAAAAAACTAATAGATTACCTACAAATAAATTAGGTAACTAAGATGATTATGCCTTTGTTGTTTCTTTCTTTAACATAACCATTAGGGGTATAGAACAAGCACTTAAGTAAATTTGAATCAATTTAGAGAACGGTAATAAACTATGTTGCATTACCAGAAAGCCATACTTCTAAACAAAATTACCTGTGCTTAATTTAGGTAGAAATTATGCAATTTAGGAAATCTAATGTATCTCTATATGTGGGTGTGTACACACGATATACTAAGTTTTGCTATTGTGAATGTCTCTAATTTTAAGAACTCCCAAGTTTCACATCCTGCATCTGTTAGCAGAAATATATGTTTTTTCATAGCACTATGTGAAATTCTTAAGAAACACACTAGGAAACCACAAAGAACTTGACTTCTGGTTATGACATTTTTCAAAGCTCTTGTGAATAGAAAAAATGAAAGAAGTTACAAGTTATTTCATGCGAGTAGAAAAGTCACAGATCTTAGCAGTATTCCCAAGGCTTTTGCCTGTACATATGTATGCAAACATTAATAATAGCACCCACGCAACTAGAGGCAAGCAACCAGATTTGTTTCCGAGAGAGCGCAAGCATAGAGCAACCCCACTGCCCCACTTCTGCCTTTTCCCGGTGCCTGGGAATCACTGGGGACCAATAGGAAGAGAGAACTCTAAAGTGAAAACATTCTGCTACAAATCTGAGGATCAGGAGTGGAGTGGAGATTCAAAAGATGACAGAAAGGAGAAAGGTAAGGAAAAAACCCAAAACTTTGCTCCAGCCGCCCACTGCTTTTGGAGATAAATCCCACAGGTGGCAAATGCATTTGTTTAAATGGAAAACAGTCATAATGATGTGGCTAGCAGTATTTTCCATTCATATACTCCACTCTCTAGAGACATAGAAAGAAAAAAATGTTTAATTTTACGGTCCAATTGCATAAAATATATAAACCATGGCCAAAGAATTTCACCATATATTCAAATCTTCAAATTTAAAAGGAGCCTCTTTCTTCCCCTGAATTCTGGAAAGAAAAAAAACAACATGAAATTATCTGTGATCTAATATTTTTGTTTCTGATCCAAAAGAACTGAAGACAAATAATTGGACTTAGTTAAGACAGCCAGTTTTAGTCCAATTATCAGAAGGAAAGAAATCAGACAATAATTTTTTTTTTTCCTTTTCAGATAGCAGCCTTGCAATATGATCCATAGACCTGGCTAGAGTTTACTTAAACCCATCAATCCAACTAAGCCACTAAATCGTTATTGATAAAATAAGCCTCAGGTATCTACAAGTATGAAGATTACTTGTTCTTTTAAAAATATTTATTCAACCAACACCTCTACCTTTGCTTTGATGTGCCGTGAGCTCTCCGTCAGGAAATTATTCATCGAAAAGGGTGGCCACCATCATACTGGTGACTAATCTCTTGGTTCTTATTTCACACCTTCAGTTTAATTTTCTCTAATGGCAGAAAAATACTGAAGCATAAGACAAGCCAGAAATGGAGGGAGAAGTTGTCTCTATGTATATGTGTGTGCGTGTGTTTTATTTTATATTCGGGATATATTACTCCCAAAAGGTAGTTGCCCAAATATTTTTTCATCACCTACAATGAATAAAACTATATAAATTATAATTTATTTATACCCTAACCAATTTTTTTTTTCTAAACCGTAGTTAGGTAGTATAAATTGGCTGAAAATCTGGGAGAGAGATTTGGCAGCAGCAAGGGTGAATTTACCAAACCCTGAGCATGCTCCTGCATGAGCTTTTGCAATGGCTATTGCATTAATCTTCCCCAAACACCTACCAGCTCACTCCCTTCCTTTAAAATGCTACTCAAATGTCACCTTACCAGTGCATCTCTTCTGACCGCTCCCCTGCCCCCCCCACCATGAAATAATATTTCCACCCTCGGCCATAGCCTATGCCTTCTTTTCATCATAACACTAAAAGTGTTACTAGCAACCATACTATAGATTTACTTGTTTATATTGTCTGTTTCCCCGCACACAAACATAAGCTTCGGGAGAAAAGGGAAGAAAGCCTGGCTCATAAGGGGAACTAAATTTATATTTGTTGAAGGAATACATAAATGAATTAAGTGATTTGAATTGATTCAGTATTTGAAGGCAGCCTGTTGTTTTATTTTGTTTTGTTTTTTTGCATGCTTATCTTTGAAGCTACTTTTGAAATGGATTCATTTTTGCCAACTCCAAAATGGATATGCAAAACAACCTCTCTTTTTTGTCATTAAAAAAAAAAAACTAAGGCCACGCCTTCAGAAGTATCAGTGAGGTGAACTCTCCACCAACTTCCCGCAGTGCAAGTTGTAACTCCTTATTTCCTAATTTAGTGAAGTTTGTTCAGCTGCTACCTTATCACATCATCCTCCTACTCCACCCACAAGCCCAAGATTGCCTCTGTCATAACTCTCCTGGGATAATGCCCCTTTGCACGCATATAAACCTTTACTCCAAAGCTACAATGCATTATATGATAATTAATTGCCTTATTAACAGCCCTGCAAGTAAAGAAATATTATTTTGATTGGAATGGTAGTCATTTAATTGGGAAAAAAAAAAGGTGTGTATTTAATTTAATACCTTCCGCTTACAGGACCAGGGAATGTTTTCTGGTTGTTTTTCACAACCATAAAAGAAATCAGAACGTGTCATTTGTGCTTTAAAACTAGGTCTTTTTTCAGGGCGCCCGGGTGGCTCAGTTCCGTTGAGCATCCCACTCTCCGATTCTGTTCAGGTGGTGAGCTCAGGGTCCTGGGTAGAAGCCCCATGTCAGGCTCCCTGCACAGCGGGGAGTCTACTTGTCTCCCTCTTTCCCCTACCCTGGCTCAAGCTCTCTCTCTGAAATAAATAAATCCTTTAAAAAAACTAGGTCCTTTTTCATTATTCAAAGACATTTCTAAGTCATGCATTTAAGCCAGATGTCATTAGCTATACAGGTTAAATCCTATTATCTTGGGCTCCATGAAACTCAACAATTTAGCATGGGAAGTGAGACACAAATGTAAATAACTCTCATTTACAGCTAAGAAGTTTTAAATGCCCTATGAGAGACTAAAAATTCTAAAAGATTTGAGGAGGGATAATTCATGTGTGTAAGTATTGACAATAAGGGCTCATGCTGGACATTTCCCTGAAATTTGGAAGGAACAAAAAGGCTCTACATGGAAAGATAGGGAATTTTGTCTTACAAAATAAAAGAATGGGGGAAATTGACTTTCATCTTTCAACCAAACTTCTGGTTTAGTGAGTCTAAGTTTCCAGAATGTTAACACCTTTTAAGATTTCACGAGATTTTGTCAGTTTCCTGATTTGATCATCACACTTACCCTTTTTTCTGAATGTAGTTCTCTCTTTGAGCATGAAATTTCCGGGGCAGAATAAAAAAAAAAAAAAGGAAAACAGCATATAGAAGATTGATCACAGCAGTAGCTATTTGGGGAAAGATTAATTAAGAATAAGAATTATAAATAATACTTATTTAGGACTCATTATATAAAAGGCTCTGGTCAAAGCACATTCATTCATTTCAACCATTCACTGAAATCCTACACCGTACCAGGGGAATGTGGAGACACAGAACAGAACCAATAAGACAAAGTCCTTGCTCTAACTCAGATGACCTTCCAAGGGAAGAAAACATATGATTTTAACTGAACATAGGGTAAGTGCTACTGAGAAAAAGGAAACAGGGTAGCAGATGAGGCACTGGGTGGAGTGGGGATGATAAAGGGCTACTTCGTTGCTATTTTTTATTCAGAGCTTCTATTTTATTCAGGGAAATCCTCTCTGGGAAGGAGACAGTGGAATAAATGAATGAAGTGAAGGGGTATCAGTCATGTATATAAGTGGGAGACTAGTGTCAGAAGAAGGAACAAGTACAATGACTATGAGGGGCATACACTTGTCTTACGTCCAAGGAAAAGCAAAGAGGCCAAAAGAAGGAAGCAAAGTGAGCAAGGGGAGAAAAAGAACATAAGATCAGAGTGGTGGGAGTCCGGGGCAAGAAGCTAAGCATTCAGGGATATGAAGACCACTGAAGAATGATGGCTTTTATGCTGGCTGGACTGAGAAACCACTGAGCATTTGTGAACAGAGGAGTAACATCTATGACGTTATAGAGAGAATCACTCTGGCTGATCTTGAGGGGTAAACTGAAAATGGGGACAATGCTGTGGATCAAATAGTGTTTCCCTAAATGATATTTAAGTCTTAAATGCCAGTACCTATGAATGAAAATTTATTTGGGAATAGAGTCTTTGCAGTCCATTCATATAAAATCAGTAGGGTAGGTCCTAATCCAATATGACTGCGACTTTATAAAAATGCGGAATCTGAGGGCACCTGGGTGGCTCAGTCAGTTAAGCGTGTCCAACTCATGATTTTTCTCAGGTCATGATCTCAGGGTTGTGATATCAAGCCGTGCATCGGGCTTCACACTCAGCGTAGAGTCTGCTTGAGTTTCTCTCCTTCTCTCTCTGCCCCTTCCCACACTTGTGCACACACTTTCTCTCTCTCTCTCTCAACTAAATAAACAAACAAGCAAACAAATAAATTTGAAAATGGGGAATCTGGACACAGACAGACATGCACACACAGGGAGAATGCCACATCAACATGATGGCAGACATTGGGGTGATTCATCTACAAGCCAAGGAGTGCCAAAGATGGCCCCCAAACTGCTGGAAGTCAGGAGAGAGGTATGGAATTGTCAGAAGAAATCAACCCAGCCAACACCTTAACCTTGGACTTCTGGCCCAGGACTACGAGACAGCACATTCCTATTGTTTAAGCTGCCTACTGTGTGGCACTTTGAAATGGCAGCCCCAGGAAACTAACATAGGCAATGATCCACTTTACATGAATTACTGCATTTAATCCTCATCATAAACCTAGGTGGTTATTATTCCAAATCTCAGGTGAATGAAAATGAAGCATGGGGTGGGGGGTGTCAACCAACTTACTTAGGATGAATTAGTAAATTGTAGGGCCAAAGTATAGTTGTAAGGACATCTGACCCCAGAGCCCAGGCTTTTAACTCTACCTCTATTCCTTCTCTAAGGACACATTTTAAAACTGTGAAGTGGGTAGAAAATATTGTTGCCGATGTGCCCACCATTTCAATGAAGCTCGGGAATTATATTCATTTTAAGTCATAAATATATAAATTAAATAGCTAGATCTGTGTTTTTTATTATTGAAACTGAGCAATGGGGAACAGTGTTTGGAGAGGATTTGGCTGTAAAGAAATAGCTCATCTCCTTGTTTACTTTTTTTTTAAGAATTATTTACTTATTTATTTATTTTGAGAGAGAGAGCAGAGCAAGTGAGAAAGAACATGAGTTGATGGGGGAGGGGCAGAGGGAGAAGCAGACTCCCCGCTGAGCAGGGAGTCCAAAGCAGGACTCCGTCCCAGGACCCTGGGATCATGACCTGAGCCAAAGGCAGACGCTTAAATGACTGAGCCACCCCGGTGCCCCTCCTTGTTTACTTTGATAAAAAATAATGCCCTGGTAAATGGAGCACCTGAGGTGCCCTGCCTCAATCACCAATGAAATCTGAGTCTCAGTTTCTTTATTCATAAAATGAGAAAATTGGATGAAGGACTTTCTAAGGCATCTTCCAGGTCTAAGAGTCATATATATTTTGTATCCTTTTTTTTTTTTTATCTTTCTGTAAATTCTACATCTATTTCTTTTTAAGGTGAAAAATACCTCCTGTTGAAGACAGTATTGACAAAATGTGGAAGAATCACTGCATTATAGAAACCTAGCTTGCCAGTGCATCTATGTTGCAATTGCAAATCCCATGACACAGAATGCTTAGAATTATTAACATGGTTAATAGAAACTGGTCATGTGGTATCTCTGGGTTTCTGAGACTGACCCCATAGTAATGCAAAGTTGTATACATGTTTATTTGTCATTTATTCTTATTGGGGTTCCCTATTTTGAGCTTACATGAATTATACACTGTGTGATTATAAAGTCTGGAAACATAGATAATATTACTTAAATATTTATTTTAATATTAATGTTAATAAACCATTGCTTTTTGCCTATGTTTCTGGTTTATCATCCTTTCTTATCTCTGGAAAGTAGTCTTCTGCAATAGTCATGAGAACAAAATTCTAGATTTGTATTATTATCATCTGGGCAAATTCTTGATTTCTCATTTTCCTCAGTGGTAAAATGGAGTTATTTAATTCAGTGATTCTAAAAGAATTTTAATCTCTGAAATACAGTAAAATATTAAAGTAATGAATATGCACTAGAATGGGAATACATAAAAAAATCCAAGACTGAGGGATAAGACTTTCCATAAGTCAGTATTTTCACTCTTTCAAGTTTCTAGAGATCAGCAAATCATGATAAAGTTATTTTTTAACAGAACTTTTTTCTTCAGCTTTGCTATAATCTGAAAGAGTACAACGCCCAAACATGTAAACACTGACCCATCAGTGTGTCCATCTTAGGAGCCAGAAATTCAAGACTCAAGTGACAGGACCATGATTATCAAGCATTTCTCACATAGAGTGTAAAGGAAATAAATACTTCCAAAATTTTAACTAAAATTTAGCATGAAATTCATCTGCCATAAAATTCTACTGAATACACACCAGACAGAGTCAGCATCTCTCTGTATACAAAGAGAATGGACCACCATCTTGTAAATTGTTTATTTCAGGTGATGTATGGTGACATGCAGCACGATTTAATTTCTTTCACTTATTCAGTTAACTTGATATGAGACTGGCAAATGGATGAGTGGTTAGGTAAGAGTGAGACATCAGTGTGTACCCATACTCTCTCTCTCTGTCTCTGTGTGTGTCTTTCTGTCTCTGTCTCTCTTATAAACACACACATACACACACACGTATGCACATACAACAGAGCACCTCTATTTTCTGGGTAATTAAAAAATGCTAAAATCCAGATTTTAAGCAATCTCAGATTGAAAGATTTTAGTAAACACCTATTTGTAATCTTTTTTTTAACTTATTTATTTATTTTAGAGAGGGAAAGCATGCGTGGGTGAGGGATGCAGAGGAAGAGGGAAAGAGAGACTCTCAAGCCGACTCCCTGATGAGAGTGGAGCCTGACAGTAGCTCGATCTCACAACCCTGAGGTAATGACCTGAGCCAAAATCAAGAGTGGGATGCTTAACCAACTGAGGCACCCAAGCAGCCCTGGTTTATTTTTTTTTTAAAGATTTCTTTAGTATCTTTTAATAACAATTTAATACTATCTTTCTCAAACCTATAGCTTTATTTTTTATCAACAGCTGAGTTTTGTCCAGCTATTCAGATTATCTGGGTATTCTCTTAACATCTTTTATTTTTCTCTTAAGTCTCTAAGAGAACCAATCAAATAAGACATTTAGTCTACCCATTTCCTTTATAAAAAAAGAGGCATAGGGATAGGAAGAAGATGGCGGAGGAGTAGGAGACCTGGATTTCATCTGGTCTCAGGAATTCAGCTGAATAGAGATCAAACCATTCTGAACACCTACGAACTCAACAGGAGACCGAAGAAGAGAGGAGCAACAACTCTCTGAACAGAGAAGCGACCACTTACTGGAAGGTAGGACGTGCGGAGAAGTGAATCCGAGGCGATATTCAGGAGGATAGACGGCGGGGGAGGAGGCCTCCGTCGGCCGCTTCTGGCAAGTGCTAGAGCCGTGGAGCACAAAATCGGAACTTTTAGAAGTCGGCTCCACTGAGGGACGTCGATGCAGTGGCTAAGCAGGGGGTGGAACCCTCCCGGGACAGTGTGGTCTCAAGACCCTCAGGGTCACAGAAAGACGGGGGGGGTGCCTGAGTGCACCAGAGCTCCCAGGTATCAGAGCGGGGAAGCCGGCTGCAGAGACGGAGCCGAGGCGCGGGCTCTCAGCTCGGGGTGGCCATAAACTGTGATCCGCGGCCCAGTCGGGCCACTGCTCCTCCAGAAGGGACCCAACAAGCGGCAGATCCGGGGAGACTCCCCTCCCTCCCCCGGGAGGAGCGGTCGGGAGCGCACCGCAGGGATCTGCTGGGTTTGGAGACTCCACACGGGGTCGTGTGCCAGAGAT
>NW_027397088.1:10478950-10632058 GCF_003265705.2 Callorhinus ursinus
CTTTCAATAGTTACCCTGAATGTAAATGGGCTCAATGCCCCAATCAAAAGACACAGGCTATCAGATTGGATAAAAAAACAAGACCCATCAATATGCTGTCTGCAAGAGACTCATTTGAGACCCAAAGACACCCCCAGATTGAAAGTGAGGGGGTGGAAAACCATTTACCAAGCTAATGGACACCAAATAAAGCTGGGGAGGCAATCCTTACATCAGACAAATTAGATTTTAAAACAAAGACTGTCATAAGAGATGAGGAAGGACACTATATCCTACTTAAAGGGTCAATCCAACAAGAAGATCTAACAATTGTAAATATCTATGCCCCTAACATGGGAGCAGCCAATTATATAAGGCAATTAATAAGAAAAGCGAAGAAACACATGGACAACAATACAATAATACTGGGGGACTTTAACACCCCCCTGACTGAAATGGACAGATCATCTAAGCAAAAGATCAACAAGGAAATAAAGACTTCAAATGACACACTGGACCAAATGGACTTCACAGACATATTCAGAACATTCCATCCCAAAGCAACGGAATACACATTCTTCTCTAATGCCCATGGAACATTCTCCAGAATTGATCACATACTAGGTCACAAATCAGGTCTCAACCGGTACCAAAAGATTGGGATCATTCCCTGCATATTTTCAGACCACAGTGCTTTGAAACTAGAACTCAATTACAAGAGGAAAGTCAGAAAGAACTCAAATACATGGAGGCTAAAGAGCATCCTACTGAAGAATGAATGGGTCAACCAGGAAATTAAAGAATTAAAAAAATTCATGGAAACCAATGAAAATGAAAACGCAACTGTTCAAAATCTTTGGGATACAGCAAAGACAGTCCTGAGAGGAAAGTATATAGCAATACAAGCCTTTCTCAAGAAACAAGAAAGGTCTCAAATACACAACCTAACCCTACACCTAAAGAAGGTGGAGAAAGAACAGCAAATAAAGCCTAAACCCAGCAGGAGAAGAGAAATAATAAAGATCAGAGCAGAAATCAATGAAATAGAAACCAAAAGAACAGTAGAACAGATCAGCAAAACTAGGAGCTGGTTCTTTGAAAGAATTAACAAGATTGATAAACCCCTGGCCAGACTTATCCAAAAGAAAAGAGAAATGACCCAAATCAACAAAATCATGAATGAAAGAGGAGAGATCACAACCAACACTAAAGAAATACAAACAATTCTAAAACATATTATGAGCAACTCTATGCCAGCAAATTAGAGAACCTGGAAGAAATGGGTGCATTCCTAGAGATGTATCAACTACCAAAATTGAACCAGGAAGAAATAGAAAACCTGAACAGACCTATAACCACTAAGGAAATTGAAGCAGTCATCAAAAATCTCCCAAGAAACAAAAGCCCAGGGCCAGATGGCTTCCCAGGGGAATTCTACCAAACATTTAAAGAAGAATTAATACCTATTCTCCTGAAACTGTTCCAAAAAATAGAAATGGAAGGAAAACTTCCAAACTCATTTTATGAGGCCACCATTACCTTGATCCCAAAACCAGACAAAGACCCCATCAAAAAGGAGAAATACAGACCAATATCCTTGATGAACATGGATGCAAAAATTCTCACCAAAATACTAGCCAAAGGATCGAACAGTACATTAAAAGGATTATTCACCACGACCAAGTGGGATTTATCCCTGGGCTGCAAGGCTGGTTCAACGTCCGCAAATCAATCAACGTGATACAATACATTAACAAAAGAAAGAACAAGAATCATATGATCCTCTCAACAGATGCAGAAAAAGCATTTGACAAAATACAGCATCCTTTCTTGATCAAAACTCTTCAGAGTATAGGGATAGAGGGTACATACCTCAACATCATAAAAGCCATCTATGAAAAACCTACAGCGAATATCATTCTCAATCAGGAAAAGCTGAGAGCTTTTCCCCTAAGGTCAGGAACGCGGCAGGGATGTCCACTCTCACCACTGCTATTCATCATAGTACTAGAAGTCCTAGCCACAGCAATCAGACAACAAAAAGAAATCAAAGGCATCCAAATCGGCAAAGAAGAAGTCAAACTCTCACTCTTTGCAGATGATATGATACTGTATGTGGAAAACCCAAAGGACTCCACCCCAAACTGCTAGAACTCATACAGGAATTCAGTAATGTAGCAGGCTATAAAATCAATGCACAGAAATCAGTGGCATTCCTATACACCAACAACAAGACAGAAGAGAGACAAATCAAGGAGTCGATCCCATTTACAATTGCACCCAAAACCATAAGATACCTAGGAATAAATTTAACCAAAGAGGCAAAGGATCTGGACTCAGAAAACTATAAAATACTCATGAAAGAAATTGAAGAAGACAGAAAGAAATGGAAAAACGTTCCATGCTCATGGATTGGAAGAACAAACATTGTGAAGATGTCAATGCTACCTAGAGCAATCTACACATTCAATGCCATCCCCATCAAAATACCATCCACTTTTTTCAAAGAAATGGAACAAATAATCCTAAAATTTGTATGGAACCAGAAGAGACCCCGAATAGCCAGAGGAATATTGAAAAAGAAAAGCAAAGCTGGCGGCATCACAATTCCGGACTTCCAGCTCTTTTACAAAGCTGTCATCATCAAGACAGTATGGTACTGCCACAAAACCAGACACATAGATCAATGGAACAGAATCGGAAGCCCAGAAATGGAGCCTCAACTCTATGGTCAACTTATCTTTGACAAAGCAGGAAAGAATGTACAATCCAATGGATAAAAGACAGTCTCTTCAACAAATGGTGTTGGGAAAATTGGACAGCCACATGCAGAAGAATGAAACTGGACCATTTCCTTACACCACACAGAAAAATTGACTCCAAATGGTTGAAGGACCTAAACGTGAGACAGGAGTCCATCAAAATCCTACAGGAGAACACAGGTAGCAACCTCTTCGACCTCAGCCACAGCAACTTCTTCCTCGAAACATCGCCAAAGGCAATGGAAGCAAGGGCAAAAATGAACTCTTGGGATTTCATCAAGATAAAAAGCTTTTGCACAGCAAAAGAAACAGTCCACAAAACCAAAAGACAACCGACAGAATGGGAGAAGATATTTGCAAATGACATATCAGATAAAGGGCTAGTATTCAAAATCTATAAAGAACTTATCCAACTCAACACCCAAAGAACAAATAATCCAATCAAGAAATGGGCAGAAGACATAAACAGACATTTTTCCAAAAAAGACATCCAAATGGCCAACAGACACATGAAAAAGTGCTCAACATCGCTCGGCATCAGGGAAATCCAAATCAAAATCTCAATGAGATACCAGCTCACACCAGTCAGAATGGCTAAAATTAACAAGTCAGGAAACGACAGATGTTGGCGGGGATGCGGAGAAAGGGGAACCCTCCTACACTGTTGGTGGGAATGCAAGCTGGTGCAACCCCTCTGGAAAACAGTATGGAGGTTCCTCAAACAGTTGAAAATAGAGCTACCATACGACCCAGCAATTGCACTACTGGGTATTTACCCCAAAGATACAAATGTAGGGATCCGAAGGGGTATGTGCACCCCAATGTTTATAGCAGCAATGTCCACAATAGCCAAACTGTAGAAGGAGCCAAGATGCCCATCGACAGATGAATGGGTAAAGAAGAAGTGGTATATATACACAATGGAATATTATGCAGCCATCAAAAGGAATGAGATCTTGCCATTTGCAACGACATGAATGGAACTGGAGGGTGTTATGCTGAGTGAAATAAGTCAATCAGAAAAAGACAAGTATCATATGACCTCACTGATATGAGGAATTCTTAATCTCAGGAAACAAACTGAGTGTTGCTGGAGTGGTGGGGGGTGGGAGGGATGGGGTGGCTGGGTGATAGACATTGGGTAGGGTATGTGCTATGGTGAGCGCTGTGAATTGTGCAAGACTGTTGAATCACAGATCTGTACTTCTGAAACAAATAATGCAATATATGTTAAGAAAAAAGAAAAAGAAGATAGCAGGAAGGGATGAATGAAGGGGAGTAAGTCGGAGGGGGAGAGGAACCATGAGAGACGATGGACTCTGAAAAACAAACTGAGGGTTCTAGAGGGGAGGGGGGTGGGGGGATGGGTTAGCCTGGTGATGGGTAGTAAAGAGGGCACATTCTGCGTGGAGCACTGGGTGTTATGCACAAACAGTGAATCATGGAACACTACATCAAGAACTAATGATGTAATGTATGGTGATTAACATAACAATAAAAAAATTTTTAAAAAGAGGCATAAAGGAAATAAAATTCATGTCCTAATTCTCACTACAACATATAATTTTCAAGATAATGTAAAAGAATTTAAATAAAATTATAACTGACGGACAATATACTGCTGTATTTTTCCAAAACATTTGTTATAATTCCTTAGAAGCCATAAGAATATATTAATATCTCTTGAGCAATGGGAAAATTGATTTTTTAAAGACATATAAGCTGATTTTTAAAAATTGATTGTAAAACAAAGAGGTTAAAATTAATGAAGTTATTAAATTGCTTTACTGTTTTAGCTAAAAGGCATTGTCATTAATTTAGCTTTTGTTAAATTAGCTCAGTGAAAGGATATTTACAGATTTTTAAATTGTTTATGCTACAAATGCCCAAGTGAAATTTGCCAGTGATTTTGTGGTATACTATCCTGAATTCAGGCAGGAATTAATTTGTGGAAGGGACAGGTATTAGAGAAGATTAAGCTAAAGATTGGCTTGAGATTTACAAACTGGGGGAAAAGATCAACCAGGGAATCAATTCACCCCTGGAGATCCTTTAAGAGAATAGCTGGGAAGGCTGGGCACAGGGTGCATGATGCATGACGTTCTATCTCCGCCACACTTCTAGCTATGGCTATGCAGAGATCTTCAAATAGGCAGAGGCACTTACTCTTTTGAATCTTTATCTTTCAGGTGCTTTTAATTCCAAGGTCACCTCGTGGATGCATAAAGATTAATAAACACAGCACTCAACAGATGAATGTATCAGTGACTGTCTCTGTGTAAGAAACAGTCGAAAACACTAGATTCAGGACTATAAGGTACTTTATATCATTATCCCTAAAGTTACTTTAGGTAGCTGTTTTGGGGTTGTTATAGGAATGCATAGAGACTATGTGTTTCCATGTATTTTCTGGCATGAAGAAACTTTTTTTTTTTTTTTTGGTGGAGATTAGGGTGTGGGGGAGGATGAGGAAGGAGTAGCTAAAGTAGAAATAGATGGAATAAGATGGGGAAAGTGGTAAAAGCTTATTATTATATAGGCATTATTTAACATAATTATTATCACAAGTATCAACCAAAAGATAACAAGAAGACAAGGAAAAGGTGAAGTTATTCTGAAGAAAAATCAACCCAATTACTTACGAGATGGAAATTCTGAATATAACCAAATGATACGTCTTCAAACATGATATATCTAATGGGAAAAATATCCCAGGAGGAGGCTAAGAATGACACTGGATGATTAAAAACAAGTAGTTGTGGGTTGAAAATTGTATATGTTTTTCCATAAGGGAAAGAAACAAGGCAGGCTATGGAGGGTGGAAGTTCAGAGTTTTGGAATTAACTGGGTATCAACAAAGATTTCTCATGGGATGGAAAAAAGAAAGACAGACGCGGAAAGCACACAAGTTAGAGAAGAAATGAGCATTTATAGAGAGGAGATGGAAGAGCTTAGGGAAGGCTGTCATAAAATACACATTGCATAATACATGATGGATCAGTTCTATTATTTAACTTTCCAAAAGATGTAACAATACAGAGATATGCTAACCATCATAGTCAGCATTAATTTACAGTGGGAGAAATAATTAGAATCCCACTTTTTCTGACGAATAGAGTAAAAATGTAAACAATGCTTCCCTCCAGGCAAGTGCTTTATCAAGTTGACAGGTACATTTGAATTTCCATGGGTGGGGGATATAATAGGTTATTTATGTGTCATTTTAATAGAAAGACCCAACCATCAAGATGGACAGCAGACTTTATCAGTACTGCTGTTTGCAACTAATCCTCCAATTTAGTACCCCGTGAAAATACCTGCAACAAAACCTGTCCATTTTTCTTTTACACTCCATTATGGAAAAATCAATATGGGCGCTATTCATCACAAATCTCCTGCTTGGCGGGTGCCGGAGCCACAGAATCTGAAAAAAAACCTGGCAGTTTAGCACTCTGTGTGGCAAGGCCCATTGCTTAGGGTTTGATTCGACCACATTCTGCCACCCACAATGGCCCAGTTGGCCTAGTATGTTTTCTAGATTCTAATACATGTTGGCCAGAGACCCTGAACCGGATCACTGTAAGGTGAACTTCATCTGGTGTTAGTGTTAGAGCCAAGAACAGGAATTCATTGACTTCCAAACTTGACAGATTTAATTTTAATCTGCTCTTTAACATTCAAGCAGTGAATAATAACTGGAAATTTAGCAAATAATAATTCAGTCAAGCAACACATAATCTAGACAAGGACTCAGTGCTTCACTTTTCAACCAGTATTATAAAAGACATAGAGTCTGACTACTTATTTTCCAGGAAAATGATCCTTGTTTTTCCTGCAAAACATCCCTACTAGGTTTGAAATCCAAAATCATATGTTTAATGGGAAGAATTCTACGACATCCCAAAGTAAGTATACATGAAAAGAATGTCATAGAGTTCACAATTGTCAACAGTAAAGCTAGATGAGACTAATTATCAAAATATGCAAATTTCAACACCTTCCCCTGTAGAAGAATCTTAAAGGCCGAAAGTTTATTTGATTCCTCTGTGTGTCCTTCCAAATCACCAAAGTTACATATTGGCCTAATATTTGCTAGATCAATGAGTATCCTACAGAGCAAAAATTCATATATTTATTTTTGCTATTGGCTATGCAAGAGCTAAACATTATAGAAAAATGATTAAAGAAAACAAATGATTCTTAGACATCAAGATTTTAATTAACCTAAATTTAGGTCAATTGAGTATATTGCTGGGAGCTCTGTACCAGATCCTGCAGACTAACTCACTTGACTTATACTCCAAACCCTTTATAGGTAGAGAAAACTGAAGACAGTATTTATCAGATGCCCTTTCAGCTCCAAGTCCCCTTTTTACATTCATTCCTTCCTAAACCAGCCAGGGCTGTTCTCTCCACAACCCATAACCCTGACCAATAAGAGATCCAAGGACTGCCCCACGATGTTGTCCTAGTTAGGTGATGAACTGTTATTTCCATTTTGAAGTAATAATTGTACATGTCCTTCTGACTTAAAAGTTGGAATTCTACAAATTATCAGCTCACAATATTTCCTCATGAACGACCTCCCTTACTTTAATGACTTCCTAAAAGCCAAGTTACTCTATTTTATCTCTGCCTTTCTTTTAATCATATCTGCAGACATCACCAGAAATAATCTGTTACTTACTCGTATGTGTGGTCTCAACTGTATAATATTTATTGAGCATTCTATTATATTTCAGGCACATCCCCAAAGCATATTTTGTGAATAGGACCGAGTCCATGAAAAGAGAAGTTTCTTCAAAATGTTGTGTTTCATTTCCATGATGTTTGATTTGGGGGCAAGCAAACTCACGTCTTTCAGAGGATAGAGCCACCCCATGTACTGGATTTGCCTGTCCATGCAGTGGAGTGATTTGGTGTATGGTCTTGAGTCTTGTTGATCACATATCACACAGGCTGAAAAGCTGTGCCAAAGGGCCAGAAAAAATTTATCAGTGTACTCTTTTTATTGACCTCAATTCTAAGGACTATTTGCTTCCAACAGTTCCTCAGGTGATAATAAAACTGATTCATTTGGAGGCAAATAAATTCTCTGATATAAACAAACTCTTTGAGGAGTGATGTTACCTTTGAAACTTTCTGATATGTAGATATGTCTCAGATCATACACATATTTCCTTAAGGGTTGTATATACACTTCAAAACCATACCAAACAATTGAGCAATTAATTATAACGGCTACTCTTTGCTCTATGGTTGTTTTATGTGTTTAATTTTTGTCTTACACTTCTGGCTAGTAAGCTCCTTTACTACATACTTTATATGTCTTTATATCCTCCAAGGTATTTATTGCAGTGTTGGACAGAGTCGGGGCTGCATAAATGCCATGCTCACTGTCAAGGATATTTGGCACTCTCAATGATTTTTAAAGATTCAAGCAGGTTCGTAGTTCTGTGATACCTCATTAGTAGTATTTTAGTGTCATTTCTCCCTTGCAATGACCTGCAGAAGCATCTTCATTAAGGAGGCAAAATTGCACATTCAAAACACAACTTGTGGCAATCTCAATTGAATGATCAGGGTAACCTTGAAGAACTCATGGTCTCTGTAACCTCCTCTGGAAAGTGCATGAGGGCAAATGTAGGACTAGAAGCTTTATCAGTTCACAACAGATCAGACTTGGATTTGCATCCATTTTTCCATCTTGGTGATTAATGAGCCCTATTCAAACACTGCTATATCATAAGATAGCTTACTTTGGATTTTCTAAATAATTTTAATCCATGCTTTTTCTGTCACATGAATGGTTAGTATTGCCTGGACCCAGGTGATGTGTGATTATTTGTGAGTAGTTCCTGTGTTTCATTCTAATGGGTATTGGAGAGCATGTGTTTCTAAGAAAAGCAAATTATCTTCACTGAACTATTTTGACAACATTAAGTATAATATAGTGAAAAAGAACACTTATTAGACTCAGACCAGGGTGGTCAAGGTTTGAATGTTACTTCAGTCACTTACTTTAAGCTATCTGAGCTTTAATTTCCCCATTAGGAAGATGAGACTTACAGCTTACTTTTTGGTGTTGTATTGCTGATATGAAAAATGACAAAGCAAGAGAAATTAAGTCTGTATTTTATCATTATTATTATTACTATTTTTAAATGATCATCAATATTTGTTGGGAACTAGATCATAGTTAAGTAATATAGAAAGTGAACATGTTATTAATGTCACTGGGTTCCCAAAATGTAAACATTCAATGCAGGACATTTCAGCTGCAATTTTGTTTGCAAAATAATTTAAAGTAAATGTAGCAAAGGGATATTTATAACCTGATTTTTTTTCTCTAAGTAGCCTCACCAAAACAATCTGAGATTCATTACTCCACAGGTATTGACGTATGATCTCTTTATAAAAGATCTTGGGTTTACAGCCTTAAGGCAATTATTACTTCTATGTACATTTATTCTAAATCTATATTTCGAGACCAAATGTTTTGGGACGCCTGCGTGGCTGGGTCAGTTAAGCATCCAACTTCGGCCCAGGTCATGATCTCAGGGTCCTGGAATAGAGCCCCACATGGGGCTCCCCACTCATTAGGGAGTCTGCTTCTCCCTATGCCACTGCTCCTCCCCCCACTCATGTGCACTCTCTCTCTCTCTCTCTCAAATAAATAAATAAATAAAATCTTTAAAAAAAGAGACCAAATATTTCTTAAGAGTTCAGTTTATATTTTTAGTTGCCTGCTGAACTCTGGCTTTCCTTTGTTGGAGGCTGTTTGTCTTGGGGTCCACACTTACTAATACACCAAGGATCACTGATGTGCTTGTCCAACACAAAGGGCCACCTACTCTCAGCAGCTCTTCCTTTAGTGGCATGAAAGAGTGTAGAGGCTTTGCAGTGGTCTTGCTTGTTTTATGCCATCTGCCTAACCCCAGCGTCTCCCAGAAAATAGGGTGGCTAATTCAGACTCAGTTTTAAATAAGTTTTAATTATTTAATTAAACAAATAATTCTGCTTAATGACCACCAATGTGGTCACTTCAAAAATATATGACCTCTTTTATTTCTTTGATTTCTTGTGCCATTCCAAATGGATATAGACACAGAAGCCCTTGCCTGAATTTCTTATCTCACCTACTGTGAGGTACACTTCTTAAGGATGTCATATCTCATCACACCTGCTAGGTTGCGGGACTTTGGCAGGTATCAGATGAAGTGATAAATGATGAAGCCATCTTTGACGATTTCTTTAAACTCAGCCCCTTGCCCCTTTAACAGGGTATTCTATTTGAGATTGCACACCCACGCTTTTAAGAGGAAACGGTGAGAAGGAATACTACATTTAAAGGCTAAATCTCATGTTTGTGTTTCTCTGAATGTGTGGATTTAAATTCAAATTAAAAATAAGACTGCTCTTTTGTCTGCAGAGATCCTTTAACTGGACTACACTTGCTTACTGAAGGGGACAGTATGATTCTGATTGGCAAGGAGACCTCTGAAAACTGAGAAAACTGTTAAGCATAATAATATAAAGTGTTGTCTCCATTGTGTAGTGTTGCATTTTCCGGACTGTGTCCTTCTGGAAAAGTGTTGTTATATTTCCTTTTCTTGAGTTTCATGGCAGTGAGATACTAGACTGTGGAGTATCTCAGAGATTTGCACTGCACACTCGCTACAGGGGAAGGACCCTAGTGTGGACAGGACACCTGGCAGATACGGCCAAAGGGACACATGAGGCCGTTCTGGTTTTGTGAATCCTTGAAGAAGAAGCTAAGCTACAAACAAAAACAAGAACAAAAACCTAATAATTAGTTTCTATTAGCCAGAATCATGTGGACAAATACCACGGAATTAGTGAAGGGAAATAAAAACATGTTTTGTCTTCATGTCACAGAGAGATAGATAGAAGTCTACATATTATTCCTACATTGATCTTAAAGAGATTAGAAAAAGCACACAGGCTCAAGTAATTTTTAATCTTAAATTTAGCCAGTTATGAAATAAAAAAATAACTGTTATGTGGTGCCTGGGTGGCTCATTCAGTTAAGCATCCGACTCTTGATTTCAGCTCAGGTCGTGATCTCAGGGTCATGAGATCGAGCCCTGCATCAGGCTCTGTGCTCAGCATGGAGTCTGTTTGAGATTCTCTCTCTCTCTCTTCCTCTGTCCCTCCCCCACCCATGCACACACACTCTCTCTCTCTCAAATAAATAAAATCTTTTAAAAAAATAACAGTTATACTTTACAAGTCACTGAGGAAGGAGAAAATATATACATTTCAGATAGCCAATAACACAGAATCAAGGCAATTTAAAGGAAGATGGAATATCCAATAGTTTATAAAACAAGATGACAGAACCAATTAGCAAGTGGAAATTCTGGGAATGTAGAAAATGGTATAAATTCTCTTATTGAGGAGCAGTATTCAAACTAGATTTTAAAAATTCTTTTTTTTTTTTAAGATTTTATTTATTTGACAGAGAGAGACACAGCGAGAGAGGGAACACAAGCAGGGGGAGTGGGAGAGGGAGAAGCAAGCCTCCCGCCGAGCAGGGATCCTGATGCGGGGCTCGATCCCAGGACCCTGGGATTGTGACCTGAGCCGAAGGCAGACGCTTAACGACTGAGCCACCCAGGCGCCCCTAGATTTTAAAAATTCAAATGAAAGCTGCTCACAGGAAATAAAAAGCAATATGAAAAGGTTAATAATAATAACATTTTTATTTATTAAGCATTTGCAACGTGCCAGACACTTCTAATTGCTTTAGTGAGATGCCCTCATCCAATATGAGGTACTGCTATTATTGTCATTCATTGTGGATTTCTGCTCTTTCCATCCTAATAGACACAATTTTTATTAAGTGGTCAGCCCTCGCCTTGCAGCCTTGCTCAGGAAACACTGACCAGACCTCCAGCTTCCATTGGTCTACGAGACAATGAGATGTAATGGGGAGCTGATGAAAAAAGTTTCCATGTTCTTGGACATGAAACATCATTGTCAGTGGATGTGAAGCTTTAGGCTGCAGTAACTCTCTCACAGCTGCCTGTAGGGCCAGCCTGAGAGTGAAACTAGGATACAGAAGACACACAGCAAAAGGGATTTCAAAGGAATAAAGTAGGATGATGCCAAACTAATTTGAATTGGAGTCAACTAGATGATCCTAACCGACATTTTATAAACGAGGAAATGGACAGGGTACCAAGTAGGCAGAATCAGAATTTAAACTCCACTAGTCTTCCCAAATCCGCACTTACAGCTATATATACCATACTAAGGAAGATTTACAAAAGGATAAAACAGTATGTATAGAAAATACCAACTGCATATCAAATAAGTATTCAAGATAAAGGAAAAAAAAAACATTTCAAACCCTAAAAGGTCAAATTATAGCCATGATTAATTAGCTGTAGAAATATAAATCCAAAGTTCTCAGAAGTATAAGAGAACTGCAATGTCATTACAGTAGAACTCATAAGCAGTCATTTGAGTTCTTGCCCTACCAGATGTGCAAAACAGAGACATAAAGTATCTTAGTACACTAATAAAGAAGATTTGACTTAATGATGGGACACTCTAGAAAAAGATATATCAAATTGTAAATACCAAAGAAGAATAATTTTTTTCAAGTGTACATTAAACCTTCCTGTGTTAATTGTAAAGGAAAACTTCCTGTGTTAATTGTAAAGGGAAATCTCAATAAAATTTTCAGCCAAAAAATATACAAACCATACACATTCTCAGAATATATTACAAAAGCTAGGAACTAATCATGTAAATTTATTTATTTTTTAATTTACTTATTTATTTGAGAGAGAGAGAGCACAAGCAGGGGGAGCCACAGAGGGAGAGGGAAAAGCAGACTCCCCACTAAGCAGGGAGCTGGATGCGGGGCTCAATCCCAGGACCCTGGGATCATGACTGGAGCCAAAGGCAGATGCTTAACGGACTGAGCCACCCAGGTGCCCCTATTGTGTAAATTTAAATGGAATAGTGTAAATTTATTTTTTTTCAAAGATTTATTTATTTATTTATTTATTTATTTGAGAGAAAGAAAGAGCATGTGAGCAGGGGGAGGGGCAGAGAGAGAGAGGTAATCTCAAGCAGACTCCATGATGAGCACAGAGACCAACTGAGGGCTCGATCTCACAACACTGAGATCATGACCTGAGCCGAAACCAAGAGTCAGACACTCAACTGACTAAGCCACCTAGGCGCCCCTGGAATCATACAAATTTAAATCAAACCATTTGTAAATTAAAAATGTAACGATATAACAACAAATAGCATCTTCTAAATGCATACTAGGTGAGAAAAGAAGTCAAAGCCACAGTTGATTGCATTTTAGACAACAAAAGTAGGATAACATACAATGAAATAGAAGATACCGCAGTCAGATCTGTAAATCTTATAGACAGGTTCATGGACACAAATGCTTTAAATGCCTAATAAAAATCCAACTAAAAAGTTAGGGAAAAAAACACATTTCAATTAAATGTAAATAAATGCAAAAGTAAAAATTAAAGAATTAAATTGATACATAAACCCATTAGTTACACATTTGAACAGGACAAAGCAAAGCAGATAATAATCCTTATCTAACCTAGGCAAGCTAGAAAAATAGGTACGAATAAATATTTTGAATTCTCAAACCATAACAAGTCAAAACAGAGATGTAACAAGGATCAAGAAGATGAAGTGCACGATGACAGCTTTTTTTCCAAACCTTTTCATGAGTGTTGATTTATCCATTCTTATATTTATATATATGTGGATAAGATAGCTATTTTGTAATATTAAACTTCTAAAATTATTTTGGTCATCCTAAACTTATCTTCCTGTTCTTGTAAGCTTCTTTCAACCTAACAGCCTTTAAGCAAAAGCTGGTAGCCTTTTAACCAAATAAAATGTGTTATATAAAAGAAAAAAAAAAAAGAGTAAACAGACAGAGGAAGAAGCCAAGTGCTACACTAAGTTCCATGTTTTCCTCTAGGGTGATAATAGCAAATAGCCGTGCTTGGATGATTGCAATCTATTTACAGAAGAATTGAGGAGTTTCTTTAAGGAAGTACTCATGACCAAGGAGGACAAGCCTTGCCCATCAACAAAGCCTTGGGCAACAGAGAGAACTGCTTCTGGGAGCATCATGGTCTTTCCCACCATGACTTGTCGTCAAGTCCAGCCTTCTGTCGATTCAAACTAAACATTTATAAAGTACTCTGGGTATATATATTTTGAAGGCATGGAAACCAAGCAGAACACTCCATATCCCATCCCGGACATCTTGAATCAGATTCTCCTTTGCTGGTACCTG
Organism: Callorhinus ursinus; assembly: GCF_003265705.2. Lineage (NCBI taxonomy): Eukaryota > Metazoa > Chordata > Mammalia > Carnivora > Otariidae > Callorhinus > Callorhinus ursinus. The sequence goes on from NW_027397088.1 coordinate 10,493,009, forward strand.
AGTATCTTTTGTGGGGGAGTATAGTACTAGAGCATAGAAAGTTACCTTTGAATGAAACCAGATTTCCATTAGTGGCTTTGTGCCTTGAGGAGACCAGAACTTAGGAATCCACGTTAAAGAGAGGGAGTTAGCCGCACTACCCAGGAGAAAAGGTGGTGGCTAGTAGAAGCAGTGGTGCCTACTGGCTAGGGGGAGATACTGGGTTTTGCAAAAGTGGTACTCAATGGGAAGGAACAGCTGTCTACACACCTCGCAGCCCCAGAAAACCAAGGAAGGAAGGGAGGTGCCTGAGTTGACAGGGCCTGTAGTTGAACACCCAAGGGATCCCTGAGAATGCACAGAAACAGTACTTGATAGCTTCAAGGAAGGGACTTTTTATGGTAAGAGAGTGTACACCAGTTGCAGGCTCTGAAAATGGAGATACTTTATACTAACGTAAGGACACATAACTTTGTAAAAAGATCTGTAAGTCTCAATAAAGATGAAAGTTTTCTGAGAAAATATAAATTCCTCCAAAATTAACAAAAAGAAACACTGACCAGACCTCCAGCTTCCATTGGCCTACGAGACCAATGAGGAACACATCAGTAACCAGGAAAGAAAATAAAGGTATTATCAAAAATTAATTTGAAAAGGACTTATGCCAGAGAAACTTATTTGTGAATACAGAACTATAAACTTTTCAAAAATGGAATTATTCTAATGCTATTTAAATACTTTCAGACCAGAGGCACCTGGTTGGCTCAGTTGGAAGAGCTTGCAACTCTTGATCTCAAGGTCATGAGTTCAAGGCCCATTCTGGGTATAGAGATCTTAAAATGAAAATATAATTAATTAATTTATATGCCTAGAATATAGATTCCAAGTTAAAATTATTTTGGGGATGAATGATGCTCCTGTATAAAAAAACTATTGGTAAAATATGTTCACAAACTGATTTATTCAGGCTGTTCTCACTTTGTCCCAGATTGTGTTAACAAAAACATGTGTATCTTGGACAGAGGCCTTGCTCTGCACACTCACGTGGTAAGAATTCCAGTGAATTATACCTAGTGAGGACTATCTGTAACTTTAAAGCAATTCGTTATAACCCTGATGACATTTTTCTTTCTAACTTTGACAAGATGATTCCAAAATTCATCTAAAAGAATAAATATGCAAGCATATGTACCAAGTTTGCAATGGCAGAAGGATGAGAATAAAACTGTGTGATTAGATATTAGAATTAATAAGGAACAATTAAAATACTATGGTCTATGAGAATTAATAATGAATGTCATAGAATAGTTCGCCCCCAAATAGGTCCCAGTGCATACAGGTCTTTAATAGTTAAGACAAACTTGACTGATCGTTAGGAAAGTGATGGATTTTTTACTGGATTCTCATGATGCCACCCACACACCAAAATACATTCCCAGGTACATCATTGTTTCAAATGTTTAAAGTAAAATCAATTTTAAAAAACAAATAATGACCCTACACTTTATACCAACTAATTTGGAGGTAGAAAGACCCAGAAACCATAAAAGCAATGCAAGTACTCGGAAAGAAAAATTTAAGTCGCTAAGAATTAAAGTTCCTTAAAAAAAAAAAAAACCATAGTATTAAAAGGCCAGTGACAAACTGGAACTGTGTTTGTCATGACAATAATGATGGCTAAAAAAAACAGTATAGCTATAATCAGTAATGAGTTCTGTCAAATTAAAAAGGAAATCCCTAACACCCCAATGGAAAAATAACAATTGTCCTAAGTGAATAATTCACAGAAGAAATGTAAATAAGCATTAAACAGGTGGAAAATTTCAGGGTCTTTAGCAAAGAAATAAAAATTAAGATTATGAAATTCTATTTCAGACTGGCAAAGGTTTTGTTTTGTTTTGTTTGTTTTATTTTGTTTTTTTGTTTTATTTTGTTTTAAAGGATAACACTCAGTGATGGTGATGATGGCTTGGAATGGACAGTGCCCTACCCCACTGGTGTTAATGGAAGTTATTACATTTCTAGAGAGTTATTTGATAAAAAGTCTTTTAAAATCTTACATCTTTTAGGGGCACCTGGGTGGTCCAGTCAGTTAAGCATCCGACTCTTGGTTTTGGCTCAGGACATGATTTCAGGGTGGTGAGATCAAGCTTCTCCACCGGCTGTGCTCAGCCTGGAGTCTGCTTGAGATTCTTTCTCCCTCTCTCTCCGCCCCTTCGGCTCGTGCTCTCTCTCTTTCTCTCTCTCTCTCTCTTAAATAGTAAATAAATAAACTTTTACAATTTTATATCTTTTGACTTGGTAATTATGCTGCTAGAAAATGAACCTAAGACAATTATCACATACGTGGACCAAAACTTATATACATCAGTGTTCATTATTATTTGTAATAGTGTAACATTGAGGGGAAAGTACCTAAATGTTAAATAATAGAAAATAAATTATATCAATGTTGATATTTCCATGCAATGGTCTACTATATAAATATTGACATCATATTTCCGTGGAAGATTTAATGACATTGGAAAATGCTTTAAAGCATATTGAGACATATATAGAGTATGACCTAAATTTTGATGAGTTTTGGAAATTATGAATCATTTTTATTTTCTCCTGATACTTTTTGTCTGCTCTCCAATTTTTCCTGGAATGAGCATGCATTACACTGATCACCAGAAATTCAACAAGCATCGTTCAAAAATAAACATTTCACTCAAGAAACAAAGGTCTTCACTTTGAGGCACTTGAGCATATTTGTCTAATTGGAGAAAGAAACCCTGTTTCTTTAAATTCAAGTTCTGTGTTGGGCCGCCACTGGGAGGTTGTGCTGAATTTCCCTCATTAAGCAGTTTCCTAAGGAGAAACCACCTGATCAAGCACTCATTGCACCATTTCTTCAGATTTTTAATTTCAAAACATTTCACTTGGCAGAGGCGGACCAGGGAGCCCTGTCAGTGACTGCGGGTATCTGGCAATGATGGTGGAAGCCAGGAAGGAACGGAGCTCCAGAGCAAGCCAGCACATTTTAATCAGCTTTGAGTCGTGGAAGAGCCAAGATTTACAAGGGCCTCACACCCCTAGGTACAAGCAAAGTGATACACTCCAGTGTAGCTGGGAGGTTTTATGGCGATGTTATCACTCAGAGAACGGAGACATAAAGGCAGAGGAGTGGGAAGAAAAGTACATAATGTTTTCCCACACTAAGCTTAATTTCAATATTGTTTTGTGCTCCTGGGGCTTCCTTATGAATGACTGTAAGACTCTATTGTTCTGAAAATGAGTGGATTGCAAGGAGTATAGCACCTTTGGTGGGTCTGGTATACTGGTGGCCTCACCTCACAGCAGGGCATGCTAAGTTGGCCCTAGTTTCGGGGAAATGATCTGCAGAGAATGACAAAGATGAAAGATAAGTTTCTTTCTTTCTTTCTTTCTCTTTCTTTTTCTTTCTTTCTTTCTTTCTTTCTTTTCTTTTTTTCTTTTTTTCTTTCTTTCTTTCTCTCTTTCTTCTCTTTTTCTGCAATTGGTACAAAGTAAATTAAAAAAAAATAAGAAGAAAAAAAAGGAAAGCACAATGCCAAGAATATTCTAAGACATCATGCCTACAATTGAAAAGTAGCTCTAGGTTATTTCTAGCTTCCATGACCAGTATGTGCTATATGGGGTAGGGTGACACACACAGCTTTTGAACTTGACAGTGTTACACAGAGAGCGTTCCCATAGTCCCCCCATTTCTGAACCATTTCTTGTTGTATTATATATTGTATCTACAGCTGTGCTGTGTTCAGTGGCCATAAAACCATCCATTTGTATAATCTCGGGGCAAAAAGCACCAGAAAGAGAAGCAATGGGACTGGGAAAATGATCCATCTTCATTTATGCATTTGAAATTTTTCTCACTGTGAGAGCCTGGTGAGGTGGATATCTTCCTGTGAAAACCACAGAGAGCCAGCTGCCTTTTCCTAGTCCAACAAACATCAGTAGAGACAATAACATTAAGGATTCATAATCCCACATAGAAGAGCACAACATTATCCTAACTGAATTTTCTCCTTTTGCATCCCCAAGACTTATTAATACACGGGATAAAAAGCTATGGGAGCTCCAGCTTCCACAGAGTGTGTGATGGATATCATATTCCAGCTGTTCAGTTTGGAAGCTATTGTCCCAGATTCATCAAGTTCTAGTGGAAATAAACGAAATGTGGATATCTGATTCTCACAGTTTGTCTGAGCACACTTTCTTCATTTCTCCTCTATTATGCCAAAAATATCACTGAACTCAAAAGTGTTCTCAATTTTCTTGGTTCCCTGGAATTTTATCTCCAATGCATCTGTGCTTTGCCACCAGCCTATGATAAATGACTCAAATATTTTAAGTCCTTTCCTAGGGAAGATACACTGATTTTGACTACACCATCATGCAGTCTTCTTTGCTCATTCCTTTTCCTTCACAAGACCCCTACCTACCGTCTTTAAGACTATGGCTTTTCTCCCAGCCAACTCTCAACCCTCTTGTTACACTCTCTTCCTGGACTTTGAATATTGTCTATGTGTTGATGACTCTCAGATTTATGTTGTTTTTCCAGACTTCTCCCCTGAGCTACAGACTTTTTACCCAAAGATTGTTTGACATCTGTGCATGTACACCTATCAGGCATCTCAAATTTCAGATAGCTGGAAGAGAAGATCGAGTTCCATTCCACTCTGCTCCTTTGAAAAGGGAGTCTTTCTGGCATTGGACATCACCACAGTAAATGGCACCACGGCATCCCCCAACTGCTCCGACTTAAAACCTGGGTGTCACCTTCCATTTCTTGTTCTTCACATTCCAAATCCATCCAATCCATTAAAGTGACTTCACAGAAACCTTTTTTCATAGCTCATTCCCTTATTATTTTCTCTGCTGTTACTCTGCTTCTCTCTGGAGTCAGAAGAGATACTTCAAAGAGTTGCGGGAATACGACAGGTTTTGGGGTGGTGTGGTGGGATGAGAACAAAGGGCCGTTGGTTCTTCTTGGCATCTTTCCATGCCTTGTGGTCATCGAGGCAATCTTCCTTATGGCCTGGTCACTGCTCACTCTACTGAGGTCAGCAGCTGATGTAACCCATGATAAGGCTCTCTGCCTGGTTAGGGGCCCATGGTGGTCCCTGCATGATTCAGCCAACCCTCAGTTCTTGCTGATGCTGCTGTGGCAGGCTCTGTGTTTCTGTCATTACTTCCATCCATCCCCTGGCCTTGCTGCTTTACCCTGCAGCGGGTGCTGTGGCATGGCCATTGTGGGCCCCCATAAATGTGCCATGGCAGGATTTCATGTTTTGCTACTCAGTTGCCCTTCCAGCTTCTTCCATCTTTCCGGGTCTGTCCCCATGCTCCCAGGAATAGGGACTCTCCCTCTTACCATATCCTTTGTGTCATACCTTTTCAGTATTAGCTTAAATTTGGGTATTAGAGAGGCTGTACTTTAAGTTTTCATCAGCTACTTTATCCCCACTCCTTTTTGGATCAAAGACCAGAACATAAAAATGAGAACTACCTATCTTAGAATCTGCCTTGTTTGCTCCTGCTTCTATACTTCTCACTCCTATCTACCAATTCCTGAGGAACAAGAAGAAACAACCCCCCAGGTTTTATACACTCTAAATAACATCTTCCTCCTTCCCAGTTCTGACCTCAAAACTGTGCTTTATCTGGATTGGATTCGGGAGGGAGAAACCAGCTTATTCATTGAGGAGGTCTCATTAGCGAGCCCTTCAAATATCTTGCATTGTTGAGATCACATGTCAGGGTTTTAGGTGTCTCTTTTGGATATTTCATATAAATATAATGATACATGGCATGTCAGTATTTTTTTTTATTATTGTGTAACAAATTACCACAAACTTAGTATCTTAAAACATTATCCATTTTGATTTCACAATTTCAGTAGGTCAGAAGTGCAGGCTAGTTGGGTCCTCTTGGTCAAGGTCATACCAGGCTACCATTAAGATATCAGCCAGGCTGTGGTCTCATCAGGGGCTTGAGTAGGAAGAATCCGTTTCCATGCCCATTTGGGGTTATAAGACTGAAGTCCACGTGTTCTAGCTGTCTGTCAATGAAGGACTGCTATTAGCAACTCAGGTTCTTGACACATGGCCCCCTCCATAGGTAGTTCACAATATGTTTCTTTAAGGCTGATAAAAGAATCTCTGTCACTTTGAGTCTCTCCTCTCATGGAAGGCCTGGACTCAATTTTAAAGCACTCATCCAATTAGGTCAGGCCCACCCAGAATAATCTCCCTTTTGATTAATTTGGAGTCCTGTTCTTTGGAACTTAGTTATACCTGCATAATCCCTTTACCTTTGCCATGTAATTAACCTAATCACAGAAGAGACTGTCTCAGTATATTCACAAGTCTGTCCTGCATTCAATGGTAGGGGATCACACAAGGGGTAGAATCTGGAGAGCCATTTAGAATTCTGCCTATGGGATATTCGCAAAGGACTTTGTTCACCCGGCATAATGCTTTTGAGGTTCATCTGTGTATTAGTAGGTATTCGTAGTTCACTTCTTTTAATTGGTGAAGAGTATCCCCTTGTTTGAATATACTGAATTTTGTTTACCCACCACTAGTCAACAGAAATTTGAATTATTTCTATTGTTGGCTATTATGAATAGCATGGCAGAGGTATAAAGATTCATGTACAAAGGTATTTTTTTGTCTGTTGTTATTTTAGATAGACAAACAGAAGTGGAACTTCTGAGTTGTATAATAAAATTAAAGAGAGGCATATCTTAGCAAAGGTAAGTCCAAAGATCTTTGGACTCATACCCCAGATCTATTCTTACCAACTGCGTGACCTTGAGCACGTCCGCAAAGCTCTCTGTGCTTCTGGTTCCTCGTCTACAAAGGCATTTATCTAACAGTATAACTCTAGATCTAAATAAATAATCCATGTGAAGCACTTCTACATTGCCTCACATAAACACTCACTGTTAGCTCTAATACTCATTCTGAGAACCTAGTGCATTTCATAAATATTTACTACTTGACCAATGGTTGAAGATGGTTTTACTGGCTAATCTGCACTGTACATCAAGCGTCTGATATCTAAATTCTATACAATAATGGCTTAAATTTCCTCTTCCATTTCTTAATCATCAGGCCTCTGCTTTGGGTTAACTCTATGTATTGTTGATCCTTTGAGAGATTTTATCAAACATCTCATATCTGCAAAAATTCCTCAACAAACGTTACATATTTCTTAGAATTTCCAAATAATAAATACAAATAATGGGAATATATGGGCCTCCCATTTCTGGAGTGACTTTTATGAAAGGAAGTTGACACTCCTATAACCTGGTTCCCACATGGGACTTTTAATATTCTGATCTCTAACATCAAATAAACCCTGAGGTTTGGGGGAGGGGGTTATTTATTTACTTATTTAATTTTTTTAACTACAGGCTGGTGGTCTGTCTGGAATAAACTTTATGTGTGAGGAACAAATAAAATTTTATTTGCTGCTTGCAGACTAAATAATTCTTTTAAAGAAGAAAGTTTATTGATGTCGTAAGCAACACGATGCCTCTTGAGATGAGGGATGACCTGGCTAAAAGCGCCTCGCTGCCTCCTTTCCTCTCTTCACATTCTTTTAATTAAGAAGCCTGCTGATGAAAGGTTCATTAGCAGGCACATTTCCCAGTCTTGGAAAAATAAGGTTATTTTAAGAAATCTAACAGGCTCAGCATGTCGTGTTAAATATAAGCACCTCCTCCTTTGTGTCTCATCCTTCAGGTAGAGTACTGGAACCTTTCATTTCTTCAAATTGTTCCCTCGCTAGGATCCAACAGTATGGTAACTCCAACTCCCCCTGTTTCCCAGGAATATAAATATATCATTCCTATTATAGGAAAGTCATAATTACTTGGATGATACTGCTATATCACTGAGCTTGTCATGGGATAATTCTGTTCCCAGAAAGAAAAAGAAAGGTACAAGTCTTCCTTAATTCAGATTATTCTCCCTGTCAGTCACCACAGCTTTGCAAATCACGGGGGGGGGGGGGGGGGGAGACCAAGGGGAGATATGTGTCCTCAATAAAGATCCTAGTCTGCCACCAAGAAGGGCCCTAGGAGATCATTTCCAACCTTATTGGTTGTAAAGAGTTTCCTTTGTTTAGCAGCAAACTGGGAGTTAAAAAAACAAGGAAATAGGAAGTTCCTAACAATTTATACAGGCTCTCCAGAGTAAAGGTGTGATACTGTGTTTCCAAAGTGATGTTTAACAGGGTAGGGTCTTCCCACTGAGTAAATTAGCCAAGGGGGGGAGGGGGGGTGGGCCATAAACTGATTTGTAAGCTGGAAACTTTTTATATTTCATCTTGTTTCCTATTGTTCCAAGGATTTAGCCCATTCTTTTGTAAGTTGAGGGTACTTGGGCTATGTGGAAAGATCCAAGGAGAGGAAAGCTTATCCAGACTTCTGTCGGAGTTCGAGAATGGGAAGAAGACAACTCTGTGTGTCAGCCAGCAGGCCCAGCAGTGATACTGGTGAGACTCCCAAAGGGTAAATGACACCAAGGAGGACGTTTCTAGAGTCACATGATTCAGCCACCGTCCCTCTGCGGGGATTAGTGTTTCTATGGTAAAATCTTCTTGCACACTTTCTGTGTGACTTTTAAGAAGGAAACAATTTATCTCTTATACCACCCCTATCCGGTGTGGTCCCTAACGCTTCAACTCCCGTCGAACTGACTCATTATCACATTAATCATTTCATCGAATTGTTTTCCATTTCTTAAAATGCTTATAGTTTCTATCTACTCTAATAGAATGGCACGTTCTTTGAAGTTAGGAATGTGACTTAAAATTTACTATTTTCTCATATGGTGGCATGGGATATGCATATTCAACAGTTTTAAAAAGTGGGTTGTAACCTAGATTTTTTGGGAAACTTATTGTAATGTTCAATTGAATAGCTTAAATTGCATCATATTCAACAAACTCGCGACCTTCATTCTCAATTCTTTTGTGAAAGAGACCTTCATGCCATATTACTTATAAATTCTGACAGCTGTGGAGGAAAGAGAAAGAACACGTGTACTGGAGTCAAAAATCCCAAGCTTTCAGTGCAGGCTTTGCTTCTTACTATAAACTTTTCCAAGCCTTGGAGCTGCTCTGATGTCTTCATTTAATGTTAAATAGAAAAATAAAATCTTCCCCTTAAAAGTAAGGCATTTTAATGAAATTAGAGGCGTGAAAGTGCTTTATTAAATTATTTACGGTAGTAGTAGACACCGTAGCAGCAGCTTGTATTAATAATTACAGCAGGATCTAGAGAAGCACTTTTATAGGTTTAACTGGAGAAGATGTTCTTTAATAGGAGGATATAAAAGCATTTCGGGTCAAATACTAAACTTTTTAAAAGGAAGTAATATAATATACCCTAGATGTACCTTATAATGTAAACCAGAATATTTATCGTCACATTTAATTATATCAAAGAGCTTAAAAAGGATGTGCAAATGAGGGTCCCTACAAATTACAAATTACAAAAATCAAGTACTTTCCTTCTTACTTTAAGAGGACCTTGCCATTTAGTAAAAGAAAATATATCAGTGATTTAGTCAGTGATAAATAAGCGAGAGAAAGCTAAGGATAAAAGTGAAAAAGAAATCTCCAAACCAAGACTGGAAATGTCTTTTCTCCTCCAGTGGGTTGACTCTATTCCACATCCTATGTTAGATATCCGACCTGTTGTTCAAACCTCAGTAATGTTCAGTTCTTAAAAAGAATCATCTATGCTTGCAATAAAGCTTTCTTGCTTAAACTAGAACTGAATCGTGAGGGCAGTGCTAATGTTTCAAGTCCGGCTCTTCCACATACAAAAGTACAAGTGTATTTTTTCAAGACCAAAGCTTCCAAACACTCAAAGATTTGAAATCCTCGGTGTTCTTTTACTTAACCTACACATTGCTTCACATGCTGTCGTTTATAAAGCCATGATGAAAAGAACAAGTCTATAAACCTGCGCTAAACGGCAGGAGTTTTGAGCTCCCAGGACCTCAGACCTGCAGTTTACGCAGTGATTTATATCCAGTGGAATTACGGAAACAGTATAAAGTAGAGGAGAAAAAGAGAGAACACTCAAAACGGTGTGTGTGTGTGTGTGTGTGTGTGTGTGTGTGTTACGTGTTATCACAGAAAGGAAATACTCAGAGGTATGGGGAGATTCAGAAGAAAGAAGCTTGAAGAACTTTAGCCCGGAAACCACTTGACTATGGAAAAAAAAAGTCATGTGGTATCTGTAAATACGCTAAAAACCCTGGAGCAGTAGGGGGCGAGATAATGCACTTAGGGAGTGGCAACTGCAGATTTTCTATAATACATCAGAGGGAATTAGTGGCATCTTTAGCTTGGAAGTGGGCTAAGGTATGTATTTTGAATCTGCAAGCAGTTTTGTTAGGTACATATTTTGGAGGGTGTTTGGGGGTAAGAGGCTAATGGAGATTATCAGGAAGAGGTCACATTACCACTACATCAAAGGCTCTTCTTCTGTGTTTAAAGGTAAAGAGACTGAAGACAGATGTACTAGCTGATTTCATGCATTTTAATGGATGTTTCTTTTTTTGGACATCGAAGCCAACACACTGGCTTTTTATGCTACATGTTTTCTTCATTGACACAGGGATATAAGATTGCTGAAAGCAGAGACCAGGAGAGAAAGCCCATAAAGTTCTACTATCCAGATTCCCAAGTCCATTTTATGAGTTGTCTTGACTTCCAATTACACAGTGACTCTGTCTGAATGACGACAGTAAAGGCAAAGGACTGTTGGTTGATTTATTTTCTTTGCACAGAACTGGCCATTCTTTTAATGTTGAGTTTCAGTCTTAGAATTGTGTGTGTGTGTGTGTGTGTGTGTGTGTGTGAATAAAATAACATGGTTGTTAGTCTACTTTCTATGGTCTTTTTGTTTCCGGGAGATAACTTACTACTACTATTATTATTATTATTGGTATTATTATTATTATTTACCTAACCATGTTGAGACACATAAAATATAAAAATGACTTTGAAATCTCCCTCCGTTAAAGTGATAGGATTCAGGTAAAATGGTATTCTGGTCCTTTAAGTGGCCTTCCAAGACCTGGAAAAGTATCCCTACCCATAGGACGCTTATCAAGGTCTTCCAAGTATTCCCTTACTGGATCTTACCACAGGAACAGGCTCAGCTCCTGATCAGAGTTTTGGGAGCAGTATTAAATTTCCAAGTCTATCTCAAATAAGAAACTGGAAAACCCACTCTGTCATGCTTGACTTTCGATGTTTTGGCAGAAAGCTGAGATTCCTGGGTTGAACATCTAGCAGAAGCCATTTCACCATTCATCATTTCAAGGTTTCAAATTGAGGGCAAAATGCCATATAACCTACTTGCACATCATTTACTAAAACCTACAAAATTATAAGGCAAAAATGTTCTTACTTGGGAGGTTTTTATCCCTTTCCTGAAATATTCTGACATGTGCAAAGATCATGTCTGGAAAAATGTCCTAGATTTTAGTCCTGGCTGTGACATTTATTATGATGGGCAAGTCATCTTTCTGAATCTCCCTAATTTCCCTCACCTGTGAAATACCTGACCTGATTACCTCAAGGTTTCTCTAAGGAACAAACAGAATTATGCTGACAACATGTTGAAGACTCTAATGTGTGATATTAATGTAAGATACTGTTATTCTTTTCAGTGTTTTAAGTTAAAATCTACAAACAGCTAACATTTTCATGAAATATTCAAATAACTGTTTGTTAGATGCTAAAAGCAAAATCTTCTAGATTTAAAATTTAAAAAGAAGACAAGGAACAGATCTTCCCTTCTCTAAAGAGGTTCCACTTCTTACCATCATCTTTCAGCACTCTGACTTGTTATGCACTGTTCGTATCTATATATTTATGTAACACTCCTGCAATACAAGGTGGGATTCTTTACCAAAAATCAAGGCAGGAAGAAGCATTTCCTTCCACTCCAATTACCTAACAGCATAACTTTCTGTACTTCATCACTCACTGGGAAGCAATTTACGAATTGAGTTGAGGTTGGGGAAGTTTTTTATCAGGAGCAACATAGGAGAATTACATAAAGAAATATTTGATGAGTGTTTCTGTTTTATAGTAACATGTGAAAATCATATTCGTACTCCTTTGACATATCTATTAGTGAAAAACCCATTTGTCTATTTGCACTACACAGACTACCATTTGTCAAGCCAATACGTTTATAATGATTAGGCTCAGTGGAAAAATCTAAACAGAAACCTCTTCCACCATTATATTGATATTCAGAATGTCAGGATTAGCTAAATCTGGAAATTGAAACACACAATTAATAAAAAATGCTTCAATTCAATTGTTCAGCTAACTACCATCAGGTTTCCTCATTATATTCCTCTTAAAATTTTTCATTAGTGACGAACTTTCTAAATACCGAAAATGGGAAATACCAGTGGTTGACAGCATCATATCAAGTATGGGTAGCTATTGCCAATATCATCATGGTAGAGTGGCCACACAGTCCTTGAGCATGGGGATTATGTATTACATCTTTGATTTGAACCCAACGACAATAAAGTTGTTATGCACAGAATTTATCAAAGAATGAAGAAAAGGTGGCACCTGGGTGGCTCAGTCGGTTAAGCCACTGACTCTTGATTTCAGCTCAGGTTGTGATCCCAGGGTCATGAGATCGAGCCCTGAGTCTGGCTCTGTGGTCAGCAGGGAGTCTGCTTGAGATTGTCTCTCTTCCTCGCCCTCTGCCCCTCCCCCCAACTCACGCTTGTGCGTGTACACGTTATGTCTGTCTCTCTCCCAAATAAATAAATCTTAAAAAAAAAAAAGAAAAGAAGGAAGAGAGAAAGGAAGGAAGGAAGAAAAAAGCAAGGGAGAGAAGGAGGAGAGAGTAAAGAAAGAAGGATACTACTACCTAAACTACTAGGTGACTTGGTTCAGCAAAAAAATTACCAATTAGTGTTAAAAAGTAAACTTTTCTCTAATATTGTTTCATACAGAGAGGTAATTTGCCTTCTCAGTGAATCCAATACATCAAAAACAAACAAATAAACAAGTAACAACAAAAATTATCCTGGATGTGGGATCCCTACCCCAAAACAAAAGAAACCAAACTCAAGACATACATGGTATAGGTATGTCATTCTCTGGGAAAACTGAATGTCACATTTTATTTATAGAGCTTAGATTTGGATTTTAATTATTCTTGGTGACTAGTAGGCAAATGTATTAAGTGATAAAGTGAATCAAATTTCAAGTTACACAAGATAGCATATGCAGCATGTCCTGCCAGGAAGCACAGGAAATATTTGGCCCTGCAAATAGGACAGAAACCTTGCAAATAGGACAGAAACTCCTGTTTACACTAGCCCCTTGATGACAGACTTTTCTTCGGTGCATTTTTAGCAGTTTGCCTGATGATCATGAATGGTCTTGGAGAAGTTGAGAAAATGGCAGGCAAATAGAGATGCAGCTTTTGCTGAGCACTGTCATAAAATCTTGAGGGCCATCAATACATTTGTTTGTGACAATGAAGTTCTTGAGCTGTGGTAAATTTCAGTAAAGTGCACTGTTCCTATGTGATGCTTCCTGGACTCAGGAGAAACAGTTTGCCTGTCTGTTTAAGGACTGCAGAAAATAACAACTCACTTCTCCAGGATAGTAGTAAAGAGGTGATAGTAAACTTGTTAATTGGGTCAATTTCCACCACCACTGCTTACACATCATTAATATGTTTGTTACAGGATTGAAATTGTTCTATATTCTTTTGGGGAGAGAATAAAAAAAATACCAATATAAAATTTTGGTGTTTTCAGTAAAAACTGTAGTAGGTATTTTCAATGACCCTGAAGTTCTGGCAAATAAAATGAGAACCTCAGAAAAGCACTATTATCATAACAGAACCAATTCTCTTTTGATCCTGATGATCTCTGGTACCATTTCCTCTTACATAACTGTATGGTATGCAACAACAGAACATCATAAGAGCTATCATGAGGCTCAAGAGAAAGAAAACCTCACACAATTAATAACTTTTTTTCTTGGCATTTATTATTGAACATTGGGTCAACATTCTCTGGGCTCTATTGTTCTAAAATCCCTTTTAAAAACCTTGGAGAAAAAAATAAGACTGCTTGGATCCTTCAGGCTTGAACTTTTGAGATTCAACCCAGGTCTGTCATGTTACCTCTGAAGTACCTGAAACTTTTTTCCTTAAACTGGGAACAATGTGTTCTCCACAACTGCAAGTTCTATACATTTATTTTTAGATTAAATTTCTTTTTTCAAAATTTCTATTTCTATGATAACATTTGAGGTGATGAAAATGTTCTATAATTAAATTATGGTGATGGTTGCAGAACTCTGTAAACATGATAAAGACCACTCAGTTGGGCATGTTAAATGGGTTAACATTATAGTTGCAAATTATTATTATTTAAAGATTTTATTTATTTTTTTGAGAGAGCAAGAGAGCACAAGTGGTGGGAAGAGGCAGAGGGAGAAGGAGAAGCAGATTCCCCACTGAGCAGGGTATCCGACTTGGGGCTCAAACCCAGGACCCCAAGATCATGACTTGGGCAAAGGCAGACGCTTAACCCACTGAGCCACCCAGGAGCCCCTATAGTTGTAAATTATATCTTAATGAAGTTGAAAAAGTATTTGACCCATTTTAGAGAGGCAAGTATATTTTAAAATAATAAAATAAGAGCTTTATTACTTAACTCAATGTTTGTCTCAGTAGGGTCTGCTGACTGCTCTGAGGTTCTTAACTATATTTTAAGGGGTGCTCAAAGATTCCTTTTAAAGGAGTTTTAGTTTATTTCTAGGATATATAGGCAAAAAGTGGAAATTAAGAAAGGGAAACTATAGATTTTATAAGTACAATATAGACATGAAAAGCAATAGGGACAATTGGTTTTACAAATTAAAAAGTCCTTTGGTAATACACGATATAAAGAAATGGTGTGATTTGAACCAATGTATATATGCTATTAAGTATCTCTATCCTTCATTAGACTGTGATTCTTTTCCCATGGAGAGGGCCCAGAGTTTGAAGTCAATACCTCTTGATCAAGGGTAGTAAATTCCCTCTACTTAAGATTCTCTTGACATATCCTTTAGATTTTGCAATATCTAAAAGCATCATATACATTTTAAAAGAAACAACAACAACATATTGGCATAGCTCATTCCATCCTAATGACAAAATGAGGCTTATTACTCACAATTTTTAAGTTTTAGATGTGACTAAGACAAATAGGAAAGACTCAGGAAATGAGTATCAGCCAAATGTGAAAAAAAGAAGAGTTGGAAACAACCCAGAAGATAAAACCTTTGGCTAGGGCAAGATTTATTTGATAAAAATGTACCCAAAAAATTCATAAACAAACTTTTTAAATGAAGGGGGAAATAGGAGGGGGAGACGAACCATGAGAGATGATGGACTCTGAGAAACAAACTGAGGGTTCTAGAGGGGAGGGGGGTGGGGGGATGGGTTAGCCTGGTGATGGGCATTAAAGAGGGCACGTTCTGCATGGAGCACTGGGTGTTATAAAAAAAATTTTTAAAAATTAAAAAAAAAAACAAGCATCTTTTAAAGCAGGAGGACAAATGAGTCATCGCCTGACCTGGTGACAGGCTGTGGAGCGACAATGAGAGCTTTTCCAACAGCTTGCCTGAGAAGAAGCCAAGGGACCAGCCTGGAAAGCAGGAGCTAGATGTAGATGGCAGCGCGTGTCACTTGGAGCGCTGCATGGTGACTCAGCTCCTGCCAAATATACAGCAGCTTAGCTGTGTTTTAGGACCTAATCGAGGCATAAACCACAACTGCCGCTGTTGCTGGTGACAGTGGCAACCAAACTGCTTTTCTAATTGGAAAGGAGGAAATGTGAACAAAGAGAAACAACCAACCAAATCTCACCAGGAGACACAAAATATGAGTGGGCTCTGCTGCCAAGTTAAGAAAGGTGCATGTTTCATCAAATCTGAAAGATAATCAGAACGGAGAAGGAGAAACACCATGGCAAGGTTGGCCAGTACATTCTTACAACATTAACGCTCTCTGATTTGCTCTCTTCCCTGTCTGAAGACAGATCATGAGGCCATTACATAGCAGACAGATTGTCATGGCTCAAACACCTACTTGTGAGCATACCATGAATTGCTCCCAAATGGCATGGGACAGCGGCTTGCAAAGGATCTTATGTCGCGCTTGGTAATTTTTCCTTTCAAAGAACACTTTTAAAGGCCTTCTTCCGAATTATGAAAATAATATGTGTTCATCATGAAAATTAGGAAATTTAGAAAAGCACAAAGAAAACAAGATAAATTATTCCATAGTCCTACATCAAAGGAAGATATAATCATGTGGAAATTTTGTGTATGTCTTTGTAACTTTTGACTTTACAGTCTTCCATGGGTCATTTTTGTACTGATTCATGTTAAATTACTGGGAACTGTGGTTTTGCAATGCACACAGAAAGTGAGATACTAATACGTATTGCTTCTTGCCTACTTATCCAAACTTAGTGTTCCCTAATGCTTACATTAGTCATGTTCCAGCCATACTAAATTTTTTTCTGTTCTCCAAAACACCATGAGATTTAAAATTTTTTTATTTAAATTCAATTTAGTTAACATATAAGGAATTATTAGTTTCAGTGAATTCAGTGAATTCATCAGTTGCATATAACATCCAGTGCTCATTACATCAAGTGCCCTCCTTAATACCCATCACCCAATTACCCCATCCCTCCACCCATCTCCCCTCCAGCAAGCCTCAGTTTGTTCTTAGAGTTAAGAGTCTCTTATGGTTTGTCTAAATGGTATTTTATCCTCTGCTGGGAGAGCCTATTCTTTGGTGCCCAATTTGTCCTTGAACTGCTTTTCATTTTAAATACTTATCTCAATAATCTCCTTTGTGAGATCTTCAATGGGCCTTTCAAATGGGTTAAGACTGTCAAAAAGAAAACCATGGGCCCCAGATGAAGTCACCTGGACCAAGTCACCAAAATGGGGCTCATTACGCAACCTAACTGCAGTTCCAAACTCCCCCCAGAAATGTAGTCTTAATCAGTCAGTCAAGAATTTTCCAGCAGCACCGATGAGGTAATCTGTCAAATGGGCTCTCTCCATCTCTCCCACTGCCCCAAAGGAAGAGGAGGTAATCTGCATGATAAAAGCCTCAGCTTTTCCCCCTAAAGGAGAGTGACCTTGCCTGAAACAATCCTTTCTTTTCTTTTTGCTAACTTGTTGTCCCACCTCCTTCCTAGAAAAACCTTCCATTTTGTACAACTCCTTGAGCTCCCTCTCCTTGCTAGATGGGATGCTGCCTAAGGCCTGAATCACTTAATAAAGCCAATTAGATCTTGAAATTTAAGTGGTGGAATTTTGTTTTTTAACAATACTATCTCCCTTCAAGCTACCCACCATACTGCCCAGCACCATCTATTGTATTGACATAGCCCCAACTGTTTAACTTCCTCACTGTACTGTAAAGGAAGAGATACTGTTTTGTTTTGCTTTCATGTGCATCTAAAAAAAAAGTGCCTACTTCACATTAGATGATCCATAACAAAGTGGCGAATAAGTGAATAGATGGATGACTGAAGTTATTTCATCTCTCTGAGCCCACTTCCTCATCTGTAAAATGGAAATAATACCCACCACATATATTTGCTTTGAGAATTAAATGAACCAACATATTAACTGCTTGACATAGTGACTGACCCGCAGTAAGAGCTATTTATTTTCTTCCTTTGTTCCTAAGAAAATGTTACTTAAATTCTAAGCCCTCTTTTAAAAAAATTCTCTTTGACCTACCTACCAAAAACGTGAGTGTTAAAAGTCAAGCAAATGGTTTCTATGAGCAGGTAATAATACTATGATGACATTTTTGCAATTCTAATTTATTCAAGCTTTGTGACTGTTAAAAGCCCAAAGAACATCCTACAGAAATTAGATAAGCTAAAAGGGACAAAGGGTAATAGGGGAGCTAGTATTTCAATAGAGTTGTATTTTCATCTCACTGAAGCCTATACAAATGCAAGTGATGTTGAGGAACTGGCATTTCTCAAGTAACAGTCAGATATGGAAAGGAGTTTGACTTTCATTCTTCCCGGTAAAGAACACTGGCTTCCAAAGGGGGAAAAAAAAAGAACATCGTTTAAAGCTTTACATGAAATTCTATTTCCTACCACATAATTATTAAAAGAGAAGTAGCTTCTGCATTATTAATAAGAATAAATAAGATGGCAATTAAATAACTATCATTAATGACTTGCTCATTAATATGTTAGTAGTCGGCTGTTTTACCATGAAGAGAAATTACAGTAAGATAGTAGGAAAATTCAATAAATAATAAAACAGAAAGCTGTGTATTGAGCCTCAGTTAATTACAAATATATCTGATTCTTAGGGAACGCTAAAGAAGAAACTTGCATACCAAGTACAGAAGTAGTTCAAAGCTAATAGGTGCTTTGTTACAAACAAAACTCTCTCATGTCTCTTTGAGTGTAAGTTTGTTTACTCTTAGAAAAACTTGATTTCCTGTGTCTGAGGAAAATAAGCTTATAAAAAAGATGAAAAGGCTGGTATATAGCACTCCAGTAAAGAGATGCTGACAAATTAAGTGTTAATGAATCAAAAACATATGGATTACACTTCACTTCAAATAGAAATGATTTTAGAATCAAGGGGGAAAGTACTTAGCAAAATGTAAGTCTTTGTCAGTCTTTAAAACCCAAACATTTATGGTATTTTCAGAAAGCTTCTAGTTATTCCTTTCCGTAGTGGTTACCTATCATTTTCATTTTATAGAAAAGATCAATCTCTCCAAGGCCAAATGACCTTTCAAACGTTTAACAATGTATTGAGTCAGTTATATACAGACATCCCAGAAGTTCAGAGATAAAAAAGACCAAGGGAGAAATATGTATCAATTAAACAAAACCACCATGACAACATAGAACATTTTCCTCCACTCCATGCCCATCATGATTTGAAAGACAAAAGAGAAATGCCAATGGTCACATACCTTTTTAAATCATCCTCTTTTATACGTATTTTTAAAATTGTAGCTAAGATTTGCATTTTCAAATTAGTTGGATCAATATCAATCTTTTCATTGTGCAAAAATTGGAACTTCTGTAATGTTAGTAGCTCTAAATACAGTCCATATTTACATAAAAATCTTTAAAAGATAAGGGTCTTCATGCTTCTGGAGAATTGGGAATTTGTTCAATGCAAGAAGAAAATAACACTGGATATAGAGTTCACAATATGTATTTGATTACTGAGCAGAAACCCTTATATTTAATATAATTTAGGCATACTTTTAGGATGTATTCACCCAGGTCCCTAAGATATGTTCTTTACTAAATTAAAAGAAAAAAAAATAGTGCTCTTTTTCAATGCAACAAAGTATGTTTTTAGTACCTAGTCTACTAACTTCCTGTCAAAGAACTGTTCGTTTACATTCCTACATTAATTTTAATGTCTCTTTCACTAAGGATTCTGATCTGATGTCCAAGATGCTCATTTATTATTATGGGTACTTATTCTTGGGCCCGACACTCAGTGCAAAAAGCTTTTCAGTCATTTTGGAAGTGGAGCTTCAGCAGGCAAATCCTGAAAGTATGAAATTCACTGGCGCCACATTGGGGACAAGAAGTGTTACAGGTAGATGGCTTGAGTACACACCTTTTGTTCTCATGATGTTAGGAGTTAAAATGCGCCTGGGCTTTTCCTGAATTAGGCCCCTTCCCACCTCCTATAATCAAAACAGCCTATTTACCCTTTGAATGGACAGGATTCCAGGGTTCTTCCTGTTGGAGTCACCATTCTCCCACCTGCCATTTTGAATTCAGTTTGACTCCTGGTATCCATTTCCACTTGCTTCCACCTTCCATTTCTAATTTCAGATTTGGCTAGGTCCAATTTAGCTTGTTATTTATCTTCACCTACTTTCAAGTCCCCATCAAGCTTACAAAACCTATCCCTCCACCACAGATCAGGATGAGGAATACTTGATGACATGTAAAGCACAATCTATAAGTGATCGTGGGATTGAATTGATTGAATAATTGATGGAAAAATGAGCTATGTATTAGATGGAGTGTATTAAAACATTAGAACTTTAAAATAAACAATTTAGGGCGCCTGGGTGGCTCAGATGGTTAAGCGTCTGCCTTCGGCTAAGGTCATGATCCCAGGGTCCTGGGATCGAGTCCCGCATCGGGCTCCCTGCTCCTTGGGAGCCTGCTTCTCTCTCTGCCTCTCTCTCTCTCTCTCTCATGAATAAATAAATAAAATCTTTAAAAATAAAAAATAAAATAAAATAAACAATTTAGGGGTGCCTTGGTGGTCAGTTAAGTGTCTGCCTTTGGCTTGGGTCATGATCCCAGGGTCCTGGGATCCCAGGGTCCTGCCATCAGGCTTCCTACTCGGCAGGGAGTCTGCTCCTGCCCCTCCCCTCTGCTCATGTTCTTTCTCTCTCTCTCACAAATAATTAAATAAAATCTTTTTTAAAAGTAAAATAAAATAAGCAATTTATAGAATTCAATGCTAAGGCAACCCAAATCCTTAACAGAATGAGTTACCTCTTTTTACTAAAGCTTTCAATGGCTTCCCGTTGCCTATGATAAATATAAAACCCCCACTACTGTGCATATTGCCAGTTTCTAAACTCCTCACTTGCTTCCACCCTCTGTCCTTTGTTCCAGCCCAAACAAATTGCTTTCAGTTTTCAAACTTGCCTTGGCATTTCCTGTCACTATACCTCTACTCACTGTCTCCTTTGGCATGGAAAATTCTATCGAATGTCTCTGTCCCAAGTCCCCATCAAAGGCTTCCATGTACCTATTTGCTACTGCCTTGCCACTCAAGATCCTCACCGAAGCTTTTCTGCCTCCCTGACCATATTCCCCCAGTAAAAATGAGTAGTATTTCTAGGAAAACAGTGTAGTCACTCCATGACAGACTGCCTACAGTTGGCTGTGTCACTAACAATGCATAGGGTTTACCTCCCTATATAATTCATTACTAAATGGAAACTCAGCTTTTCTTAATCATCTCATTTTATTAAGAATTATGGATTGTATATAACCTTCAGAACAGAATTTCAACAACTAAAGAACTCAGAGAATGGTTACAGTTGCTATCCAAGGGCACAAGAGTAGTAGATAAACAGCAATACCTCTACAAAGAAGAGAAAACAGGGTATGTGTCTACCTGTGCTTGTGTTTCCCCGCACACATTCATGACAAGAGATGGGTAGCTCCTTCTAGAGTCCCTCACGTGATGCCATCATATAGCCATCTCTTAATAAAAACTATTCTAACATAAACAACAAAAATGATAATCTTCATTAATTGCATCTGGGAGTTCCCAGATAATAGAGACACTCAAGAAATAGACATTTTAGTTTTTACGCCTTCCAATTATGCTGCTTGAATGGATCTTTAACTTAACTGTCCACTGTCCTAAGAGGCATGACTTTCTCCAACCCTTCCTCTCTGCCTAACTTTCTGCTATTTTTATGAGCTTCAGTGGCCCCTTTTAAAGTGGTAGTTTCCTTAAGAAAAGAATTACAATGTAAATTAGTCTTCAACGAATAGTAAGGCACATTTTGGAATTAAATTCCTAAGTATTGAAGCTTTGCTTCCTGATATGTTTAAAACCATTATATAAGTTTAACCATAGCCATTCAATCCATGTACCTAGAAATATCATTTCTTCTGTTGCTAATGAAGGTCCTACGGCACAAATTTATTAAAGGTATACGTTTGCATGGGATAATAATTGGGTCGATAATATTAAATTCATAGGCTCATTATTTAATTGCAAGGGCAGATTATGAATACAGCTTCTAAAATGTATTTTAATGAAAAACACTACATCCTGACCTAATCATATCAACCTTATGCTATCTAATTAAGGATGCAAAAAATCATTAGAGTTGCAAAATATTAGTTCCAGTTCCATCAGGCTGTGAGCTGCCCCTTCATGAATATATATATTTTTACTCGTGATAAATAGTTAATGAGGTAAAAATGACAAAATTTGCATGTAGGCAAATTAGTTTAATAGAATGATGTCTTTTCTGACTACTGAAAGTGACCTTTTCCTTTTAAAAAAAATGGTTAAAATACTTGGAAATTATCATCTGGCTGTCTTTGCACAAATGACAAATTATACATATGAACAATATAAAAATTACAAAATGCAATAATCCTAAATTCTCATCATGCTGTAAATGTGTTCTGTGCTTTTGCATTTATCAATTTAATACAAGGAAATTAAGTATATTATAAAGTGTCCATTTATGTGGCAATTTTTAATCCAGAGCATAAAAACGAGAAGCATGTGCTTAATAGCTAATACTATGGCAAAGATCTAGATCAAATTTTTAAAGTACAAAAATTCTAGACTACTTACTTGAAATACTTTTATATTAAAGTGTCTGTTCCACTCTTAATTTAGCATTTTAGGTTATAGATGAGTGTTCTAAATTAAACTGGCATTGTATCCTGAAATTAGTACTTCAATTATTCACCAGGATTACCTTGTTTCCCTATTGAAATAAACTAAGCAAGCAAATATGAAACAGGTTAAGAAAAACATTAGACAATTAATCATAAGTAAGAGGAAGTATATGGTATAAATGCCAGGTCATGAAGAGACATAACAAATAAAATATGTATGTCGATTCATTTAAGTTTAGGAATGTTTCTGTATGCTTAATAAACATAACCCCAACAATGAGGAATAACAGGTGCTCTCCAGATTTTCAAATGATTTGCATAAACATCTCTGTGAGTCTCCTCACTGACGGATGCTGAGTCTATGCATGTTGGGGAAGAGACAGCAGCACTTTATCTAGATATATTAATGTCTGTTAATGGCCCAAAAGAATCTAAGCCAAAATATTTTACTTAGGACACAGATGCCTTTGATTAAATTATTTACTTTAATTACATTTAATCCAATTGTCTTTTCTTTGATCCATTTAAATGTGTATACACTGTCAGAATTATGAACACTCAAGGTCTGAGGTCTTTTCCTGAGTTCTACTCTTGTCCATCATGGGCCACCTAAACCATTTTATAAAAGAGGGAATACATATTAATTTTAAAGAATTAAAGAATTTCATAATGTCCTTTAATTTTCCCTCTAGCACCTAAACATTCATTTTCCTCTTCCCCTTTATATTCCCAGCCCCCTCCCTGTCCCATCTTCTCCTATTTCTCACTCTCTCTGACTTTCCTAGACAAAATAAACAGTCATAAACAATAAAATAATTCTCTATTTTCCTCTGTATTCTCTCGTTAGGTACTATTGTTCAACTCAGATCATTCTGGTACTCAACTTTGGATTGCTTCCAAATTCCTAAACTTCCATGTTGTGAAGCTTAATAATAAGATAAATATGCTCTACCTACCCCAGTCACTTTGACATTATCCTGCAGAGGAAGCGCTCTTTGCTTAATTTTTTAGAATGATTTAGACAATTTGGGCCTTTTAAAAATTATGCTGTTGTCAAGGATTTTTGAAGAAGAAACCAGGATGAATATATCACAGAGTAAAATGTGTTTTACTTCAAGTCAGGGGCAATGATTGCAGAAATGTCTGATGTAATGTTATATTTACCTATCAAATTAACAGAATTCAAGACATATTGCATATATTAATAGTAAACCCATGTGGGATTTTTTTTTTAAAGCTAATGTTTAGGTTTCTATCAGGTAGAGAATGGAATGAGGTAGATTCTATGTTCATTATATGGGCGAATTAAATATGTTCAATTACTCAATCATTCATGCTTGCATTCATTTATGTACTGAATGAATAGACAGCAAAAATGTACTATGATCCTCAGACACTATTAAACACCAAGAACTCAAAGATGAAGAAGCCACTCATTTATTACACAAGATCTTAGTCTAAAAAGGAATAGGAAAACACAGGTAATTCTCAGATTGTGTGTTAGAAGGGTCGGATAAAACAAGCAGCTTCGACACAAAGGAGGTGGTCCTCTCTCGGCAGGCTCCCTCGAAGCAACACTCAAGGTCAGTCTGGATGAAGAATTAGTTTGCCACATGGTACCTGAGGAGCTGGGAGGATGCTCCTCTAAACAGAGAGGAATGGATGGTAATGTAAAACAATATATCATATTTAGCAAACTATGCTTATAAAAATAAGCATATGGCCTACTTATATGGGAAGTATTTGGCAAGAGGAAGGCTAAGGGGGAGGGGTGGGATGCAGATACAGGAGGCATCACTAGAGAGGTTGACAAGAATCCCATCAAATGGCAAAAACGCATCAGTCTGAATGTTGGCTTTTACTCTTCAGGCAAAGGGTTTTACGACAGGGAAATGGAGGGTCAGATCTACACTGTAGAAATAGTCTAAAGAATGAGTTCATGGACGGTGTGATGACGTGGTAACTGCAGTGTGAGACTGTAGGGAGGCAGAGCAGTTAGCAGAGTGTTGCTGTTGTTCAGAAGTCGGGTATTGAGGTCATTAGATGTGCAGTAGCAAATGGAAGAGAGAAGAGTAGATATTAAGAAAGTAAAGTCAATAGGACTAACTGGATGATAAAACTAAAAAAAAAAATTTCTAGGAGACAAAGAAAAGTCTAGAAAAACTCTGAGTTTTGGATCTTTGTGAGAAATAATATTCTCTTCCTCCTGTCCCCCCAAGATGACATTGAAGCCAGCAATCATGTCACATGTGGGAAGTAAGTCACTAGCTTCTTTTATCTTTTTCTCTTAAAGATTTATTTATTTATTTGAGAGAGAAAGAGAGAGAGAGAGCAGGAGAAGGGGCAGAGGGAGAAGGAGAGGCAGAGAATCTCAAGCAGACTCCCAGCTAAGCATGGAGCCCAACACAGGGCTCCATCTCACGACCCTGAGATCATGACCTGAGTCAAAATCAAGTCAGATGCTTAACTGACTGAGCCACCCAGGTGCTCCACTAGCTTCTTTTATATTCTTCACAACCCTTGCGCAATTTTGCTCAATATACATACAGTAGGTATCAATAAATATTTCCATAAGAAAATAACAGTGTTACACTCTAAGAACCACCTGGCCATGTTTCCTCATTTCAACTAATAAAAAATAATCAATATACAGTCAAGTTGCAAGATTTGTATAGTGGTAGCAGTCAAATACAGTAAAAAATGGCTTCAAGAACAATGTGAGAAAATGTACCCATTTACTGATACGCTAACAGAATGAGTTTCTCTTGTGCAGTCAAAAAACAAAATCTACTTCAAACCAACTCACCTTCTTCCTTTCACCGTGGATTCCTCTCCATTGCTCAGACCTTTTCACTATGTAACTGAGCTCCTGATTGGAAATCTCCAAATCATATGGTATGAAAAACTTAGTTTCTTCAGTATGGATGCGCTGAAATGCATCTAATATCCAAGAATCACTGTGCAATCTAAGAACAAAACTGTCTGTTATTTTTGTTGCCCAAATATTGTTTACTTTTTGTCCCCCAAAAATGTTTAATAATTTGTTTCTTTTATCAATGTCTATGTATTCTATTGTAGTTCATTGTTCTCATTTGTCTTTCAGAAATTATTTGACTTATATTCCAGAAATAATTTAATGCTATCCTCCACTAAACATCATAATGAAAGAATAATCTGGGTTTTTTTTTTGCAATTATCTCCTATAAGCCTATTATTTCTGATTTTTGATGTCCAAGTAATAGAAGGTAGAAAATAAAGAAATATTTAGCCATTAATTTGTATTATGAATACCACATAAATTCAAATGTGAGGGATTTGTTAAAGGAAACTTACAGTCAAGAACCCTAATGCATCACAGTATCAATAAACTACCCCTTTGAAAAGTTATTACAAAATGCCCAAGTTATGAATTGGAGTACCAAGATAGTTGAGCATTACGTGGAAGTGCCTTTCTATACAAAATGGGGAATTGTAAGTATTTAATTTCAATGATCAGGATAATTATATTTTGCTTTAAATAGAGTAGGTAATTAAAACTAAAATCTATTGAGTTCCCATTAAAATGGTGGTCTTTCACATCCATTGTGTTATCTAGCCTTGCTTTAATCCTGTCTTTTACATATTGATGCACTAAAATAAAAAAAAAAATTAGTCTTGCTCTTTATAAGTAACAGAGACAGAATTTAAACTCAGAGCTAACACCAAAGTTCACATCTGACTCTTCAGTGAAAATAATCAATACAACACATATCTTCATTTAAGGACCTTTATCTTACTTCTTCCAAAATAGTAAAATAGATTTTTTGATTCTACTTGCCAAATAAGATCTGTGTGTCTTTGTTTCCCCCTAACTATTCTGCACTCATCACAGAATGGAAATAAAAGGAAAACTGCCAGCCAGTGTCACTGATGACTCAAGACAGGCCATATGGCTTGGTACCATCTTGAAATTCAACTACTACTCTTACTGTGCTTTGAGATTCTAGGTCGGCCATTTGAATGATTTGCTAGTTGTCTTGTTAAACAAGAGCTAGTCTTCACCATTCTCTTAAGCTTGTTTAATATAACATCCATCTTTCTTTCTTTTAATGGTAGTAAGATTTAATGTAGTTAAATTACTGTCAATTTGCTGCCATAAACATTTTCTATATGAAGATTTTAAGTGCAGGATTAGCAACAATGCAATTAACTTTGAATTAATTAGGAATCACAGTCCTGTTTCTTCTAGCTTCTGTTCCTTTTGCCCGGAAAATGTCTGTCTCCTCTTTATATCTCCTTCATTTTGTGTGAAAGAATAATTATGCAAACACCCAAGCCCAGATCTACAGGATGGTATACAAATGCTTCAACAAAGAACTAAAGGGCATATTGGAATATGGAAAGCTGTACAAAGATTAACTGCACTTTAGTTTTACATTTACATTTTTTTCTTGCCATGTTGAGTGGCATTTTCCAATGAACAGCTTTATGATGGGTTGTGAATGAGTCAACTTACCAACCGTTACTAGTTTTTAGCATATTTTGCAGCCCTATAGAGCCAGTTTACACACAAAAAAAGGAGAAAATAGTCTATGGTTATATGTGTAAAAATTTAAACATAAACTGAGTGTTGATAATTATGTAATTCATTTGATTATGTAATCAGTTAAGCAATATAACATTTACCCAAAAGTGAGTCATTTTGTCTTTTCAGGGAGTTAGGCAGTCCATACTGATCAAAGTTAGTGCATAGCTATTGAACTTCACTTTTCTGGTTCTCTTTAGAAACTTAGAGTCCAACTAAATGTTAAGAAAATTTCTATAAAAACATACAATCTCAAACAGTTTCAATAAATGTCATAATTAAACTTATTTTATTTATAAAATATTTATATTAAGCATATTTATTTATTAAAAAATTAAAACAATTATTTCATAAATAAACTGGGCATTGGTAAGACATTGATGAGAGAGAGCAACAGACTATTTTCTCTGTGTAGACAAACTGGAGCCAGTCAATGAAATATTAACTTTAAACTTTCTGTGATCATATTAAGTTATGAAAGTTTGTTATTCTCAAATGGGTCAGAAATAACACACACACACACACACAGACGTGCATGTATTTTCATGCATTGTCTGCCATTTTGCATGTGTGTGTATAAAGATCAGATTGATTTATATAAAACTGAAGATACTAAACATATTAGATGAGAGAAGAGAAAGAGAAAACCAAAATGGAAATATTTTAATAATTAGTGAAATTAGGAGAAGACTATTCAAGTTCATTATATTATTTTTGCATTTGTATAGATGAGTTGCTATTTAATAAAAAGCTAGTATTTTATGATATTCTGTATCATTACCTGATGATGGTTACAGATTTGGATTTCTCTTAACAATACAACCCTTCAAAGTGTCTGAAAATTTTCATTTTTAAATTATTTCTTCAAAATGTAATTAAAAGAGAAACTGTATTCCACCTGTCCGCAAAGCCGAGGGCATTATTGTTTATAGAAATAGGTCACATATTATGCCACAGGTTCTGATGACGGCCAATGAAACAAAGTAATTTACAAAGTCCTCTGCCCTGTGTCCTACATTTGAAGCAATTCATTGCTTGGTGAATGGCAGAAGCTATTATGTTTGGTTCACATCTGAATGTGGGTCATTTACAGAAACCTAGGATGTGACATTTCTTTTAAAGCTAAAAAGGACAAGTGTGAACATTTAGCTAACATAGTATTTTAAGGGTCATGAAAAGGATGGAGTCTATAACTTAAACTAGCTCCAAAAGAAAAAAACATATATATATGTAAATTAAAAAGAATCAAATATGATTGCTTCTTTCTAACTCTAAAAATTACAAATGAGTTTAGCAGCATGACTTTACAGATATCACAGTCAATGTGCTTATTGATAAAACTGCTTATCTACTGGTGTAAGTACATTAGAATGCTTCAGGTAAAGGTCTGAACAACTTACGCTTGCCAAAATTCATGTGAAATCTGTTCACATATTCTTTAGAGGACTTGTTGAACATTTTAGATGAGGTATATGACACTAAAGTTTTTATATGTATGGAAAAAGCTTTTGTGGGCTTTCTACAAACACTTGCATATTCAGCATTCTGTTTAAGACTAATTGAAATTCAAGTGGCTTTGGTTTGAAATTATATATATATATAATTTATATATAAGCTATATAAATTATATATATATAAATAGAGGAAAAGAGAAATACAATATAAAATAAAAAAGAAATAAAATGGAGAAGGGAAAATAATTTTAGGAAAAGGAAAAAGAAATTCAGAAAATAAAAAATATAGACATAATGGGAAGTAGTCAAGAACCCCTCCATCCCCATTTCCAGAGATAGCTCTATTGTAGGTTTACGAAGTATATATCCTTCAAAATATGTGTGGTCTCATGTTTGTAAGGGGATAATCATCCTCTTCACTCATTCCTCATTAATTCATTATCTCAGTCAACAAATATTCACCTTTGCCTACCAAATGCCTAATACTTACTAAGTGCAAGCAGTAGGGAAGGGGACAGGTGAGAATCCCAGGAAGAGGGTACAGAGGAGACTGCATGGGGCCCTGGGGCTGGCAGGAAGAGGGCAGAATGACAAGGAAAGCACCTAGTGTTAGGGTAGTATCATGTGAGGAAGGAAGGGCCCACCCAGGTCAAGAGAGTTCTTAATGTGAGAGCAATCAGAAGCCATTACACGGATTTAAGGCAAGAAGTGATACGATACTTTTTAATTAAAAATCATTCTGGTTATAGTGAGGAAAATAGATTAAAAGGAGCAAAAAGGGATATAACGAGACTGGTTGGAAGGCTAATGTTACAGTAAGTCAGGGGAGAGATCAGGACACACTGGACGGGGAAAGGAGCCTAGAAATAGAACAAGGTGGACAAGTTCAAGAGCTAAGCAATTGCCAGAAGCTGGAGAAGGTGAGGGAGAGGATAGATTTGAGGACAGATCTCTCCTACCCTTCCTGCTTTCCTCCCTCCCTCCCTCCCTCCCTCCCTCTCTGTTTTGTTGATTGAATAATTCTACTCCTGGGTATTTATGCAAAGAAAATGAAAACACTAATTTGAAGAGATATATACACCCCTATGTTTCCTGCAGCATTATTTACAATAGCCAAAATATGGAAGCAACTCAAGTGTCCATCCATAGATGAGTGGAAAGAAGAAAACATGGTGTGTGTGTGTGTGTGTGTGTGTGTGTGTGTACACACATACATATATTACACAGCCATAAAGGAGGATAAAATCATGCCATTTGCAACAACATGGTTGGATGTAGAGGGTATTTTGTTAAATGAAGTAAGTCAGACTGAGAAAGACAAATCCCATATGATTTCACTCATACATGTAATCTAAAAAACAAAGTTTTACTCTTTATTTACTATACACATTTTAAAGATAAGGAAAAATCATAGGGGTAAAACTATTACCAAAGGACACGAAACTAGTAAGTGCCAGAGCCAAGATTCAAGCCAGGCCAAAGAGTCTTCAATCCAGGTATCAAACCACTATATCATATTCATTCGTTAGGTGAAAATTAACCACAAATATGAATTTTAAGTAATTTTATTGTTTAAAAAAACTAAGAAATATAGGGGCACCCCGGTGGTTCAGTTAATTAAGCCTCTGGCTCTTGGTTTCAGCTCAGGTCATGATCTCCCAGTTGTGGGATTGAGCCCCGCATCAGTTCTGGACTCAGTGCAGAGTCTGCTTGTCCCTTGCCTCTGCTCCTCCCGCCCCCACTTGAGCTCTCTCTCAAATAAATAAATAAATAAATGCAGAGAGCACACGCAGAGGAGGGGCAAGCAGAGAGACAAGCAGACTCCCCGCTGAGCAGGGAGCCCAATGCGGGACTCGATCCCAGGACCCGGAGATCATGACCTGAGCCCAAGGCAGAAGCTTCACCCTGACTAAGTCAGCCAGGTGCCCCATACATTAAATCTTTTAAAAACAATTAAGAAATATGAGATACAAGTAATATTGCAGTTTCTAGAGTTCCGAAGACAGCGTATGGGTATCCTCTGAGCCACTGGCCTACTGTGCAACCTTAGGCAAATTACTTAAAGTCACTAATGCTTGGTTTCTTTATGTATGAAAAATACATGATGTTAACAGGTCCTGAATTGTCAGAATTACGTGAAGTAACCTCATTCTATATTCAATTCAGGGATTAACATGCAGTAAGTGCTCTGGAAATGGCAGAAATTACTATTTAGGGACTGAAAGGAAAATATTAAACACCCTCTGTGAAACCTTCAGTATATCAATTTATATGGCACATTATGGAAGTCTTTTTGAACCCTGTCCTCGAACATTCCGAGATGACTGTGAGATCCAATCATCTATCAGAGTTAGAATTCTCTTCTTTCTTGTTCAGTTGTTATTCTAATGGCCACAGGATCAGCTCTTCCAGTTCCTGTTGTCTTCTATTCCCATGAGGGTACTGACTCCGGTTTTGTAGGTAGGTCAGTTTTACAGGAAAACCCAAACTATAAAGAATAAGGTGAAGCAGAAGAACTAGGCAGCATTTTCTCAAATCAAATTCAGCTCTGAAGTCTTGGCCACTGGGGAAGCATGGGGCTGATAGGAAGTCCTGGTCTCATGATCAATGTGAATGACCAAAACAAAACAAAACAAAACAAAAGGGTGCTGCTTCAGCACTTAAGCCATTCGGAAGGCTGAGGCACTTTTAGGATCTGCGTCCTTGCAGAATGATGCCTCTTTCACAAATGTGACCTAGATCACTAGGAACCCATCCAGAGTTTTGAGCATCGAAGCAAGCCTCATATGTACCTACACACCAGATGATTAAAAAGAAAAAAATCACTTGGAAAGGGTGGTAGAGAATGAAGGTTGGGGCAAGTGGAATTGAACTTGAGTAGAAACACCAAGGAATAGAAACACCAAGTCAGAGCAGACAACTGGCCAGAAGGGAGTGACAAAGCATTTTGTATCTATGACGTGTTTAGCACTTCCCTGGATCCTCTGGATTTTTTTTTTCATACAGTGCCTAAATGTTTTGCACATCACTGTGACTCTTTTAGACTCCTCCTTCCTCATTGCACTGTAATTTTGTAAAGTTGGGTGTTGCCAAAGAGTTCAAATTCAAAATCTATTCTAGCCACTTGGATGAGTCAGATTAACACACATAAGAACTTCGTGTATGTCTTTTTCACACTTTTTCATTATATTCCAGTGGAGCATTCAAAATGGAAAGCACTTGGGAACTAGATTGATTTGAACAGACAGCCTGTGAGTCATACTTTATTTGAAAGCAGTCTGTCTTCATCATTAAGAAAATATCTTCCTTTATTTATTTATGGTCTTAATTCAACAAATATTTGTTGCATGTTTGTTGTGTTCTAAACACTTTTCTGGGTACAGAAAAAGACAATGGTGAATTCTAGAGTCAGTGACTTTGCCCTCCACAGTCCAGAGTTTCATGTTATATAACATATTAAACACATGGTTGGAGAGTTTGAGGCACCATTTTAGGCACATGTAATCCTCACTGTTTTGCAGAAGCAAAGCAAAATAGTTGTTCTTTGCGTTTGAGTGTTTGATTTTTTTTGTTCAATTATTTTAGTGACAAGTATGATAATTTTATCGATTATGCAGGATACTAACAGAGAGAAATAGGGAATGACAGTGGCTCCTGTACGTTATCTACACTATCAAATGCAGATACTTAAATGGAAGTAGGAAAGAAAATTCCTCATTCCAGTGGCCTAAAAGAAGCTCATGCCAGTGATTTGGACTGTGTCAATAAGAGAATATGTACCTGACACTTCATCAAGGTACACATATCTTCTTGACACCTGCTTACCTTTGGTCAAAACTCACATGCCCGGTTTCTTACAAGTTTGGGATGAAAATGGAAGTTGTGGTAGACCATTTCACTTTCTTTTATCTTAGAGGTATCAGAAGAAGGCTAATTTACCAAAAGCCAATTTATCAAACGACTTAGACTTAACTGAGAAGCTTTTATGTTATCTTTACAAGAGAATATCATGTCAGGAAATGTTCAGTTTATCTCTGACCCAGCTTCTTGTAGCTACAGGTGGGGTTGGCGGGGAGGGTAGAAAGAGATCCCTCTATTTGCTGAAGAAAAGATCGTAGTGGAGTCAGCATATAGCATGAATTCAACTGATCACATCGAAGAGTTTAGGGCCTGAGGAACAGAGTGGGGATACTGATGGGCTTTTGGCTAATGACCATCATGAGCTACCTGAATCCACAGCAGTGAACTATTTTGGTTACAATCCTTCAGTTTGTTGAAACTGACACAGTGTAGCATCCAAATCTTTTAAATAGGTCTATTCCTATACCAGCATGTCACGATGTTCATAGTCCATTAGGGCTATTAGGGCATAGAGTGCCCATAATTAGGTGACAATTTTGGGGGATATGAAAATCAGTTATCTATTAATTAGATCATTTTCAGAATTTTTTCTCCACATGGTAAATAATATTTTGCTTTAAGTGAGGAACGTTGTAAAGAAGATTAATTCAGAAAGTGGAAAATCTTTGATTACCTTATATATATTCCCCAGGCAATGAATACGCTCATAGTATTCTCATCAAAACCTACCTTTAAATTATCTGAATCTAAAATAATTTTCCTAAGTAGTAAGTGGCCACAGCTAAAACTTATAAGGCTTTTCAGAACTATTAAGTCAATGATTAAGAAGACATCAGCACCCTCCAAAACTAATTAACTTAAGTGCAAGTCTTTCAGATTTGTATACAGCTTCCAGGAATATAAAAGCTTACTCTAACTGACATTTAAATGGTGATTTCTCATTCTCTGAATATTTTAAAGGAATATGTAAGCAGCCTGTAGATCATTTGGACTACTCAAATAAAGGATTTAGAGTGAAAGGACCCATATAGTATCAACAAAGGTTTTGCTCAGAAGGGTTACGAGGAACTCTGCAAGGCCAGATGAAGCAAACACCCTGACAGGTATAGATGGTCTTCACAGATTTTCTTCATGCCAATGCCTACAGATAGCCATCTATAAAAGTTTGGCCAAAATGTAAGTTTTTTAAAAGAAGCTCTAGAAAAGAGGAGCTCCATTGATCCCACTGGAAACATGAACTAGAATTAAAATTTCTAAAAGTAAAACAGAGTAAAACAAAATGGCAAAGCAGTTAATACCTAAAGATAATACCATCTGAAAGAAAAGACCAGGAAAATAAAATAAAAGATGTCTTGTTTAGATCTCGACATTATCCATATCAAATGAATTCTACATGGCTTGTGATAAGGAGTTCAATGAAAAAAATTCCAACTTTATAAAAATAGAAGTAAATAGTTATAACATTTCTGAACGAGGAAGGATGTTTTTTAAATTTAAGATCTATTTAAATAAGTCTAATGATCAAAAGGCTTTACTGTATATGAATTATAATACCCTGTTCTTCTAAGTAATCTTTACATTCAATATGGGGCTCAAACTCACAACCCTGAGATTAAGAGTTACATGCTCTACCAGCTGAGCCAGCAGGGCATCCCTATAATACCTATTTTTCTAAAAAGTCAAAAATACATTTAAAAGTTAATTGTCAAATGGAGAAAACATCCATTAAAATATGACAGAAGGGTTACTACTATAATATATATGAAACTCATATAACTCAGTAAGAAACAAATTTGAATACTCATAGAAAGAAAGACAAAGGGACATTTAGAAGGTAATTCACAAAGAGGAAAAATAAATGAGTGAGTGATAAGCATACTAAGAATATTTAGTAACTAGAAACAAAGGAATGCACATTTAGAAAAGGATGAGATCCCATTTCTTCTATTAGATTAAAAAAAAAGTTATCATACGATGTGAACATGAGTTGGTCAGATCCCCCATGCACTTCTATAGAAGTATAAATCCAACTTCTCTAAAACATAACTTTGCAATATTATCTAATGTCTTAGAAACATCATATGGCCTGAAACAGTATTTCTGGGTCTCTAGGATACTCTTCAAAAATAATCTAAAATGTGGACAAGACCCTGAGTCTTAAGATGTTCATCAGAATTATTTCTAAAATGCACAAAACTGAGAAACAATATTGTCCAGAAATAAAGAAATATTTAAATATTTTATATTGCTTATCTGGTATAAAATAATGTGTGGACATAAAATGTTAGTGAAGTAAGTAAAGAATATGAAAGTATTTATCATACAATATTATTCAGTTTGAAATCAACATACAAAGTTATTCTTACAGAATAATTTCAACTTTGTAAAAATACACATGGGAAAAAAATTGCAATAACTTTACCAAATGATTAACAATGCTTTGTCTCAATGGTGATATTATTGGTGTTTTTAAATTTATTTTTTGATCTCTTCTATAGTTTCAATTTTTTTCCTAAATAACATACTCTTCTTATAATAAGGAAAAAACATTAAAAAGATTAATGCTTTTTTTAAAGCTATGAAATCCGGTTCAGATAATTACACTCAGGTCAAGAACCTCCTCACACAGGTCAACTCTCCTAGAACTATGGGGAGTGAGAATTTTTCTAGTAGAAACCCTTCAGCAATAAATTACTCAGGCTCTTGGAAGAATAAGATCCAATCAGCCAAACTCAATAGGGTCCAATCTGGAGCTTACACAGCCAGTCTTTATAATGTAGAGCTTACGGTGCCCAGAGCTATATAACATTCTCTGTTAACAGCCTGTATAGCAGACTTGATACCCTTTGTGTTCCTATAATACTAGCCAGGTTATCACATGTTTTGACAGGACTGATCCAAAAGCCCAGAAGACCTGAGATTGTGGCCTTAAGATTTGGATTAAGAATGCTAACCAAATCAGTCAACACAAACAGATCCAGATTGGCATCTTTCAATGAAGATGAGTTCTTGGGATTTCTGTATCTCTTTGCCTACTTTTATGCCAGAGCAAACCCCACCTCACTGACCAGACGCCTCTGTTGGTGGCAGTGATTGCTGTAGAGAACAGGGCCACTCAGCTCTCCAACATTTTAGAGAGAGATGTTGTGCAAACATCAGTAAAGAGATCTTTTAGCTGACATATTAGAGCCACTTTATGCATACAAACACTACAGGTATTTTCCCTGTGGGAGATTATTGTTATCTCTATCATTACCTAAAGACATGTGAAGAGCATCTGCTTCTAAAACACTAGCAAAACCTGGGTGTTACCGAGCATGTCTCGTTCTGATGGGTCAGGATAAGCATGGAAGACAGTGAAGGGCTATGCTGAAAGAGTGCACAAAACTTGTTTATTCCTCCTGGACTTTTTCAGGCTCATTCTCTATGATGTCCGGACACGTCGTCTGTCTTTGCTTTTTCCTAATCATTTCTGCATCCTTGACAGAACTTCTCACTCCTCCTATCCATGCTTTCTCATGGAGGTAATCCTTCTGTTGTATTTTAAAGCAAACCACTATTTGTTTTAGGCAGCAAAATATTAAATCCTAGTTATTTGATGCATAAATTCTATACTTCATACTTCATGCTATATTTCATACTTTACAAGTAATCTTCTTGATAATAAAAATGTGAACCTCGGACAAAGAAATGCACGGTTGCAAACATTCACCTTATTTTAAGTGAGAAGAGATATATCGATGAGGTAATAAATGGTACATAGCATTATCTGATAATTTTTTAATCCTCCGAAAGTCTAAACTACATGATGTACTATTATATTTAACTTCTCGAGGAAATCCTAGTCATTTTAAATAATAGAATCATGCTTCATGTAGAGCCTCTTTTCAGATCTACACGTACGTGTCATTCTTACCATGTTCCACAAGAAAATGCCTGAAATCTAGCAAATGGACATCTTTGCCTAGGGGGCCACAGGACAAGTTAGTGGTCAAATGAAAACTGAATGATCAGGGAAGACTTTCTTCCCTTCCCACAGGAAAGCAAGTGCAACTTTACTGCAGCTATGTTATTGGTCTAAGGAAGGAAGAATTGAGAAGTGTGCTCACCTCCCATTTCACAGAAAATTATACTGGCTATCATATGTGAATTCCCTCATGGCCCTGCCACAAACTTCCATGCTTTTGCTTCAACATTATCTCTTTCCTTATCACATCAAGGGACAAGATTCTTTCCCTAAATCCTGGGTTTGTCTCCATATGTGCTCTCCATCATGTCTTCAGAGACCTCCTTCTTCAATTATCCTCACTTGCTTAGCCATTTGCACTATTTTTCTCTTTTAGAATTTTCATGCATGCATATAAATATATTGAAACCACCCACATGTTAAAAACCACTCTTTTTTTTTTTACATTTTATTTATTTATTTTAGAAAGAGAGGGAGAGACTGCAAGCGAGCAGTTGGGGGGAGGAGTAGAGGGGAAAGGAGAGAGAACCAGAAGCAGACAACACACTCAGCATGGAGCGCACGTTGGGCTCGATCCCAGACGGCAAGATCATGACCTGAGCCGAATCCAAGAGTCAGACGCCTAGCAGACTGAGCCACCCAGGTGCCCCTAAAAACCACTCTTTTTTAAAAAAATACTTTTTTCTAACCATTTTCCATTTACAGCATAGCTTTGTATATAAAAAAAGTCAGTAATTGAGAAATTGAGTCTCTTACCCTACAAAGCAATGAAACTCATGACTTCCTCCACACGAATTCATTGTCTATATAGTTTTGCCTGAGTTCTACACTCATTTATTCAACTTCTTATGATGCTTTTTCCCTTGGCAATATCAAAGATAGCTTAAGGTCAATAGGAATGAAAATTTAACTCATTATCTATCTCCTCTAAATGTTTACTCTCCATGTAATCTCTGTCTCTGAGAATGCTACCACCATCCACCCATGGATACCCAACTCCAAAACTTAAATTATACTAAATGTCATTCTTTCCTTCACCTTCAGTTTCCAACAAGCCCAAAAGTTCTATGTATGTCAACTATTTCTTCAGTATGCCACAACTGCCCATTTCCTGTGTCATTCTCTTTAGTGAAGGCTCTTGACCCTCTGCCTAGACTATTGAAATGGCTTTCTAACTAGATTTCCCTGCTTTCAACCTGACCACTATTAAATCCACTTTCCCTTCTATTGGTAGAGTGATCTTCCTAAATTTAAGTTATTGAAAATCTTTCAATTTTTTTACTTTATCAACAAATTCAAGCTCCACAACATGATGTCAAGATGTTTATCATCTAGTCCTTGACTACACATCTAATCTTATCTCAGCCAACTGCCATTGCCCCATATCCTATACTCCAACCACATTAAAACATTTTTGAGTGGCCAAATATGTCATACTTTCTCATAATCATATGGTTTCATACATCTTCCCTTTGCCCAGGAACATTCTTCCCTCTGTTTTTCTTCCATTCCAATTATATTAAAACTCTGAAAATTACTCAAGGGTTATGTTTCAACTGATGTGTTTGGCTGCTGCCCCAATCCTCCTCCAGATCTGTGTTGATTCCTTTTCTCTGTGTTCTCAGAGACTTTTGTGTTGACCTCTTCCTAGCACTTTTTTTTTTTAAATTATGGTAAGAACACTTAACATGGCATCTACTCTCTTAACAGTTCTTTAAGTGTATAATACAGTATTGTCAATTACAGACACAGTGTTGTACAGCAGATCTCAGAACTTAATCATCTTGCTTAACTGAAACATTATTCTCCCCTCCCCTCTAGACCCTGACAACCACCATTCCACACCATGCTTCTATGACTTTGACTATTCTAGATACTTCATATAAGTGGAATCATGCAGTGTTTGTCCTTCTGTGGCTGGCTTATTTCATTTAGCATAACGTCTTCAATGTTCATCTGTGTTGTCACACATTG
Organism: Callorhinus ursinus; assembly: GCF_003265705.2. Lineage (NCBI taxonomy): Eukaryota > Metazoa > Chordata > Mammalia > Carnivora > Otariidae > Callorhinus > Callorhinus ursinus. Next base: position 10,531,334 of record NW_027397088.1, read on the forward strand.
ACAGATGTCCTTCCTTTTCAAAGCTGAATAATATTCCATTGTATGTGTCTACCACATTTTCTTTATCCATTCATCTGTTGATGAACATTTAGGTTGTTTCTACACCTTGGCTATTGTGAATAATGCTGCAATGAACATGGGAGTTCTAATATCTCTTTGAGATCCTGATTTTAATTCTTTTGAATAAATTTCTAGAAGTGGAGTTGCTGGATTACATTACAAAGCTACAGTACTTTAAACAGTATGCTACTGGCATAAATACAGACAATTAGACCAATAGAACAGATTACAGCGCCCAGAAATAAATCCATGCATATACAATCAATCAATCTTCAACAAGGGTGCCAAAAATATACAATGGAAAAAGGATGGTCTTTTCAACAAATGGTGCTGAAAAAACTGGATATCCACATGCAAAGGAATGAAATTGGACCCTTACTTTATATCACACACAAAAATCAACTCAAGCTGGATTAAAGACAAATATAAGACCCGAAACTGTAAAAATTTTATTAAAAAAAAATGAGGAAATTTCATGACATTGGTTTTGCCAGTGATTTCATGGCTATGAAAATGGCTTTTAAAAAATATAGGCAACAAGGGGTGCCTGGGTGGCTCAGTCGTTAAGTGTCTGCCTTCAGCTCAGGTCATGATCCCAGGGTCCTGGGATTGAACCCTGAATTGGGCTCCCTGCTCCACAGGAGGCCTGCTTCTCCCTTCCCCACTTCCCCTGTTTGTGTTCCGTCTCTCACTGTGTCTCTCTCTGTCAAATAAATAAATAAAATTTTTAAAAAAATATATAGGCAACAAAAGCAAAATTGAACAAGTGGGACTATTTCAAACATAAAAGCTTCTGCAAAGCAAAGGAAACCATCAACAGAGTGAAAAGTCTTCCTAAGCACATTTTATACTGCCTCTAATTTGTTGCTTTTCTCAATTTTCTTCATGCATATACATTGCTTGCTTAATGAGTGACCTGGAAAGCCAAACCCTACGATATTCAGGATCAAAGCTGAAGGATGATTCTTCTCTTAGTGATTCTGGCAGGGATGGGAAGAATGGGAAGAAAGTGGATTGGAAGGAAGAGAGAAAAAGATTTTTACATAAGCTTCCTGGGAAATTTACCAGGATATTATTGGATATTAAGGGATTACTCCTTGTTTCTCATTGGCCCCTAGTTTGAAGAAATAAGTATAACAATTTACAGAAAAATGAGATCTCTCTATTATGGGGAAAACATTTCCCCAAAAGTCGATTAATTTCTCAGTTGGTCTTCATGATAGATGTTATGAACAATCAATGACACATCTTTCTTTTTTTTTAAGATTTTATTTACTTATTTGAGAGAGAGTGCGAGAGAGAGAGCACGTGAGAGAGCAAGGACGGGGTGGGAGGGGCAGAAGGAGAGGGAGAAGCAGAGTCCCCACTGAGCAGGGAGACCGACTTGGGGTTCGATCCCAGGACTCCGGGATCATGACCTGAGCTGAAGGCAGACGCTTAACCAACTGAGCCACCCAGGTGCCCCAACCAAGGACATTTCTATCTTAGACATGTAGGCATGGTTCTAAATTCTCTTCTTTAACCATATTCTCACAGCCTAACTGCACAACAAGACTGGAGGTTGAACTCGCTGAAGAACCAAAAGGATGGAAGCACCTTACCTGAGACAATACAAATATAAAATCAAAGAAGAAATGATGAACAGGAGGCTGTAAATTAGCACTGTGAGCATTACACCGAGAACTCCTGAATGCTTGGTTCTTACAAACACCCAGTAGAGCTTTGCTGCATCAGCTACAGGAATTTCCCCATTATGAGTAAGCCGCTGAGAAAAGAAAATACAAGAAATAAGGATGGAAATACTGATCATCAAGTTAGATGAATTTAAATACACAAAAACCATATGATACCATAATTTGTTTTTAAATTAAATTCTATTAAGATCACCAGATCTTCAGCTACACAAAGGAAAAGAAAAAGACTGGGTTTGCATGGCTGGTTTACCAGTTGTTTTTTTTTTTTTCTCATTTTCCCTATCAGCTTTTAAATGTGTGTACTCTACATGAAATTTCATAAAGTAAAAGCCATGTATTATTTATGTACTATTAACTTCTGAATTTAATGAGCACAAGATATGAAGAAATTAAATATGATGGTGGAAAGATCCCTTTCTTTCTGAAGCAGATTTGAAAGGAATTTAATTTGTACTATGCATAAAATAGATGGCTTATTTTAGAAACTTATAAAAAAGTTATCAGGCTATTTAATGTGAGCTTGAAAACCGAAGTTTACATTAGGTCAATTTAACAATAAGTCTTTCTTTTAGACAAGGAACAACATATTCTATATTGAGTTAGAAATAAATACAAGGCAATGAGGTCTTTAAAAACGAATATTAAATGCTACGGACCTAGAACATTGTCATGGACGTCTTTGACCTTTGAGTTTTACAATACGTAAATGTTCTGTAATTATGACTCATGGTATCAGGTGGAAGTAATATGCAATATAAATATAAATAAAATATATTTTCTTCAGTGTAAGAAAGAAGAATTTCTTTACATTTTAAACTGACTATAATACTTAAGTATAGCTTAAAGGGACATGGTCAGAACTAATCCATATCACATACGTACAAATAAAAACAGAAGCTCAGAGAAGTTAATCTGTATTTTCCCTACATCAGAATATCCTTTAACATCTGGACAATGACTAGTAGTCAGATATTCTGACTCTCAACTGATGTTTCTTACCTAAAAAAAATTCTTTTCATCTAAAAAAATTTAGATTTTTATATTCTGTACTTGTTAATAGGTTGACCTGGCAGAATGTGAATCTGTCACATGGACTTCAGGCAGAAGATCTGTGAGTGTTGTCATACATTTCTCCTATTCTAGATCTTCCCCTTCTGCTATTTCTTAAAGGTAAAGAAACAGATGCGGGATTCACTGATGACACATACTAAAAATGATAGATATGTGATGCCAGTAACATAATCTAATCAATAGATGCTAATCACTCATTTGGCCCACACACATCGTTGTGAATGCCCACCATGTGTCATTAAGCTCTGAAGATAGAAGAGTGAATAAAATTAGACAAAAGCCCTACATTTTTCAAGTTTACATTTAAGTTGGGGTAGGGTGGCGGATAAGCATGTAGGTAAGATTAAGTAATAAAGATGGTATATTAGAAGATGGCATTTTGAAGAAAAACATGAAGCAGAAAAAAGTACAGGAGGGATGGAGGGTCTATTATTAAATACTGCAATCAGAAATGCTGTCATTTGAACAAAGACTTGAAGGATGTAAGGGAACAAGTGGTATGCCTACCAGATGGCATTCATCACACACTGCCCATACTTCATCTTTGTGTGTGCGATTCTCCAACTAGACTGTAAGTTCCTGCCTGGATCATGGGCAATGGCTGTTACATCCTATATTGTACACAGAGCATAAGTATCATCACTTCATTATAACCCTCATCCTTGTTCCTTCCAGTTTATATGTATGGTGCCTTAGATTTTTCAAAGTGTATTTCCAATTGGTTGTCCCAACAATACTGTGAAATGAGTAAGGTGCATGTTACTATCTGTAGGTATTATTACTTTTTTTGTGATACATATGAAGAAGTTGAAGACTGACTTATCCAACGTCATATGGCTGACAGATGGCAGAGCTGATACCAGAACCCACTTTCCCTGACTCCAAATCTATGCTCTTTCTATTAATCCGTGATGACTTCTAATGGATTTTCAAGAATGATTTGCTGAATGAAGACACTTGTATTCTACCTTTGTTTGATCTTTGTTCTTAAGTGTTCTTATTCTTATCTATATTGAGGGCAGAAACAATGCCATACTTACTCTGTTTCTTTTAAAATCCTGTGCAGAGAGTATATAGTCAATAAATACATGCTGATCAATTACAACATTCAATAGCAAATCCTCCCTCTACTTTTTATCTAGATTTGGGCTCAGGCAGAGAAAGAATTTATGAACTCAGTGGAATTGTTGTATCATCAATGGGGGTCTGGGAATGCATTGCCAACCTCTGAGCCAGCAAACTGAGAGACTAACAAAATGTTATTAGCAACATCAACAACCACTCAATGCGTCAGCCTCAAACCATTCCATCTGCCACATCTCCTTTTAGATTGCCATAAAAAAATGAATCCAGAACAAAATATATCGGTAAAATAAGGTAGCCTCTCTCTTGGCTGGCTGATCAGGATCAAATACAAGTGATCCCTGGCTTTCTCTGCTAAAAGGAAGTGCTGAAAGAACTGCAAGTATGAACCCAGGCAAGTTGAATCTCATGAGTGACATTCAATCTATGATAACTATGATCCCATGTGGAGCAGTAGTTCACTAAATTTAATGAGCACGCGAATCATCTGGAAGGCTTGTTAAAACACAATAGCCCCTTCTCAGAGGCTGGGCTCCTTCCCAGAGTTTTTCACTCCATAGATTTGGTGCAGGGCCTGAGATTTTGCATTTCAATTTGCAGTGCAATTAAGTTCCCTGGTGAAACTGATGCTATTCATCCAGTGGACCTCACTTTGAGAACCACTGCTTTAGAACAGTACTTCTCAAACTTGGTGTGCCGAGTCGCTGGAGAGCATGTTAGAATGTGAATTTTGGATTAATTAATGGGCGTGTCCTTGTGTGAATTCCAAGGCTGCTGCTCTGTGGATTAGTTGCAGCTTTAAAGGTTTTTTTTAAAGACAGCAAAATTAGATGTCATCTGCAATGAAGCCTGATGGATTCTAACTGGAGAGTCAATAATTGTGCAGATTGAGAACGAGCCTTCAGCTTTTCTTTCCAAGTGGAGAAAGATATGGGTGCTATACTCATCTATTAGAATCCAAGTCAGCTTCCATCAGGTTACAGACCTCTGAACTGGTGCTGAGATGGCCCTGCTGGAGGCTACTTTCCTGTAGATTACATCAGAGGCCCCAGAGTAAATTTAGACTGCTCATTTTGTCAGCTGCCTTTGATACAGTGGACCATTTAGCTATTAATCTCTCTAGAGGACCTGATTGGAATAAGGAAAGCCATTCCAGGAGGGCTGCAGACATTCTGTGTGCTGAGATCTCAGAAGATGACAGACAGAGCTGCTCATCCTCCCCAAATGGCTCCACCTATGGGGTTGCAATAGGATTGGACTGGCACCCCATCTGTTCAATATGCCCATCAGGCCTCTGGGAGGAATTGGGAGATGCCATGGAATATGATCCCAGCAGGATGCAAAGAGCATTCCTCTCTACACCTCCTGCTCAACCAACCTTGACCGCATGGTCTCCCCCTCGCTAATCGAAAGTTTGAGGGAAGTTGGAATGTGGACAAAATCCAGTTGGCTCCAGCTCAACATATGTAAACCAATTGTAAAACTTTTCTTTTTCTTCTTGAAAGGAGAAAGACCCCAGTTATGGAATAGTATTTGATCAATTAAGATAATTTTATAAATGACTGTTTGATCACATTGATTTATTTATAGTATCCATCTGCTCTCTTGCTTGGGGCTATATTTCATAGCCAGATCTACAGTATAAAAATTTAGTTAAAATTCAGATTTCCTTTCATCTCGTGAGCATCACGAAAGCCAAAATATTTGTCTATGGAATAAGTTTTTAAACTTGATTACTTAGAGTTGTTTAAAAAGCTCTACTTCTTCTTGAGTATGTTTATTATAGAAGAGTATTAGATCACAAAGCAAATAAGTAACCTAACAAATTGAAGGAACTACTATCTGGTTACTTTTTAAATAAAGTTTGGCTGTGAAAACCCTTATTACTAAAAAAGAGTCACCAACAAAAAGTTACCAAATAAAATTTCTCTGTAATAATTGTGAAAATGCCCCCAATTAGTTTGAATTTAATTGCCAACATTATTTCCTGCTTATTCTGCAAATGTTCATTTAAGACAGTTATAAACACTTCAGTTGATTATAATAGACATCCGTCATTTTTATGATGAGGAAAAACTTAACTTCAATTTAAGAGAAACATTAAATTGTTCATGATTACTGAAACTTCCCATGTCAACCGATTCATGCACTAAAGCTAAATTCTATGTCAATAACTCATATCCTGATTATTTTACTTGACTTACCCCCAGGACAGTATCCACTATAAACACTGCCAGTGGGTCTAGAACTGTCCATAGTCCCATGGTAATGATTAACTTTGACAAGACGTCAGGGCAGGAGCCAAACAGTATCTGACAGCCCCATCTGATCAGGACCAAAGGAAGTATCGCTGCATTCAACACTAAAGGTCCCACCACAACCACAAGCAACTCTTCTCTGATTTGAAGTGAGGAAGTTGAGTAGCAAAGCTCAACCGTGAAAGGGGAAAAATGGAATCTGTGGGAAAATAAAGCAACCACATATGTGTAAACAAGAGAAACTATACAAGATGCCAGGTATACAGAATAATTTTTAAATTACATGCTTCCTTTTTTCATATAGAAAAATTGACAGTTAATACTACCCCCAAATTGGGTGTCAGAAGGTTTCATCTTTTCCCAAACTCATAGGACCACCACGAGAGCTCACATTCTAGTAAAAGGCAAATTCTATCTTGGCCATTTTTCTTATGTCATGGGCAACCACAGAAAGAATAACAATTTTATCCACCGAACAGAGTATTCTCCAAGAACTGCCCTGCAGATAACACATACTCACAGGTAGGCTATGTGGAATGCAAAATATACCCCAGTGGACTTAGTAATGGGTCAACCTCTATCAGAAACCAGAAATGCAAGCCAGTCTAATCATTCTTCCGAGTTTTAACATACCTGATTAATTTTGCTGTGATTCCTCTAGATAGACTCTCAAATACAGAACAACACTGCTCTGCTACTAACAAAAATATCCTATCTCTTAGCTGTTTGAAAAGGGACAACTTGACACAACCTAAAAACTGAAGGGTCAAATCCAAGGTGAGCCCAGCAATTCAAGCAGCCTTGACCCAGGCATTGGCACCCTCTTTCTACAGTGAAGTGATACTTCATTGTGCTCTGTTTTCCCTCCCCTCTATTTCAGCCTTTGTCATTCTGCTCGTGGGCCCTTTTTGCCAGCTCTCTAGTAAAAAGAGTTCTTCATTTTATCCACTCCCTGACCTTTGCTTTGAAGGAAATTTTAAGCGTTGCTCTTATGCTGTTGTGAATGTCAAATGAAGCAATGTGTGCACATTTCGTAGCAGAGGACCTAACATAGAGTAAGAACAGAAGAAATGCTCATAGTCTCTGTAGTTACTGTCATGTCTCCTAACTCCAGTGTGACATGGAGCTAATGTAGAATTTAAGCCTGCAGATCTAGACAACAGCCAACAAAATATCCTATCCTATCTTAGGTCTTCTGATGCTTGAGAAATCAGATAAACCGGGCTGCCAATATATTTTTCTTGAAGTCCCATTTTATTCAACCAATAAAAATAGAGCTTTCTTTTTTTTTAATTGTAGAAATAAAAGAGCAGTTAGCAAAAAGCAACTAGCTCAAGCATATGACGTTTGTCCTTTCTGCTCTGGAATCCCTCACCCAAAAGAAAGAAAAAAGAGAGAGGGAGGGAAAAAAAAAAGAGGGAAGAAGAGAAGAAATATAATATCTAAATTATTAAAAATAGTAAAAATTCTCCCTTGAAGATACAGTAATTTAGTATATGTAAATATGCATATTCCAGGGCATTTACATATTTGTGATTTAATTTCAAAGCACGGTCAAAAGCTCTATATGTGTATATATACGCACGTATTCTTTTTCACAGCGTCTTAAAGTTGTTTGCAATTTTCTTAATTGAAAATATACACACATCTTTATTTTTATCTGCAACATCTACATTTGAGAAAATGAATTTTACTTGTATTGATTTCTATCTGTTTGTCTCTATATAGTGTCTTTGGAATCGTGTTTATGGAGAGATAACCTGCAAAGTGTCATCTTTTTCCAGAGTACAGTGGCCCAGAAAGCTGTCTGGGCTTGAGTTTGGTAATTGTTTGAATTCAATCATTTTGCAGAAGAAGCAATCTTTGCCTCCCTGAGCATAGGTGATAAATCATACTTACATTACTTCTAAAATACCTTCAGTCTGAGTCACTCTGATAAAATCAAAACAGAATAAAATACAGTTGCTAAGTTCCTTTTTGGGTTCTGCTCACAGAGCAGAACATACTTGAATCTGCTAAATTTTAGTTAAATATTGATGTGCCAGTTATGTATTTGTATATATACACGGCCCATAAGATGAGAATGTAACTGTAATCAATGTTCTTGCTCTTAGATAAAGACATTTTTGTCTCTTCAAATCATACCCGTCTTTTAGGTCTTCTGGCAAATGGATGGAGAGGAGTTTTGCACTTTCATCTGGATGACCGAGATGAAAATGAATCCCTTTGACTTGCAGGGGAAAGCACTCACTTTGTAACAGGAGTTGAAATGGCCTGGAGGAACAGCCACTGGCTAAGGTAATGCAGGTAGAGCCTCAGGAACCAGAGGGAAGCCATCAGCAGGATAATGTACCAGAAGCCCTGGCTTTGCCACTGAGCTAGCTGAAGTTCTGAAAACACGGACACCCGCACAAAATGGAGATGCTTGAGGAGTCCTCCAGATCCAGTACCACCGGCAAGGGACAAACAGCTGCAGACAAAGCAATAATGAATTTGGAGCTTAAGGTAAACTTAAAGCAGTAAAATATCTTGAAACCATAATAAAGACATTGTGAAAGTGAAATGGAATGAAATTATTTCATAAATACTTGGACTCAGGTTACTTAGGCTTCTTTTTGCTGTAATGGAGGACTAAAAGGGACTGTGGAGATGGGTATTATTGAGGAGGGCACGTGTTGTAATAAGTGCCAGGTGTTATGCACAAACAATGAATCATGGAACACAACATCAAAAACTATAATGATGTACTGTATGGTGACTAACATAACATAATAGTAAATAAATAAATAATAAATAAAAGGGACCATGGAAAGAAGCATGCAAATGGAAATGGAAAACAAAATCAAAATGAGGTATCTCTTCACATCCGTTAGGATGACAACTGTCCAAAAAAGCAAAAAAGAAAAAAGAAAGAAAAGAAAGCCAGAAAATAACAAGCATCAGTGAGGGTATAGAAAGATTGGAACTCTTGTGCACTACTGGTGGGAATGTGAATTGGTGCAGTTGCTGTGGGACACAGTATGACAGGTTCTCAAGAAATGAAAAATAGAGCTACCCTGGGGTGTCTGGGTGGCTGGGTCAGTTGAGCGTCCAACTCTCGATCTCGGCTCAGGTCATAATCTCAGGGTCGTTGGATCTGGCGCCATGTCAGGCTCAGTGCTGGGCACGGAGCCTGCTCGAGGTTCTCACTCTTCCTCTCCCTCTGCCCTCCGCCCCATTTATGCTCCCGAAAAGAAAAGAAAAGAAAAAAGAAACGAAATGAAACGAAGCAAAAAGAAAAGAAAAGTAGAACTAGTATATGATCCAGCAATATTCCTTCTGGGTATATATCCAAAAGAATTCAAAGCAGAATCTCAAGCAGATATTTGTGCACCTCTGTTCATAGCAGGATTATTCACAAAAGCCAAAAGGGAAAAGCTACCTAACTGTCCATCAAATGAAGTATTATTCAGGCTTAAAAAAGCAAGACCTTCTGACACCTGCCATGACATGTATGAACCTAGAGGACATTATGCTAAAGGAATTAGGCCAGTGATACAGAGACAAATACCGCATGATTCCACTTATTTGTGGTAGCTGGAGTAGTCAGATTCACAAAGATATAAGGTAGAATGAAGTTTACCAGGGTCGGAGTGGGGAGGGGTTTAATGGTATAAGTTTCCGTTTTGCAAGACGAAAAGGTTGTGGCGATTGCTTGCGCGATGATGTGAATGTACTTAACATTGCTGAACTGTATGTTTAAAAATGGTTAAGATGATAAATTTTATGTTTGTGTATTTTACAATAATAGGACATTTTAAAAGAAATATGGAAAAGAATTATTATGAATAATAAACTTATTTTAAAAAATCTTTAAAATCCATAATATATTCCTGTTTATCTCACCTACCCACAATGATCTTTATTAAAATTAGATTTTGTTATTTACCTACACCTTGTTAAAAGTTAACTATTTTATTTAAAAAATTGAAATGAGTTATTAAGATACCATTGAAAATATGCAAATGAGAATTTGAAACTTTAAAGTTCTCTTATTCCTTAACACAATACTGACATTCTGTTGAAACTACACATAAAATAATTACATGCAGGGTGTTCTTTCTGATTTGGGCCAGGTTTCCTCTTTCTGTCTGGTATTGGGATCAAGAGATGTTTTCAAAGTTTCTAAAATTAGAGTTTTTGCAGGAAAGAAGATGAAGAAGTATCTGAAAATAAGTTAGAGGCAGAACTCATTCCCCACCTAATCCCAAGGATATGTGCAGGAAATACACAGTAGAGTTCCCATAGTTTGGTGACTAAAAGTACAAGCTCTGGACTCTGCCTGTCTACACAGAATTCCTTTCAATGCCTTAGCTTGCTCGTATGGAAAGGGCGGATGATAACAGTACCCACACACCAGGGTCAGTATGATGACTAAGTTAAGAGCTGTGAAACACTGAACAGTGAATCTTGTGCTGTCATCACAAAATAATCAAACACTCAATGCACTGCTTCGCCCTCTTCCCATATTTACCAGAGCTACTTTGAAATAAGCTGACCTTCCATCAAGCCCAAGAAATGTAGGAGATGATATGATTCCTTTTATTTTTAAAGGAATGTGTTATGTGCATATGTTGCTTCATTCAAACAGTAAATATCATCAGTATATACTATCACCAGCTTAACAGAATGTCAGTTTTGTTAAATCAGTGATCTATCTTTATGAAAACTAGGCTCCAGGTTCTGGATTAGCGTGTCTGATTCTATTCTAGAAAAATATTCTAGAATAATTCAGTAAATTCCTCAACAAAAAATGGCCCTGATTAAAAGCATCTTACCAAAGGAGAAGCTAGTATGATAGGAAGCAGCCCAGCGACAGTGATAAACCACAGAGAGTCGAGGCAGTGTGAGAACATAACAGAAATGAAATTCATAGATTCAAAAGATCGTATATACAAAAGCTCACCTCTCTCTGAAGACTATCTAAATATGATGATAATTGCACCATGAAAAGGAGAAGATAAATAATAGAAACAGGAGTCTTTGAGGGGATAAAAGAAAAAAAAACCTGATAACAGAAAGTAAAAGAAAAACATACTGTCCTTAGAACTCCAATCCATGACTTTAGCTTTTTGGTCTGTGCAGGACTCGGGAGGCACTAAACTTGACACTGGCAGTTCTTTTTTATTGTTTTTGTATGTATTTTGCCATGAAGGTGAAAAGCATCATCCAACCCATCGACATGCAGTCTGTTCTTTGCGTGCTTTTCAATTATACAAATGAGGAACAGCTAAACAGGAAACAGGCCCCTGAGAGGTTTTGGTTTCCCAATGGTAACAGAGTCCTCATAGAAGGATTCCAGAATACCTTACTACATTTATCATCATGTGAAATGAAGCCCAGAACTTTCTACACTGCTAAAGCAAAATATTCTGTGCATGCTCCTTTTCAGTTAATTATTCTGTTGCTGTTTTGCCTCTTCAAAGAGAAGAGAAAATCAAATACAGATTTGGCATTGTGCTGTTTGCAAAAACCCAGAAAATCTCAAATGATGCAAAACAGAAGAGACAGTAGCTTATTTGACCTTTGGAAATTTCCACTGTTCTTTTCACATCCATTGATATAAATGACTAAGCAGTTTAAATGTTTATGCACAGAACCCACCGTAAACTCATGATTTGTCATTACTTTCATGGATGAATATTTCCCACTCACATGCAGATACACATATTTGTTGGTGGGACATTTGAGTTAGGGCAAATAACACTAAAGTTTGACTGTGTACAATTTATATCGAATTCAAAATACTTAGTTACATTGTACCTCGTCAACACAATTTACTATTTGTTTTTACTTGTTTGTTTAACAGTGATAACTATAATATCTGGATCCCAATAATTAGGAAAGACCTGGAATCAATCATTTAGAGTTTGAAAAATTATATACTTCAAAGTTAGAAGTTAATACAGGAATTAGTTGATGCTAGATGGTGGCAAATAAAAGCAAGTATCAACAAGCTTGTTAGGTGAACAAAATTCATCAAGGAGCACCTTACAAACAATCCCCATATGATAGTGACAGTCCTTTTCTCTTAATCATTTTGAATTTGTACCTGAAATCCAAATGGGTACTAACAGAGAATTACATCCACGACTATCCCTCCATAAGTCGTTCTCGAAATATATTTCATTCAAAAGAAAATTCTGCAACCATGTTTTGAAATTTTCTTGAAAGAAAGCAACTCTTTTATTCTTGTATACATGTAAGGCACATTATAAAATGCAGTGCCATTGTACAAGATCTTCATCCACATTTCAACTGTTCTTTCCTTCCTCTGTAATCTTTCTTGGTTATGTACAAAGAGTATGACCATCAAAAGGATAATAAATGGCCTCTGCCACTGGGGTGTGTAATACGTATAGTGGGAATTGATTTGTTGGTTATGAAGGAAGCCATAGAGCACACAGATCACTGCAAAATCACATTGAGGCCAGCAGCTACTCCTCAGTTCATGCAGGCAACTCCTCTATTGCTCATGGGGTGAGCTGCCAGAGGCTGAGAAGAATGGTCAGGTCATCCAGTATTCAGCTATTAAATGAAACCTATTTCTCTGAACTTCAGCCACATTTCATATGACACACATATATCCCCCTTCCATGCCCAGTCCTTATAGAGACCCGATATCAAACAAGATTTCTATGATCCATCAGTGTAATAATAATAAAAAAAGACCAAAATTGCTTTGGAAGAAAAAAAAAGCACAGAATGCATTCTTAAACTCTCTTCGACGGTGAACAGGAGTCCTTAGGGATTTGTAGACAACAAAAACCCATCATTCATCAGCTGTGCATAATAATCCTTTTAAAAAGACACTATAGATAAATGGCACTAAAATTTCCATATTCCCTTTTTCTGGTATAACTAGCCATAGTCTAAATGTAGCATTTGTTTAAATCAAGTGTGTGTGTGTGTGTGTGTGTGTGTGTGTGTCTGTGTGTTTAATTCCTTTATTTGAGTGCTTCTCATTTCTCTTTTTATCATGTTCCATTTATCAAGTTTTGGAACATGGAATCCTCAGTGACTGTAAGACTTTCCTAAGGCTTAATAGTCAGTATTTCAGGGAGTCATTCTAATGGAGGTATCAAAGAAACATGGATAGGTCATACCCTGTTAATGGTGGAGAAGGCCTCATCATAGTCCCTCAGACTTTTGCCGAAGCTGAACTAAAGCCCCAGTAAATTAAGCAATTTACCCAAGTTGGCACAACTGTTAAGTTTTCTAACTCCTGTCTGCTGACTTGCCATGAGGAACTCTCCAACAGTTTCGCAAGACAAGGAACTCTAGGCTGTTTGAAAGTGAGCCCTTTTATTTGAAACTTGAAAGAAGGAAAGGATTCCTCCTTTATGGAAGCTGGTTTAATGGGCCACAACTCACTCAATCACCAGATCATCATTCTATGAATGTATATGTCAGGCCCTGTGATGATGTAGTAGGCAGGATAATGGTCTCCCCCAGATATGTCCACACCCTAACCCCTGTAACAGGTGATTTTGTTAAATTACATGACAAAGGGGAATTAAAGTAGCAGATGCAATTAAGTTTGCTAAGCAATTGGGTTTAAACTAGAGAGATTATGAGGGATTATTTGAGCGGGCCCAGTGAATTCACAAGGGTCCTTAAAAAGTGAAACTGGGAAGCAGAAGACACAGGGAGACAACCAGAGGGAGAACCAGAAGAATGGCAATGGAAGAAAGACTTGGCCCAAATTTGTTCGTTTTGCAGATTGAAGAAGAGAGCCAGGAGACAAGGGATGAGGCCAGCTACGAGGAGCTAGAATAAGTAAGGAAGCACTCTCCCTAGAATACAGAAAAAATGTAGTCCTGCTGACACCTAATTCTAGCCCAGTGACAACCATTGCAGACTTCTGACCTCCAGAACTGCAAAATAATAAGCTTGTGTTGCTTAAGCCACAAGCTTGTGGTCATGTGGGAAAGCAGCAAAAAATACTGATATAGATGGGTTCTGGATTTTCACAGATGAGCAACATGGTCACCCACCCATGGAAATGTCATTCTGTTGATAGAGACCGATGAGTGAAAAGACAAATAAAATCTGGGGATAAAATCCAGGGTGGGAAGTGGGACAGTGACATCCAGGATGCTATGAGAGAACACAAGATGGACACCCACCTCAAACTGGGCTAAAGAAGACTTCCCTCCTGAGACCTGTGAGGTAAAGAGGAATCAGACAAATGGGAGGAGAGGGAAAGCCCGGAGGGCGTGCCATCACATATGCCATTCTCCAAAGAATAGTGTTCCATTTCTAAAACTGAGAATAAGTTGAATTGTGTGGAGAAAGTCCAAGTAGGTGAAGACAGTTACAGAAACGGGAGGAGTTGGCATGTGGAAGCCTGGCCAGTGGATGTCATACTGCGATGTCTGGACCCCATCCTGCCACTCTCAGGAGCCCCTGGAGTATTTTAGAGGGGAGGACATGTGGCAGGGGTGGTGGTGCAGGGATTGCAATGTTCGTGTTTTAGAAACACTGCTCTGACTGCAGGGGGTAAATAGTTTGGGTAGGGTCCAGACCAAAGGGGAGAACAGATTATGACTTAGATGATGACTGACTAGTACTGCTCAACTATGAGCAGAAGTGTAGAGCTTTCAGAAGTATGGCACAGGTGTTCTTTGTTGTCATGATAACAGGAAGGCTGGCAAAGGCACCAAGCTTCCTGATGTGCTTGAGAGTCTCAAATGATGAAGATCTCTCTTGCTCCCTACATTGAGTTCCCTAGGGCTGCTATAACTACAAACTGGGTGATTATAAATAACATAAATGGGGATGCCTGGGTGGCTCAGTTGGTTAAGCGTCTTCCATTGGCTCAGGTCATGATCCCAAGATCCTGATTTCAAATCCCACAATTGGCTCCTCGCTCAGCGGGAAGCCTGCTTCTCCCTCTGCCTCTGCAGCTCCCCCTACTTGTGCTCTCTTTCTTTCTGACAAATAAATAAATAAAATATTTAAAAAAATAAATGAATTACAGAAAATGTATTCTATCACAGTTCTGGACTAAAAGTTCTCAATCAAGGTGTTGGTAGGGCCATGCTTTCTCTGAAGTTTCCAGGTGATGGTTGGGGTGGGTGGGTAGAGAGGGAAAGATTCTCCTTGCCTCTTCCAGCTTGTGGTGGCCTCAAGCATTCCTTGACTAGTGGAAGCAAAAATCCAATCTCTGCCTCAACTTTTCCATGGCTATCTTCCCTTTGTGTGTCTGTGTCTTTACAAATAAAGACACCAACCATATTAGATTAAGGGCCCACTCTATTCCAGTATGACCTCATCTTAGCTTACATTTGCAATGACCCTCTTTCTAGATAAGACCACATTCTGAGGTATGAGGCCTACAACTTCAACATATTACCTGAGGTAATACAATTCAACCCATAACACCTCCAAATGCCAACAACAGCCCTGTAGAGGAAAAGAGAATTGTTGGGGGGGTGTGGGCAGGACAGGGACAAACAGATGGATTTGAGAGATATTTGACCAAAGTGAACAATACTTGGAGACTGAATACGCGGTCTCCAAGAAAAGAATAAAAAATGGTTCCAAAGTTTCTGGCTCAGATAGCATATCCAAAGAGTGGATGAACATATTCGAAAAAAGCATTTGGTGAGGGAATGGGAAAAATGAGGAAAACAATAAGCTCATATTGACCTGCGTATGGAAATGCTCATGGTAAATCCAAGAGAATTTGCCCAATAGTCTGTTGTCCTGATGGAAATGAGGTTCAAGACGTATCAGAACTGGAAAACAGTTTGAAGTCACCAACATGGTAATTAGAAGACATTCGAGTGGTTGAGACCCACTGTCAATATCCAGCATGTGGAAATGATGTGAAAACTGAAAATAAATTATACAAATGCTAGTCCCTAGGATTAATATTAATGTTTTTTTTTGAATGGAATCAGCTATCATGACCTTGAACAACATAATTCAAGCACTCATTGAAGAAATTCTTTTCCCATATGCTGGTTTATAGCTGCAACCCCACTTAGTGTAGACAAAACCCTCCTCCTTCATTCACGTCCATGAAAAGTAGTTTATGGAAAAGAGTTTTTAAGGTAAGTGAAAATTTTTGGCATAGGCAGTAATAACTAATGTAATAATAGCAGCTCTTCTGTATGGAACACACTATGTAATATGTGTATACTATATTTAATTTACAGGGCCACTTTGGAGGGCAAGTGTTTCTACACACATTTTACAGATGAGGAAACGAGACATGAGAAAGTTCAAATTCCCTGCTTCAGATCATACAGCTATGAAGAGACAGAACAAGACAAGCATCTAGATTCAAACCTAATGTTAGTCTGATACCAAAACCTGTGTATTTCCATGATTCATGTGAGTGAGTACATGTGGGCTGATGGGGTTGGCAGGAAAGAGATTCACAACTCACTCACATGTCCCTAGAAGTTATACTGCAACTCAGTGAAAAATGCGATCGGATATTAATATTAATGTGTTAGAGAGTCTTTTAACTCCATGAAGGCAGGAACTGTCTGTCTTGTTCATTGCTATATCCCCAGGTCCTACCGCCATGCCCTATACATAGTAGGTGCTTAAAAACAAGTATTTGTAAAACAAATACTTTCTTAAACGTGTGGTTTTCTAAATGATTTAGGTAAAAATCATGATCTGCCTCAGGCAGTTGGCCAGTACCTTTAATTTACCATTTCAAGATTCATACAATCCATTGCAACCTAACTGTTTGGTGCTTAAGAAATCAGAAAACCACCATTAAAACTTTCTAAATGGCAGCTGAGCAAAGTCTCATAAATTCACAGCAGTATATTACTAAATGATTTGGCTGGTAGGGACTTTTGGGCAAGTTCACTATGATATCGTGTTTTAAAAGAAAATGAAGTAAAATATGCCAAGATAAGGGAACACTTATTTGGAAAGAGAGATAATTAATCAAAAAATGAATTATTACAGAGGGAGGGGCATTGGGGAGATGCACGAAA
The DNA here is from genome assembly GCF_003265705.2 of Callorhinus ursinus. Taxonomy (NCBI): domain Eukaryota; kingdom Metazoa; phylum Chordata; class Mammalia; order Carnivora; family Otariidae; genus Callorhinus; species Callorhinus ursinus. The sequence continues at coordinate 10,548,506 of NW_027397088.1, forward strand.
TGAGTGGAGTCCAGACATATAAACTTCCAGCTATCAAATAAATAAGTTATGGGAATGTAACTTACAGCATGGTGACCATAGTTAATAATATCAAAATGCATATTTGAAAGTTGTCAAGAGAGTAAATCTTAAAAGTGCTTATCACAAAAGAAAAAAAAAATTTAACTCTATATGGCAGCAGATGGTAATAAGACTTACTGTGCTAATCATTTTACAATATACACAAATATCAAATCATCTTGTTGTACACCTGAAACTAATATAATGTTATGTGTCAATTATACCTCATTTAAAAAAAATGAATTACTACAATACTATTATCATATGCCAATTATTGGATTGATATGTATATAGCTTATAAATAACATCAGTATCAGTTTTATTTATATTTTTTACCAAAGTCATTAAAACACGCAAATCTGTTTTAGTTTATCATTATTTCAAGTATTTGGAAAAGTACTTTCACAAAAGTATCGGTACATATACAGATTTCACCAAAATGTTCTGGCTAAAATTGTTCTTCATTCTTTCAACTTTTACAAAACTTTTTGAAAAGGAAAACTTCACAAGTTTATCTTGATGTTAGCATTTTTAAACTAGATTTTCCCCCCTAAAATTGTGTCTCCTTGGCCAATTTGGGTATTATACTTTTAATATAACACATTGCACTTTTAACAGATTTAATTCAATTTATAACAAATGCCTCTAATTAAGTTAAAAGATCTTTGAAAATTGCTAAATCTTAGGGGTAATATTACCACTACTGACATTGAAATAATTGATCATTCCCACTGAGGCACAAAAGTATGAATGTTCTAATGAGAAAACAGGGATTGAAGTATGTTGAAAGAGTCCAAAGAGACTCCCAAACTCTTCAGGCTGTTATTTCCAGTGACAATCTCTAAATGGGAGTGGGACTGGGAGGGGGACAGGGACAGACAACACTCAGCCCAGAGCATAAAAAGACAATGAAAGCAAATTTCAAAAACAAAGTCACCACTTGGAGCAAAGGTGAAGGAGGGTTGTTTGCCTTTCTAAAATACTACCTCTTATTCAATATGTGTGTGTTTCTGTTTTATGTCAATTTTTGCCATCTACAAATAACATTTTCCCTAATAGTCCGTGCTAATAAATACTGGATGTGATGTTAGAACGCATCTATTTTTCCAAGAGAAATTCACTTAGAGCCAGGAATGAGTAAATATGATAATTAGGATATATGAGAGCTAAGAACAGCTAGTGCTCCTGACCAAACACCACCGCCAGAGCGGGGAGCAGACACACAGGAATTCAGCTAAAGTTTTTATTGCAGCTTTCCTTCTGGCTTTAGGAAGTCACTTACCTTTGCAGCTAATCTGTTAGTTAAGAAGGAGAACACCTACCTTGCTGGTGTTTACCTGGTCTAATTAGTTAAAATGTTTACAAAACACTTATGAAGTGAAAATAGCTACTTTATGCATAATGGAAGTTTTATTAATAACTGGAATGATAACTGATTTTACACACAATCCCATTACCGAGCTGCATGATAATGCCTAAGCAAGGCAGCATAAAAAAAAAAAAATTCACAGCTTAGACATAAGAATATCATCAGGAGGCTTCAGGACTTGTCAGGCTACCTACGGCGGCAGGATCGACAGAAGCAGATCTGCATACAGGCTGAGAGCACAGAGCCCATTTTAAATCTTAGCTCTTCTATTTACTAGTCTTGTATTTTGTGAATTATTTAATCTCTGGGTCTCAGATGCTTCCTCTAAAAATAGAAGATAGTCATGTCCACCTCTTTGAGTTAGGATTAAATGAGAGAAGATGTCAGATTTCCAGGAAGGTGCTTGCCACTTTTTTTTAATAAGATTTTATTTATTTAAGGGTACCCAGGTGGCTCAGGTGGTTAAGTGTCTGCCTTCGGCTCAGGTCATGATCCTGGAGTCCCGGGATCAAGCCCCACAGCAGGCTCTGTGCTCAGCAGAGAGTCTGCTTCTCCCTCTCTCTCTGCCCCTTCCCACTCATGCTCTCTCTCTTTCTCTCCCTTTAAATAAAATCTTTAAAATATTTTATTTATTTATTTGAGAGAGAGTGAGAGACAGAGATAGTGAGAGAGCAGGCTAGGGAGAAGAGGGAGAAGAAGGTCAGGGAAGAGAGGGAGAAGCAGGCTCCTGCTGAGCTGGTTCGGAACCCTTCCAGGGGCTCGAGCCCAGGACGCTGAGATCATGACCTGAGCCAAAGGCAGACACTTAACCAATTGAGCCACCCAGGCACCCCTGGTGCTTACCACTTTTAAAGGAGGACTGCTTTATAATACAAAGCTGGAAAGTCACTCAAGAGCAAGAAAGCCATTTCAAATCACAAAATTGGCTTCTAATTTCAACTCCACTCTTGGAGGCAATGGAAAAACATATTCAAATGGAAGGAATTGCACTGTGATTCTACCAAAGTCATCTATAGGTGGTTCAGACATTTAAATCAAAAAGCAAAAGATACAGCTTTGGATCTTCTTCTTTGCTTCTTTCCTAAAACCATAGTTTGGATAGTGTGTGCTAGATAAATAGGGGTTTGGGTTTTTTTGTTTGTTTGGGGGGTTTTTATTTTGTTTTGTTTTCTTTTTTTGCAGTAAGGAGTCCATAAATAGAAATGCAACCCAAACTATTGACAATAGTAGGTAGGCTGAAAATAAGAAAGAAAGCATATTCTCTCAGTGTACAGAAGAGCTTAAACAGAAGCTTGATAAACTATTATCATGTGTAACAGCACTAAAACGCACTCAGATTTTGTTTGTGGGATTGAGTTTAATTTTGCCATTTTTAGGGAAAATGTGGGCACACGTCAAATACATGGTCTCATATTATTTCACCCCAACAAGATGGTCTAATTCAGATATAAGTCAAGTAATCAAGTGAAGATGAAGTCAAATTAGGAAAAAGTCATGACCAGATGTTGACAAGAAGTCTGAGGGTGCCATCCCTGCCCTTTTGTTTGGTGTCTGGAGCAATGGATAGCTCTTACTAGTGTTCAAGATTTGTTCAGCTGAATTGAATCAAATTGAATTGAGTTGAATTGAATTGAATTGAATTGAATTGAATTGAAAAATGCACATAGCATAATAAATGAGCTTTATTTAATAGTATATAGTAACATATATATATTTTTGATATATAATATCAAAAGGAAATTTCTAGCATAGTTTTAAAAGTATGAATTTTTATAATCAAATGGAGCAGGGACTGAGAATCAACTCTTTCACAACATACCTGTGTGAACCTAAGTACTTAATCTCTCTAAAATAATGCCTATAAGGTACCCATACTTATAATAGTTATTACAAAGGTTAGTAAAGAAATCTAAAGAGAGAATGTAATATTTGTCTCATAATAAGTGCCTAATAAATATTAGTCAACAAAATTATTTATTTTATTGTCCTCAATAATAGTATTTTCTAAATAAATAATAATGAAAATTATTCTTCTCCCTGATTGCTTACCAGGAAGTATTCTTGCTGTAGAAATAAAATTGAAATCCTTCCAATTATGTCAAGAGAAGTTTTAGTAATTATTAATCCAAACCTTCTTTTACAATTTTTAAATAGGGGCACCTGGGTGGCTCAGTCGTTAAGGGTCTGCCTTCAGCTCAGGTCATGATCCCAGGGTCCTGGGATCGAGCCCTGCATCGGGCTCCCTGCTCGGTGGGAAGCCTGCTTCTCCCTCTCCCACTCCCCTTGTTTGTGTTTCCTCTCTCTCTCTGTTGAATAAATAAATAAATAAATAAATAAATAAATAAATCTTTAAAAAAAATAAATAAAACTTCTAAATAAATACCTAAAAAGGGAGGGATGTATATCTCATAATTTAGTACAAGAAAAATACATAATACAATATAGTAACTCTTTTTCTTTCCAATTTAATTCTGAGTTGTTTTATTTAGCCGCCTATTGTAAAAAGTAATTTGTGTTGATAGCTCTGAGGAAATCTAGAAATTAAAGAGCTAATTAAATTTTTTCTCAGTAATTTCTGAGTCTCTGTATCAATATATATGTAAGTGTGTGTGTGCACATGCACGTGTGTGTACACACAAATATTTAAACATCTAAGAATGGGGGCGCCTGGGTGGCTCAGTTGTTAAGCGTCTGCCTTCGGCTCAGGTCATGATCCCAGGGTCCTGGGATCGAGTCCCACATTGGGCTCCCTGCTTGTGAGACTGCTTCTTCCTCTCCCTCTACCTCCTGCTCCCCCTGCTTGTGCTCTCTCTCTCTGTCAAATAAATAAAAATCTTTAAATAAATAAAAATAAAAAATAAATATCTACAAATGGACAAATACTGCTAGATGTTTCTGGAAGTTGACCTTCCATGATACCTATTTTGACTAACCATTTCTTCTGGACAAACACATCTAACCTTTAAGCCATGTTTCCAAAGGAATCATATATCATGTACCTGGTAGGGCTGAGCTAGAATGTCAGAAATTATGATCAGGAAAGGGATGAGAGGTAATGAGAAACTGACCTATTGTTGTGAACTTACTATTTGTGGAGGATCTTAAGAACGTTTTTACTATCTTAAGTTAAAAAATAATAAGTAACCTATAAAATATTTAAATAATAGCCTCACTTCTATAAATGGTTTGGCATTCTCAAAGTTATATTTAAATGATACTTTCATAAATAATTTGCCCAAATATTTTCAAAAAGTAGCTTTTAAACATATTTATAAAAGCATTACAAGAAAACCACATCTGGTGTCATAATTCCAGATGTCATCCTGAAACAAAAATATGACCATAATTTGCAAAATGCTTTGCTGATTAAATGCTGTTTATATACTCCTATATTTCCAGCAATGCACAAGTTTTGTCAGTTAGAGTTCTAACATATAAAAATCATAATCTTTCTTAATCTTCACACTCACCAAACACATTTTTTCAATGGGGACATCTGCAAACATAAGGCTGATCAGAATAGCAAGGTAGATGTACGTCACAGAAATGTTGAGTTATCTCCTACTAAGTAATTGCCTTTCATTCCGATGCAATAATGCATGCAGAAGACCCACTGAGAAGACATCTTGACAGCTATACCTTTACTGAAGTAAAGGAAGTATAACTGAGCACAAGGAAATCCTGACCACACACTGGTTGTAACTGAGGCTTTAGCTGATGATCTGGAGTTGGTCCTTGAGAGCTGTTCCAAAATGAGGGATGGGGAGAAGGCCTCTGTGTTTCCATATCAGTCAGTTAGCGACTACAAATTGTCCTATGGGAGGGATATGACCTGGATGAGGACGTTTCCTGTGGCCAAGGAAAGTTCCCAAAGAGGGACTCTGGTCTGAGCCATGAGCAGGCAATATTTCCAGCAACGGAGGTTGTGTGGGCTTAGCCTGAGGGGACGTGGGTGAAGCGCCACAGTATCCATCACAGTCCACCCCTTCTGCTGCTCAGACCCCTTTGCTTCTACTGTAAACTCACACTGTCTAGAAACAGTTCCATCAGGGTTATGGCCAGTCTTGTTTCCTGGGAAACTTAGTGGAGAAGGGTTGGTGGGGACAACTACAGGGTGAGCTGTGCAACTGAGCTCAAGGTGATAATGAAACTCTTCATCACCCTCCTCCACCATCATCTCCTCTTCCTTGACTAGCACTTCTGCAGGTCTGGATGGCTTGCCTGGCGATGTAGTCTGAATGGAGATTACTGAAATTTCTAAATTTTTAGCAGAGTGCTGCTCTTAGGTGGTAGCTGTTCTCAGTTAGAGCTGGGCATGAGAAGATTCTGAGGTGCCTCAAATGAATCACTCGAAAAACAAACCTATTCTTCCCTACCCCTGTTGCCTACTAGCCGTTCCACCTTCTACTACTGATAACAGATGATTAACCTTGACGGTAGTGATGACTCCTTTCTCTGTTCACTGGTCTCCTGGCATGAGGAGCCTGCTGTGTCCTGGTGGTGGCTATAGCTAGAAGGTCTGTGTTCCCAGATGGAAATGTTCACCTTTTGGTAAACCAGGGCCTCCAATGCACCAATGGTAAGAATCACGAAGCTCTAAGTCATCTGCTCATGCAACTTACTTTAAAAATTAAGATCATATCAGAAACTGGGAAGTGCTACAAAAGGACAAATGAGGATAATGAGACAGACTGTGACTATCTGAGGTGGCATTGATGAGATCTGGACGAGTCAGAACCAACTGTTTCCCTATCAGATGATGACCATGGGGAAAAGTATTCAAGATAGAGCAGTTGTGTCCTTGGGTCAAACCATCCCGGAGGCCAGTAGGCCAGATCTACTCTTTATCTTCTACCTCTATTCACACCTACTTTTCTTTCATATACCATGTTCAGGAGCTGGGGGTGGGGTAGAGGGGTGAGGGGAAACCTCTTTTCTGTGAATCAATAAAAAACAGCTACTTAAAATAATTATAAGATTTTGGTGGACCATATAGCAATGATTAGTTGACTACCCAGAAGTGCTTTCCAATCCGAAAATGTCCCTTGCCCACCTCCAACTGTAAAGGCAAGAAAAACTTAGATGTTTCCTTCTCTTCACTTCCCTTTGCAACTGAATGGCTATCTGACCCATTTCTGGGCAATGAGATGCAAGGGGGGGGGGTGTTGCTCATAATCTCCCTAGTAGGAGAGAAAGAACGAGGAGAAAGCTCACTCTCCACTGGCCCTTCTTTCTGCCTTTGAATGTGACCTTGATATTTAGAGCACTTGAAATTGTGAGGGGTCAAGAGAAAGAATCACCCAGAAGCTGAGCCACAATCCTTCCTTAGATAAGCTGCTTTAGGTAAGTGCCTTCTTACCTCCTTCTTATTATGTGAAAAAAAATGAACTCATTGTGTGGGCCATTGGTATCTGGTGTTTCCTTTATTTCCAATTTCAAAGCATTCTTGGTCAATACTGACCAGGCAGTACATGTAATCTCTAAAATCTTACAAAACCTAGAGTAGGAATTGGCATGAAATAAAAATGTACCAGGTAAACAAAATTAAAGGGAACTGAAAAATATCCTAAGAAGGTAGAACACATCATTATGTTTGCCTTGATGATGTCACACAAGTCACTAATAGCCAGAAAGCCAAAGAACCTGAGTCTTTGCTAGTTTGTTTTAAATCTTCTGTAAATACTTCAATTGAATGATAGAGGTAAAAAAAAAAAATTGAAATATATATTGATTTAGATGTTGGAGTTGCTATGTGTGTGTATATTTTATAGGTGGCAGGATGATTAGCAAATGCCCCCATTGCACATATCATGAACAGCAAGTGTCATTTAGAGGGGTTGCTATGATATTTCCTAACAGAATATTTTCCAAGCCAAGCATCTGTGTGTGTGTGTGTGTGTGTGTGTGTGTGTGTGTGTGTGTGTTCAGAAGCAATTCACAGCCCTGAGATTGCGTCTTCCTGGAGGCATTCACAGACATGCACACACAGTAAGTTTAGAAACATGGTGAAAATACATTATGTGAAATGTTACATTTCCTGTACTATTCTTCCCAACTATGACATGAATTATTAGGTCCAACTTGGTTGGGAAAAAAAAAACATTCAATGGGTAATTCAGAAGAATAGTGTATTAAATAAAAAGAAGGGTATGGCCTAATGTGATAAAAGTCAATGAAATGCTTAACTGCTCTGAATGGAAACATCCAGTACTAACTTGGGAAATTATAAATTCCTGAATTTAGAGGATTTTCAAAATGAGGGACAGGGCAATAATCCCTGTGTAAGATAAATCATAATAGAACTCCCATGTAGGGTAAAAGCCAGACAGGAAATCTGAACCCAACTCTTAAGAAGCCAAAAGGGAAACAGCACATTTTTCCAATGGTGAAGAGCCACATAGAAGAACAGTCCCAGAGATATTTGAACTCTGCTTCTAGAATCTTTGAGTCTGTTTGGAAAGTAATCCCCATTTATATAGCAGTTGATCAGATTGTTTTAAAAATAACTCATAATCCAACATCCTGAAGTCATGAGCAGAGCTTATGAAACATAAAAATCCTCTTGTTTTCCTTCAAGATTGTGGCTATAGTGTTTTCGTTTATTTTCAGAAAGCAGCAGAGAGAGATTAAGGGCAGATTGCCAAGTTTGAGACTAAGGATGTCCTTGAAGACAGCCCAAACCAAAATAAACACAAAAACAAACATGCCTACAATTAAAAGATACTAATACTGCATTATAATTAGTTGTCCCAGGAAGTAGAGATATTTTCAGTTAAGTGAATGGGTGACAATTACTTGGATTGTTGTCATACTTAAAATGTCAGTGTTAAATGATTGCTTTAAGCACATAATAATAAATTCTGCATTCTTAAGTGGCAAATACAACAAAGCTGAATATAGAGATTGTTTTTACTGGAAGCAAAATTAAACATTAACCCAAACCTGCAACACACATTTTAAAACACGAGGAACAAAGGCGGAATAGCCGTAGATAAACACAGTTCTAACATTTACTACTTTGCTTAGAATTAGGAGCAGGTCAGGGCACCTGGGTGGCTCAGTTGGTTAAGCGACTGCCTTCAGCTCAGGTCATGATCCTGGAGTCCCGGGAGCGAGTCCCACATCGGGCTCCCTACTCAGTGGGGAGTCTGCTTCTCCCTCTGACCCTCTTCCCTCTCGTGCTCTCTATCTCTCATTCTCTCTCTCTCAAATAAATAAATAAAATCTTAAAAAAAAAAGAATTAGGAGCAGGTCAAAAACTCTCAGATAAAACTTGTTTAGGGGCACACGTCCCGTGTCAGAAGCAAATGCACAAGAAGAGGTGACTACAGAGAATTCTACAGAATCTTAAAGACCTCTTCCTGGAATCTGGGTTAATTATAGCATTTATGAAAATAGCATTGGTTAATTTCACACCTGCCCCATTAAATCCTACATGATTTCCTGGGATATGTTGTGATTACATTGCAGCCCTGCAAACCAGATTTTCCCCATGTCACTGTTAATTGTACAGGATTAACATAAGACAAGTGCCATTTACTCACACTGCCACTGTCAGTAATGTCTCCCCTGGTCTCCAACAGAGGTTCTTACTTCCTTTTGAATCCCCAAGGCCCCCAAGCAAGCATAAAGCCCTGGGTGATTCAGCTGTGGCAGTTTTTCCATCATGCAAGCCATGCCACCTGGAAACTAATACCACGAAACAGGAAGTTATGTCTAACCTCCAAACTTTGGCAAGGGACAGCTCTTACCTTAACGACCCGAGTCTACTTGGATATGTTGGATATCCTTCTATTCATCACCTATGGTTCAACCAACACTATTTTAGGCGCTGAGAGCAACGGGGTAGAAATAACATAATCTCTGTTTCTTCTCCCTTCCCTGGGGAGAGGAGACGTGCCACATACTAATTGTTGCTTTGGAGAGTTCCCTAAATCTGGAGAAGATAAGAGGCCAATGTCGCTGGAAAGTTTGGGGGCCATCTCCTGAGAAAATGGTTCTTGAGGAGGACTTTGAAGGCGTGGCAGGATTCACATTAATCAAGGGGTAAGAGTTTGAGAATTATAACAATATAAATACAGAATCTGAGAAAAGAGCAGTGCTAGGATGGACAAGACAAACCTAGCTGCCTCTCATTTTTTCTTCACAGAGAGAGGAAATGTTTTTCTCCCAAAATGTCTTAAGTATTAAGTAAATTTTTTAAAAAAGACCCATTTGCTCTGTGTTGTTAATGTCCTGAATCACATATTTCTTCAAAAGAAAATAATGAGGAACAAGCCAATCTATTCTTTCTGCTTAAAAAAAAAAAATCATGGTTTTATATGATGCCAAATTATTATGATTTTTCTTTCGGAATTTATACACCCAGGAGAGCTAATTGTCGGAGCTTCCAAGTTTGCAACCTTGAAGGAAAAAAATCTATCCTCCTTTAAAGATAAGATTTCCTTTGCAAAGTTTGATTTAATAAACAAACACATAAACAAGTTCAGCGGTTCGATTATTCTAAATGCTGAACCCAGAGGGCAGTATCTGCATTTAATCATCACTCGTGCCATAAAGAAATGAGGACCAAGTGCAAAACCACTTCCCACAGCACTGCTTACCAGGGAGCTAATTGGAAATAGTGATCCCCAAATTGCGGTTCAGTGTAAATATCTGTCACACTGCTAGTGGCATGGGTGTCTCTTGATGTGTCCACAATCGCCCTGGGCTGGATTTTGAAACCATAAGAAAATGCACATGATGGGATTGTCTTTTCAGAAGATTTCCATTTTTTTCTGCTTCTCTAATGGAAAGATCATGGATTTAGCTCCTGTCAGGACTCAGGTTCAAAGTAGCTCACCATTTAGCAGTAGTTGGCAGATCACTTCACCTTCTGAAAAGCAACTGTCTCTCCTTTTTTTTTTTTTTAAGATTTTATTTATTTGAGACAGAAGGTGGTGGGGAGGAGAGAGAGAGAGAGAGAGAGAGAGGGACAAGCAGATTCCTCGCTGATTGCAGAACCCAACACAGGGCTTCGATCTCATGACCCTGAGATCATGACCTCAGCGAAATCAAGAGCTGAACGTGCAACTGACTGGGCCACCCGGGCACCCGAACTGCCTCCCCTTTAAAAAACAGGAACAACATGCACACTTGAAAGAGTTTTCGGTGAGGAAAAACCTGGAAGACAAATAACCATGCTGACTCAAAGCTACCATAACAGTAAAATAATTGAATCGCTAATTAGTCACCCATTTAATAAACAGTGACTGAGCATCCACTGCGTCTGAAGAATGCAAAGAAGGGAGCGTGGCATTCTGCAAATGGAGAAGCAAGATCCTATGAGCTGCTGCCCGTGGGAAAAGTGAGATGGCTGAACTCTCATGGTCCCTTTTGCACCATGTTTTAACCAATTTCTAATAGGGGAAGACTTTCATTAGAACATTATCCAATTAACGAGGAAAAGGGGGAAAACATTAAATGTGGTCGCAACAATATTAATAATCCAACGTAGGTATAAAACATTCCTTAGACTTCTTTTCCAGAGCCACATACAAATAACTATGCTATTTTAATTATTAAGTAGAGAAAATAGGGAAATTTTAACAAGGACCAAGATTGTTTTATTATAACTGTGGTGATTATTAATATTGAAAGAATTATGAATGCATTTATTTAGACTAAGATCCAATGCCTTTTCAAAGGCTGTTGTGTAATGGAAAAGAAAAGCCTATGGAATTGATTGGGGAATCAGGATACCCTGGGCTCATACTTCTATTCTGCTCCATACCCAATATTAAAAAAATATGTCATAAAATCATTTATCTGGTTGGCACCATCTTAGACATTAGGAAAAGGTCCATGATAATTACATTTTTAAAACCAGGGTGTTTTAAATAATGATTTTAGGCTGTTTTGAGGATATTTAAGTATTTTAAGAAAGAGACTATTCTTTTTTCTAGAAATTGCACAACTTAGAGCAAGGCTCTAGCATTTACTGGAAGATGACAAGAGTGTCAAATATATCAAAGCAATGCTGTTCCCATGGGAAGTTGAGGCCTGAAGTCTATTTATTTATTTTTTTTAAAGATTTTATTTATTTATTCATGAGAGACGAGAGAGAGAGAGAGAGGCAGAGGGAGAAGCAGGCTCCCAAGGAGCAGGGAGCCCAATGCAGGACTCGATCCCAGAACCCTGGGATCATGACCTGAGCCGAATGCAGATGCTTAACCATCTGAGCTACCCAGGCACCCCTGAAGTCTATTTAAATTAGTTATTTTTTTCCTGAAATATTCAGAAACCATTTTAATCAAGAAATCAGAATATTACTGTCCTTTTCTGTCTTTTCCCATTTAATGAAAAGCAGGAAGCCAAATGCCACCAGGCACTCATGCTTGTGTAGCCAATTCTGGCCAGTAAGTTGCCAAGAAGCATGCTCTGAACATTGGCACTTGCATCCAGAACTAGGAAACCATATTGTAGTGACACCGTATCTATATACTAGAGGGATGAATAAATCAACAATAAATGAATCCCTAAAAATGTCTAATTTCCAATACAGTGCTTCCAGCAACAAATGAAATTTAAAAACTGTTAAAATACCGTTATAGAACACACAATCTTCTTGTGAGTGCCTTGAAACAAAGGTTAACAATAAAAGAATGAATATGGGTTTGTAGCTAGGATATCATGGCTGTGTCATATACATATGCCCTGGCAACAAGAACCATATGCGTCAAATCCTATGTAAGTTCAGAAGGTTCACGGTGTTAGAACAAGGAAATGTTTTGTTTTTTTTTTTCTGTAAAACTCAAACTGGAAATGTCAACATGCAACTTCAATTAAAGACACTTGTAACGATATTCGGGTTCTCTGTCAGCTTTTACACCTTGAACGGGTGCAGGTAAACAGAAATTCATTTAAGCAATACCCAGGTCTACCTAGGTCTCCGTGCCTCTGTGTCCAGGTAAATATTAAATATGCACTCGGTATACCACAAATACTGTTGCTATGGCATGGAAAAGCATGAATTTGCTTTTCGAGGAATCTTCGTGCTTTCCTCTATGGGATTGCCAACTTGGAAAAGCTGGAAGCTACGTTTCCTAGAGTCTCCTTCCCTTTAAACTCTTGGGTGAGAATCACCCAAAAGCAGGGTCAGTTTATCCATTAAAAAGTCAGAACTGGCTACATAATTTACAGAGACCAGTGCAAAATGAAAAGGGGAGGGGCTGTACTAGTTTGCAAGGGCTGATAAGAAAATGCTACAGACAGTGACTAAAACAACAGAAATTTACATTCTCAAAGTTCCAGAGATTGGAAATCCAGGATCGAAGTGTCGGCAGAGTTGGTTTCTTCTGAAGCCTGTCTCTCCATGGCTTGCAAATGGCTGCCTTCTCCCTATGTCCTCACATGGTCTTTCTTCCGTTTGTGCATCCCTGATGTCTATTTGTGTGTCCAGTGACCTCTTCTCATAAGGACACCCATAACACAGAATCAGTGCCTATCCTAAAAACCTCAATTTAGGGGCGCCTGGGTGGCTCAGTTGGTTAAGCAACTGCCTTCGGCTCAGGTCATGATCCTGGAGTCCCAGGATCGAGTCCCGCATCGGGCTCCCTGTTCGGCAGGGAGTCTGCTTCTCCCTCTGACCCTCCCCCCCTTCATGTGCTTTCTCTCTCTCTCATTCTCTCTCAAATAAAAATAAATAAAATCTTTAAAAAAAAAAACTCATTTTAACTTAGTCACTTTTTTTTTAATTTAACTAATTTTTTTTTTTTAAGAGAACAAGCAAGTGGTGGGGGGAAGGGGCAGAGGAAGAGGGAGAGAGAATCTTAAGCAGGCTCCACACTCAGTGTGGAGCCCAACATGGGGATCGATGCACAATCCTGAGATCATGACCTGAGCCGAAATCAAGAGTGGGTGGCTCAGTTGGACACTTAACTGACTGAGCCATCCATGAGTCCCTTTAGTCACTTTTTAAAGACCTCAACTCCAAATATGGTCATAGTCTGAGGTACTGGAGGTAAGGGCTTCAATCTATAAATTTTGGGAGACACAGCTCAGCCCATAACAGATCCCTTGTTCAAAAAGCAGGAAAAAAGTGCTGATACAGGCACTAAAATATAACGTTTCCATTTCTTCTGCCATCTTTTTCTCTCAACTTGTAATTTTTACTTTGTTATTTAATGTCTCACTTCTATGGATGTAGAGACACTCTCTGGCCTAGTGCAGACTCACACAGGCTCCCAGGGACTCTGCCCCATGATTCAGTTTACACCTTCACAGGTCCATTGGTTGCCAGATTTTCCCTCCTGCCAACCGTTGGACCAATACACTGAAGCCTGGCTGGTGGCAGAAAAGTTGATCCACCCAAAGATGTCACCCTGGCCCCTGTGGCCAGGCCACCACTGGGGATGGAGAGCAGCAGTTGTCAAGGGGTAGGGTGAGGATGTGGAGGCTGGTCAGATCAATAGTCATTACCTTCTGAAGGTCTTCTCATGATTGGTTGCAGTGATGGTGAGTCACAAATGTGCTCAGCAGGATCCAGTTTGTCCTTACACTCCTTTGCACTAAGTATAGATCTTCTTCTATACTGTTGACCCTGTTGACCTACAGTGGCCCCATGTTCACCACCATATATTTAATGGTGGACTCATGAGGCAACATTTCCCATAGATGCTTCCATGGGTTCCCCTTTGCAGTTCCACACTTCAGTAGTTGGATGTGCATGGCCTAGCAGATTCTCCTAGAAGTTCTGACTTGTCCACTGAGCCAAGCCCAGGGTTACTGGTTAATGACTTCTCCTCTGATACCCTGGCTTTCTGTTTCAAACCTTCACTTCCTCAGCTCTTACACATTTGTGCACAGTCCACTTCCTATCATAAATCCCATATCCCAAATCATCCTCAGTGCCTGGCTTCCCTGAACCTTAAACCCTAGATGGCTGTAAAAGTCCCTGCCATCCCTGTGTACATATCCCTTTGCAATGTGACTTTCTTGTTCTTCTCAACAAGACATAGAGTTAATTTCCCTTCCCTTGAATTTGGAGTGGGCTGTGGCTTGCTTTGGTGAATAGACAATGGAAGAGGTGACACAGTACCACTGCTGAGTGGAAGTCTAAAGAAGCTTTGCATATGCTGCTCTTGCCCTTTTGTGAACACTAAGACCATCCTATGAAGAAGTCTCTGTTAGCCTCCTTGAAGATGAGATAGCACATATAGAGAAAGAGATAAGTATCAACTGGCAGAAACATTGTAGACCATCCATTCCCACTCCCATGGGAGCTGCCAGACAAATGCTACCATATGAGTGATCCCAGGCAATAATAACAATAAGCCTGGCTCAAATTGCTGCCCCCAGGAACTGTGGGCAAATAAAATGGTGTTTTGTTTTTTTAATTCAGCAATAGATAACTGATTTTAAAATGGTACCAAAAATGTGCTACCATAATAAAACTTGAAAACTTGTGACACTGGCTTTGGTAGGAGGTGGGCTGATGGGTAAAAGCTGGAAAAGTAGCAAGAAAACTGTTAGTGGAAGAGAAAAGCAACGAGAAAACTGCCAAAGGATGCTAGTCCCTCATAGTATATGGAGGTTGAACAATTTTCAAAGCCATCACTTGTAGTAGCTATGGTAAAAAATATGCATTCAGAACTTAGAGATCTCACTAAGGAGAACCTTAGACAGAATGTTGAATGTACCAGTTTGGTGCTTCTAGCTGTGTGTAACAAAGTACTTCAGGAGAGATAGGAGCTGAAGAAAGGACTTTTCTGTCTGGAAATGTAGAGGACCAAGACTTCCTGGGTTGATAAATAAAACTTTTTCTCATCTTTTGTATCTTCTGCTAGCAAAAGATTCTCTCAGTATGAAATGACTTCAGAGTAAAGAATAAATCAAGGGTGCAGCTGTAAGACCCTTTGTCAAGACCTGAAAACAATGAAAGGCAGTGCCCAGATCCCCTCCTTAGGACAAAATGTCTCTAAGAATCTTAAGGATGTTGTACCACGGCATCCCAACCTGCCATCCAGAGTAGACCAGGATAATTTCAAAAAAGAATGGTAGGTGTGATTTTCATATAAGAGTCTAATGGAGTGGACTTTCATCGGCATGGTAAAAGAATGGAAGAAAGACACTTCAAAATAAACATGGGCAACCTTGGGTGGGCAGGAAGCAGGGTGAGAAGGCTATTCAATTGCAAACATGGATAAATTCTTACCAAACACGAGAGATACCTCAGAGGATGTAGCCCAGCGCCCAGAGGGGTAGCTAATAGCCATCGAGAACAATGGCGTAGAGAACTATTTGCAGGGAATGTAACTGTACTCTAATTAAGAAATACCCTCCTGTCTCTGGAATAGGGGACTTGACAACAACCTGTACCCAGCTGGATTTCAGAATTGCTAGGAACCAGTTATCGACATCAGGCACTTGCTCCTCTCCTTTTTTTTTATTTTTTTTATTGTTATGTTAATCACCATACATTACATCATTAGTTTTTCATGTAGTGTTCCATGATTCATTGTTTGTGCATAACACCCAGTGCTCCACGCAGAATGTGCCCTTTTTAATACCCATCACCAGGCTAACCCATTCCCCCACCCGCCTCCCCTCTAGAACCCTCAGTTTGTTTTTCAGAGTCCATCATCTCTCATGGTTCGACTCCTCTCCTTTTGAAGAGAATGTCTATAATGGTGTTGGGGGCAGGGGCGGCATAAGAGGTGGGGGTAAGAGGTAGAAAACTTGTCTTTTTAGTTCACTGGTCCCCATATCTTAGTAGCTACATCCAAGAAGCTTGATTTGGATCTGGTCCTGGTTTACACGTTGAGATCCAGGATGATTTGATCCTCATGTCATAATGGAGTAAGACTTTTAGGAAGCAGGTGACCGTATTTGCATGTAGAAGGGATGTGAATATTTATGGCTAGGGAGGGACAGATTGTTTCCACTGGGTAACTGATACATCTCCCAAGCCTATGTACTTACATGTTTCTAATTCTGGGGTCAGTATGCTAGTGGTTAGAGTACAACAGTAAGAAAAAATACACTCCCTTCCATCAGTGAGTTTTCAGTCCATTGAGTAAAGAAATATTAGTAAAATAAATTACAAATATAGGTAAATTGCACCAATGATAGGGTTAGAAAGGAAAAATATACAGTATTACAAGAATCAAAATAGGGATTTAGGGAAGACACTCATCTAAAGAATGAGTAGAAGGCGAAAAGGACAAGAGATAAAGGAAGGATTTCTAAGCAGAGGAACCACTTAGCAAGATGGGAGGGAGAGCCCAGGGGAATAAAAATCCTACGGTATTTTGAAAGAAATCTAAACACCATCAGGTAGTCAAAGTTATTCTTAAGTACTACCAGTAGACAGTTTCAATCCTAGAGCTTGAATAAACCTAATGCTCAAAAGCACTATTTTGAGGCAAAGCAAAGGACAGATGCCCATTAGCCTAGTTTCTAGAAAATCACACTTTGAAAGAATTTAATTCTTCCATGTTAAAGTAAAAAAAAAAAAAAAAAAAAAAAAATGGAGCCCTGAAGAGAAGAATCCTGGACCCCTGAATGCAGACTAACCTCAGTCATTTGCCAAAATATTATTCACCACCCTATTATTTACTGATAGATTTCATAAACGTTAAATTGTTGTTGTAAGGAAGAACTGCATTATTTGTTTTAATATCTTAGTTTGTGAATTTATTTTGGACAAATTGCATTGTATGCAGAAACAGACATCCATGTAAAGACCTTTATCAATTGCTGATGAGATTCAAATATCATGTTTACAATAGCCCACAGGAAGTTGTTCATTAATGAGACTAAGTGGAAATATGTCACAGAAATCAGCATTCTGTGTATTAAGCCGAGAAAGAGAACTCTTACCAATTATGAAGAAGAATATCCGTGGGTTGTGTCTGAGGTCATCAATGTCCCCCAGAAGGCAAAGATTTATACGAAAGTGCAGGACTTAAATTCAATAACAGAAGGTTGAGGTTATACACAAGGAAGGACCACCTTGACAAAACGTGACCCTCAGAATCCACTGGAAATGTTGCCATCTTGTGTATCATATTGGATTCAAGTGATCATGATTAAAGAACCAAGAAGTTACACAATTTTTGAAATGCACAAGGAAAAATGCCTATGTATATTGAGTATTAACAATGCTATTTCAAAAAACTAAATTTATGCACTCAACCTCAACGAGAGGAAGCTGGAAATTGACCCAGATATTTTTATCCATTGACAAAAGTAATTATCATGTGGTGTTTCATCATTATTTTAATGATTACTGAGAAGATTTGGGAAACTCTATTGTGAATGTGCCAGATGACACCTCTAAGACATAGCCTCTGCCTGATGATATAAGGGATGTCATGGGCCTCTTATGAATGAATTCGCTCATTCAAAAGGATACTTATAATAATAGGAGAGTTGGTTGGAAAAAACAGAAAGGTGGTTTGTTAAGTTATTTTATGGAACTTATGAAAAAGAGCTAGTGTCACAGAATGCAGGCTTTCTAGGAATGAAGAGGCTACCAAGAATACCAAGAATCTGTTTCAGAGAGCCCTATAAATTTTGCTCTCAATTCTTGTAAAACTATAATAAATATGAATTGAAACCATCAGGCTAAGCAGAGAAATAATATAGTCATTCAGATTTGGCATTTCTTTCTTTAAAAAAAATAGCATATTGGCAGTGTAACTTCAAAGGGTCTTCATTTATTGAAACAAAACTTCAAAGATAAGAATAATTTAGGGATTAAGTGGTAAACAATGCATAACAAATTGCATCAGTAGCTAGTTAAAAGCCCTGTAAAAATAGTTTATCCTGTATCTTTAAATAATAGGTTTTGTCAAGAACCTCTGAGACATTAAAATGCTGATTCACAAAATAAATTTAAAAAAATTTTTTCAAGAACCAAATAAACTTGTCTGTACCCCCATGCCCAAAATTAATTTCTTGTTCAGATTCAAAGGTTAAAAATATGACAGGATACTCTTGGTAAGTTCAAATGAAAGTCACAACCTCAAGATCACAAGTTCGCAATGTTGGACTTAAGAATTCTTTCCTAAATAATTTTATGTTCCTAGATTCAGGAAAAACAATCAAGCACAGGATGTTAAATCCTTGGTCTTTCAAGAGAAAGTTAAACAGAAAGATTTGGTAAATTTTACCTTTGGTTACTTTTTTTTTTTTTTTTTTTTTACTTTTTACATTAAGTAAGATTTCACTGGGGAAGAACAGAGAAACTTGACTAGTCTGGGAATACAATGAGAAATTTATATAGTGGACCAAACAATGCCAAGTACTTTGAGACCAAATCCTTGAGCATCTGGAGAGTAGCGTTATTAACTCCTTGATTCCCTTTATTTGTCTTTCTTTTCTTATTGGGCAAAAGGAGAAAACATTAGCCAGTAATTCGGTGCACAAGAACCAGTGTGATTCCACCAACTCATTAGGAGTATAATTTGTAGCCAGATATGTGAAAATGTATGTTGGGTGGTTGGAGTTGGAGTGAGTGCAGGAAGAGGGGAAACCAAGGATGGATATATGATGGAATTAGCTATGACTTCTCATTTTTGTTACTTCTCAGATTAAAACAACTATTAATCAGTTCATCTTACTGAAGAAAAAAAAACAATAGCATATGAAAAAGAAAGATGGATTTTTCTACATAGATTAATAGATTAATTCAACCTACAAGTAGTTATTGATAGTCTATTAACATCCAAATGTTGTTTGGGGCTCTCAAAGAGATTTTATTTCTCTACCCCTAGGTTCAACAATGGTGCCTGACTCACAGTATGCATTCAGTAAATATTTTGTTAAATGAATGAATTAGTAACCAACTGCAATATTTCTCGATATGTAGCCATTTGCAAAGTAAAAGACAGAGAACAGTATTATTATGAGTAATCAAAGAAGATTCACAAAAGCTGTTATATGGGGAAATTTCAAAAATGGTTATCCAGGGAGAATAAAGTCATAATATAGTTCTATGATACTTAAAAAAAAGGCAAGAGAGGATAGACCTTTCTCAAAATCTAAAGAGCATACCCAGTATTATCCATGGTACCCCCATACCTGAATTATTCTATTGACGGGTTTCTACAAGTCAATGGAAATATACAGCCCCTTGCTATGTGTTCTTGGGCTCAACTGGAAACCTACATATGCTGAGAAACTAGAAATTATGCATGTCTACAGAGAGCAAAATTGATAGCAAAATGAGTATTTTACTTGGTACAGGTCAAAGGAACAAAGTGATTCATTGATGCTTCTTATAGTGTTTCATTTATATTGATGTATGTTATGTACATGCACGATCTGTCCTTTCATCTTTCAGGACGTAGAGAAGACGAGTTATACCATGCACAGCAGAGCTGCAAGTCACTTCCTTTTGCCCCCATACAGCCCAGCAACCTCATCCAATGAAGGCCAGCTATCAGAGCCAATCAGAGCAGCTTATGTATTTGCCAATACAACTGACCAAAGAGAGCCCTAGACACCTGGAAATGAATGCTCCTCTTCAATGTGCTATCTTTGATATAGCTTCCAGGAGGACTGATCTCAGCACTGGCACTAGGGCAGAAGAGATGGGGAGATCCTTCCTCTCTAACCTCTGATAATAGGGAGCAGCAATAGTCAGGGCAGAATTCCACAGATGCTGGGTGTTCCTGCTTGATGTGGAATTAGTTGGCAAAGATAAAAAAAGATAGCCCCACCATAGATGCCAAGATTGTTAAGATTTACCATAGAAAAGAGATAATGATATACTCCCTTGTATTACTGAGCCCATTCGGGTATGGAAAAGGAAACATACCTTGTCTTCTGGCACAAGGCAATAGGTAACTAAATAATTAGAATGTTGGAAAAATTTACATCTTAAATTTGCCACTTTTTTTTTTGCAACTGGAGAAAGCATCACAAAAAATTTGGATCAGCCTATAGCGATCAGAATCAATATTAATAATGAGACAATCACTGTACACCAGGCACTACTCTAAGTGCTTTGTTTGTATGGACTCATTTAATCATTACCATATCCGTGTGAGATAGATACTGTCATTATGCCTCAAGAAACTGAATCACAAAGAGGCTAAGCTTACGCTAGGACATTATTAATTGATAAAGCCAAGTAGTAAATTGCAAAACCTGTGCTCTTAACCACTAAACTAAGCTATATTTCTAGATTAAGATGTCTCTTGGAGACATCCCACAAAAGTACAGAAGAATAAAACCACCTCAAACCAATGGCAATTGTGAGATAAACTTTTATTTTGCATAATTACAGTTAGTCTACAAGAAACGTAGTATGTTTCATTCAACTTGTGGTTGCAAATGTTTCGTTAGTAAAGTATCCTTTTCAGCTCTGAGGTTTGATGATACTTTTAGTTCTTAAAGAGAAATAGGGCATGCTGATTTAATAACAGTACTTATTTTGTAAAATCTGCATCCAAATACTTTGAGGAAGTCATTAAAAATATATTTATTGAAAACAAATTAGATAAAGGATAAAATTATCTAATTTGCTCCATGCTTTCTAAACCTAGTCTTCCAAACTTAGTAGCTAAGCATCCTTAAGTTCGGTATATCCTGGCTCATCACCAGCCCCAATCCCAACTCCAAAACCTACCCTGGCCCCAGGAAAGGAGTTATACTAAAAGATAGATGAAAGATGTTCCCTGGCTTGGCATACAGGGCTCCATCTGCCCCTGGTATCTATTTCTTTGTTTCCCATAAAACAAAACTCTCAATCCTCTGGTTCCTCAGGGACTCAGGATCCTGCCTTGAAGCCCCATTCCCAGTGCATGAAGTTCCTTACCTATTCCTTCAGTTTATTTATGGTTAAGTCACTGATAACCTGGGTAGCTGCATCATTGTGCAAATAGCACATGACTTAGAATTAGAACACCCAGATCTAATGTCTAGATTTGATAGTTACTAGCTGAGTATGTTTTCATGAGTTACTTAACTCCCCTAACTTTTAGTTACTACATCCGCAACATGTCATTACCATAATAATGGACTTGGTAACCCTGAGTAAGCTGTTCATGTGCCTTGCTGGTACAGGCTGGGTCTGATACATTTCTGTATCCCTAGCACCCAGTCCATGGTCAGGGTTCATAAGTAAGTGTACACTCTTTCCATACGTGAAAAAATGAATAACTGATCTTCCTTTTGATTCTTTGGCTCCTCCTAAAACAAAGTTCCAGGCTCCCCCAGGCTGTCATATCCCATTGGACCCTAGTTCCTGTTATCCTCTGACTTCTAAAGCTAAATTGGTATTGGTGCAGGCTTGGGTTCCTTCTCATAAGGTCAGCATGGTGTACTGAACACTTAATGTGATGTTTTCTGTTTCATTGCTTGTTTGTTTTCCTGCATTACCCTGAACTGATACTACAACCAAAGCTCAAAATATCATCATAAAAATTAAATTCTGTTCTCACGGACACTTTTTCTTTCCCCATTAGATAGTCAGCCACCACTAAAACCTCTAAGGCAATCCTCCAGACAAATGCTGATGGTTGTGCTGAACTACACAAGCAAACAGGCTCAGAGATGGGCTAGTATTTTTCTTAGCAGAGCCACATCATTATGAGCTGGCAGAAATTAGGTCAGACATGGCCAACACCTGGAAAAATCACACAGGCATCCAAATACTGTCATCCATGGCAGAAAACCAAAGACTGGAACTGAATTTCCTCCATACTACCCACTCCAACAATGAACAGTTGGATAAGGAGACAGCAGCTCTCATTTAGCTTGCGAGTGCATCATTGGGAAGCTTGTCATTCAGGATGTGGCAATGATGTAGCATCAAGATAAAGATGAAAATTCATGTCTCCACAGCTGTAGTATCTGCACAATTATCCTAATGTGGCCCAGATTTGAAGCCATCATTGATGTCCCCATTAGTTGCTGGACTTAGTCCACTAGTGCCACCAAAGTGCCACTCTTTGAGTGAAATGGTGGTGTCAAATCTCCTCCAGCAAGCCCTGGAGTATGTCCAGCCTTCTCAGGCTGAGGCTAATCTAATCAGAAGAGAGCACTATGGGGAAAGAGTTTGTCAGTAGAATGGATGAAGAGCCAATTCTACAACTTTTTAGGGTAATCTACAGAGTGTAAAAGGACAGAGAGTGATAGGATGAAATACCTCAACTCCAGCAAATACTTACTGAGCCATTGCATGTGCCAGTTGTTCTCCAGAATACTGGGCATAAACACATGACAATTCACAGCCTCTGCCTTCAAGGAAATAGCAATGTAGAAGGGGACTTCCATAGAAAGGACAGGGGAAAGGGCATTTACAAACTCTGAGGTTAAGAAACCTACGTGAGAATCACAGCCTGACCCTTAATTGTTTATTTTATAAGGCAAAATATTTAAATGGCCAAGCTTCAGTTTCCTGATCTATGTAATAACGAGAGACATACTCTTCAGTAGATAGAAAAGGGAAAACCAGTTTGCTATGTGAATTTAAAATAAATGGAGTTTAGTGAACTCTAAACGAATTGATGTTAATGCAAATAGTAAATTATAACCCTGGAAGAAGAAAAGTAAGACAATATCTTTATGATCTAGGGTGAAGAAGAACATTCTTTAAAGCATAACCTAAAAACAAGGCACAAGCCATAAGGTAAAAAAGTGATGGGTTAGGATATTACGATGAAGGATTTCAATTTAGCAAGGACCAGCAGAAAAAAATTAACAGACAGATAACTGTTTGAGAAAACGTATTGGCAAAATATAACACCATGAAGGCACACGTATCTAGAATTTACTTAGAATGTTCCACAAATTAACAAGAAAAATACAGAAAACTCAGTAGGAAATGGACAAAGTACATGAACAAGCTTTTCACAGAAGTAGAAACCAAGATGGCAATAACTATATGAAGGAAACATTCAAACTCTTTCGTAATTAGAAAAAAAGCATATTAAAATAACGAGATACCATTTGAAATTGATCATAATGGCAAAAATTAGAAGATTGGATAATGGCACATACAGAAGGATATGATGGAAAGACAGGGTCCTCATGCTCTCTTAGTAGATATAGAACTTGTGGGTACAAGTGCAATTATACACTATGAACCAGAAATATGGCCCTAGGCATATTCCTCAGAGAAATTGCCACATGGGACCAGAATGGCACACATTTACTTCAATATTATTGCTGGTAAGTGGGACTGGAGAGTAGTCTCAAAAAAAAAAAAAAATTTAATGCATCATATGAAATGGAGCACAGCTATTAGACTCTGTTAGAATAATACATGCATTACCTTAACTATTACTATATTAAACACATCAACGTGAACAGATCTGAAAGACATAGGGCTGAGTAATAGACAAGAGAAATAGAATATATATATAACCCAATACCTTTTAAGCAAACCCACACAGAACAACAGTATGTGCTTTATAATGATACACAACATTAAAAAACACACAGCAAACCATCATAAAATAACCATTTTAATCATCTTTGTATCTACAGAACTGAGCACCACAGTTGGTGCCCATTAAATGTTTTCTGAGTAAATCAATAGTTCAACGCAGAGAATGAAGTAAGGGACATTGAAAGAGATTCCAAACCCTCGAGCGGGTATACCCAATAGAGACCATTTGAAAAAAATGATCTGGTTTTCAGATGAGGAAACAGACCTGGTTGATGGAGAAGGTCGATGACTTCAAAAAGGTGCCTTTTGAAGTACTGCTCATGAGCTAGCAGGAGATATAGGTCTAGAACACGGGAGGTATTTAGATTTGGGTCTCACCGGCCAATAGATGATAGTTTTACAAGTAAAAGTTAGAGAAATAAAGTAGCAGGTAGAGGGGCAATGGAATCAAGTAGCACAGACATATGAAAATAGTACGAGATGGGGAGGATAAAGTGTGAAGGATAGGAAACGAGAAATGGTCAATAGAAAGGGAAGACTTATTTAACCTTATCTGTGGAGGGAGGGGTGAGGTGAGGTGGTACGCAAGGGATAGAGTAGTAAGAGAGGTATTAGGAGAGTAGGAGAGGCTAAATTAAATCTCAGGTTTAGGCAAAACCTCCAAATAAGCCAAGCTATTTTTTCAAACCACTTGCCCTATTATTTGCTTGAACTATTGAGGAGCTGCTTTAAAATTGATATATTTGGGGGGAGGGGGGAAAAGGAGAGCATAAAGGTCAGAAAGCAAATTAAAAATAAGAATAAAAATCTCTATTCCTAAATCCATAAACTGAATTATCTAGAGAAGACTGCTGAGAACTGATAAATCCCCAAACAACTTTAATTTAAAATATCCTGAGAACTGCTGTTATTTTATTCCCTTGATTCCAATCTGCTATCAGCCAGAACCAGAAAGGTACCCAAGATGAGAATAAATTTAAGATTTACTATTATTGAACCCAATTCTCCTGTTCTAGATCCACAGGGTACAACAAATGTTTCTCCCAAAGTGGTAAAAAAAAAAAAGGGGGGGGTGGGGAAGAATAAGGAAAAAAAAGCAACTCTTCCACCTGAGCTCTTGTAGGAAAGACCACATTTCTAAAAGCCTCATTGTGATTCATGGCTTTTCTCCTAGGCAGGTTTATGCCACATGACTCACTGGCTATGCCAAAGAACGGTGCCTATCTGACATTTGGAATCCCTGCCTGCTAAATAATTTTAACATATTATCTGTTAGATTGAAGAATTTTTTTTAAGGCAGTTTTTGTTTTTGTTTGTGTTTCTTTTTCATTTGTAGTCGGAGGTAGCACAGCCTGGTGATTCAGGTTTGGCGTTCATACTGTCTGGGTGTAAATCCCAGCTCAACCACTTGCCACCTATATATGACTACGACAATATTGACTAAATCTCTTGGTGCCTCAGTTTCCTCCTCTGTAAAATGGGGATAATAATATTACCTACCTCATACAGTTGTTGAGGACTTATGAAGTGATACAAAGCAGTTAGAATAGTGCCCACATAGAGGGAACATTGACTAAGAGTTAGTTATGACTGACATCAAAGGCAAGGCATGAAGAAATTCATGTTTAAAAAAAAAAATCCTTCATTCTATATAGCTCGTAGGATGCAGGATTGAATGGAGCTTCTGGAAATCAAAAGATTAGAAGAGAGAATATCATAATAATTTAGCCATAAAAAAGGAAATGAAGAAGGGATGTTTGCTACAGATGTTATAAGGAAAGGATACAGACTCTTTAGGAACTGATATGAGGTATGGGGTGGGGGTGTCCATTGCTATCTCTAGCATCCAAATTCAAAACAGTGTGCTAGGGAGAAGGATAATTTAAACAGAACTATGGTGGTCAGGAGGACAAGGAAAAGAACTTTATTTTCATTTAGTGAATGGGTGGATGGCAGGATGTCCTCTCATTGTAGTCAGACAAACAGAAAAGTGACTCCCCCCAAATTCATGTGCATTGCTGCATTTATAGAATTGTATGGACTATCATCAAATAATGGGAAAATATGGAGAAGCACACATATCAGTCCCTGTTGACACAAGAAAAGTATGCCAATAATTGTTTTAAAACTAATGTCAGATTTATAATGGGCTTGGAAGACCAACTTCTTTCCCAAATTCCAGCCCACAGTTTGTACAGGGAAGTGAGAAAGATGGCCTTCCTGAAAATGTTTCTGAGTATAAGGTAAACAGAAGCGGTAATATTCCACCTGGGTTTTGATATAGCTAAAAAGTGGACATCAGTGTGAGGCTGGCCCTCTAATGGGCCACATTTCTTGAGCACTGAGAACTCCTGAACTTAAATTGGAAAAGAAGAGCTGTCTCCGGGAACTGTTATTATTGTGTCCCATAGAGCAAACTACTAGCATCCTTGAGGGTAGGGAATCAGTGAAATGCTAGGAAAATATTTCTTTTCCTTAATGTAAACATAGATAGGGGTGTTTCTGAGCATTTTGAGTTGCTTTGAGATGCATGCATATGTGTTTTGTATGTGTTTTATATGACAGTTACCTGCTTAAATATCAGGAACAACAGGGGACAAAGCTGTCCCTCAAGCTGACAGAGTCCAAGAAGAGGAATGTACATGGAAAGGTCAAAGCCCACACTGGACTCTTGTTTAATTCCATACCTACTAACGTCATCCTTGGGAAACTTGCTGCTGACATCTTAGGGGCCCTCTGGATTAGCCAAGTGGAAAGAGAAGACTGATCATAGGACAAAACCTTACATAGAGAGAGTAGAGTTTCATAAAGGAGACTGGAAACAGACAGAGTAAGAGATGGTGAAGACTGTCTCAGAAATAAGAAGGAAGGACCTTTTCAGGATTAAGGTCAGGATTAGGAAGTAAGGAATATCCATCAAGAAATATCGTGGAAATGGCTTAACCTAAAGGTTGATTCTTCTCCCTTGAACACTGAGACTAGTTATATTTAGCATTAAGCTTTTAAGTGATTCTCCTATATTGTAGTCTCTTTAGTTACACCAACCTTATAGTGACTCAATTATGTTCATAAGCTGCTCTGATTTCATTATGGACAATTTATGAAAAACGAATCAAGAGAAGAAGGATGTGACCTGAACCACATCATTCATCCACAGAGGCCAGCACAGAAATAGTTAAAGTCAGGAAGGTAGTGATCCCAAAGGTCCAGGTAACGATCAGCTTGAGCAGAATGAATGAGACCCACGGGAAGCTAGGAAGCTCTAAGAGGAGCATGACTGTCTTGGAAAAGTATTACCATAGACGATAACTCTGGAACGGAAGTGAAATGACTGCTGTTTTTCCCAAATATACCAGAGGGAGATGGCTTTTGAGTATATTAAGTAGAAAACAGACTAAGGTTTGATGAATGAAAGAATATGACTCTCATATATATCCAGTATTTCCCTCTTACTGCAACATACACTTGGACATTCTTGATTTATACATTCGGAAGCCTTTGGGATTTTCCCAGTTTAGAAATACTTCCACAGAAAATTATATCACTTCCACATTTGTAGTGTGGATATTATTATTTATTAAAAGATTTATTTATTTGAGAGAGAGAGAGAGAGCATGTGCCATGTGCAAACAAGGGGAGGGCGCCCAGGGAGAGAAATAGAATCTCAAGCAGACTCTTTGAGGAGCTCAGCTCCAAGGCAGGTTATCATCTTAACGACCCTGAGATCATGACCTAAGCTGAAATCAAGAGCCAGACACTTTACTGACTGAGCCACCCAGGTGCCCCTGTAATGTGAATATTATATTAACAACTTCATCCTGATATTCTGAGGATTAAATAAGATCACCTATTAAGTAAAGATAGAGCAGTTTGAATAGGCTCACTCATCCCTAGTTGAGACTGACTCAGGTTCTTCAGTCCCATCACAAGTGATTTTCAAACAGTTTCTCAAAAAATTTATGTTTCTAGTGGATGCAGACCTTTAGAGTTGCCCACTGTATTAATCCACGTAGACTACCTCAGACTGTGGTAGCAACTTCCACATCTCAATGTCTTAACACAACCAAAGTTTATTTCTCATTCATGAAATGTTTGCTACAGGAGGATGCTTCAGTGTGGTTTTCTTCCATATGAAAACCCTTGTGATCCAAGCTGCTTTGATCTGTTCATCTTGTCATTTTCACACAAGGCCTCCTCCACAACCACCATGCAGGGCAGAGGAGGGATCGGGTCTCACACTAACAATTCAATGCTTTGCACAGGAAGGACCTACACCCTTTCTGCTCCTGTTTTGCCAGAATAACTCAAAGGAACTTGTTCAACCACAGGGAAACCAGAGAATGTAGTCTTTCATGTACCTGGGAGAAGAGAGCTGAGTATCGGAAAGCAGAGTGATGTCTACCAAATCCACAAGTAGACTAAGCCATAATAATTTTTTAGTCCATGAATGAAAAGCATATACTCTGCTTGTTCTTTGGGCTCCTAAGAGACGTAAGCTACATCTATACCCATCCTTGAATTCTTCCAAAGCACTTGTGCAGAGCTCTTTTCTCTTAGTGGTAAGTTTCTCATCACTATCAGGGGTGATTAAGAAGATGGGGAGGGATACTGAAACCGAAATGTGATAATCTGATAAATAATTAATCTAAATGATAGCTAACAAATCTTTAAATCCCGAGATAGAGAAATGCAAAGAGAAATAGATAAATAGATATAGATAGATGCTAGATAGATAGACAGACAGATAGATGAGAGACAATAAATAAACAGAGCAGTAAGTAGATTGGCTTTTTGCTTGGGGTTTTAATGAATCAAACTGGTACTAATAATTTAAAAAATGGGGACATGGAATTTACTCAATATTAGGAAATAGTTTTCAATTGTCAAAATGTCCAAAATTAATTGAATGGCCTTAAAATATAGTAAGTGGCCGATCCCTGAAAGTATTAGTATATATTTTATGACAGTTCAGCAGAAAGCTGTCAACAAGCATCAAATTTTAGGTAGGGAGGGCTACAGCAGAAAGATGAGGCAGAGATGGAACAGAACATTAGGAGTCTTTGCAATATATTCCTGCAAAATTCCTGTAAAACATCATACAAAGAGAAACAAACAAACAAAAACCTTAAAATATTCAATAGCCTGATTATTATCATTATTTGTTCCATGTTATGTTAGAATTCAGTTGTTAAGGTAGAAATAAGTTTCAGGTAGATACACATTTCTATCTTTAAGGTGAAATTAGACTACGATTGGTGTCAATTTTTTCCTTCCTAGGAATTTTCTCTGGACTCTGCATCTTTTCAACAAGACACACTAGGTCAACAGACTACTGATATATATTTCAAAAATTTTATATGCCATCAGCATATTTAGTAGCCTTGAGATCTTGTTCATTTTGGGAGAGGGAAGAGTATAACTCCTGTATACTAAGAACACCAATTGAATTAATGATTCTGAAATCATATAAGCTACTGCCATATTACCATTTGAGGGAGACAAAATCCAAAGCAGTTTAGGTAACATAAAATACTGAATAATCATGAAAATTAGTGGATTGTGAAATGAATGACCACCTACCGTCACCGATGAAGCTGGCCCAAGATTCTCCAGTTTATTAAAGAAGGCATAAAGTATATGAGAGTGAGAGAATTTACAATGCCTGAAGCTCAAAATATACCCACTCAATTGCTTTCTTGATGCTGCTTGCAAATGATTACAACAGAACATTATCTCTTTTACTGGTCATTTGAGTTTTTGCATCAAATAAATCCCTACATTGCTTCATGCCCAGCTTTGTCCTTCCATCATTTAAATCAAGCAGCTTGAATTTGGACTGACTCATAATCCGAAGCTCCTTGGTATTTAAATCTTATCACTGATGTCATGTTAGGTTTCCAGACAGTTGGCTAAATTAATTCTACTCACCTCATTTTCCACCTTCCCAAGTGAATCACTGTGGTATCCATGGAGAAGAATCTCCTGCACCATACTGTGCCCATTTTCCAAATTGTACTAAACTAAAAAGCAACTAGTTACACACTATGCTTTGGTGGATCTCAGGCAATAGGAAAGGATTCTAAAACTATGTGTCCACAATTTAGGGCACCATGTAAACCTGGTAAATAGTAAATGAAAGAAAGAACACCTGCTCCTCAATGTATCAGAACCACATTCAGAGAGGTTCATTGTCTCAGTAAAATTACTTTCAGCTATGAACAACAGAATGTTCATCCAAGAGTATTGAGCAGTAAGTGCATTTAATTGCCTCATGTAAAAACCTTGCAACAAGTAGAAGAAGGTCATAAGCAATGGCTCAAAATAACAGGGTGCTGGGTTGGTTTCTCTTCCATTTTCTTCGTCATGCTGCAAAATGTCTCCAGAAGCTTCCAGCATCACATTCATACGGCAACAGCCCCAGTGGGAAGAAATGAGAGAGCGGCAAAAAGGGGTTCCCTTTCTTACTTGTTTCCCTCTGCAATGGAAGGAAGCCCAAGCTGCAATCTTCTTACCTCTCAATGGCCAGAAGTGGGTCCATGACCACCCATAGTACATGATAGATTGGGCAGGTGTCCACCATTTTCAGTCTTTGGAGGCAGCATTACCAGTTAGAAAGACAAGCAAGAGGTGGGATGCTGGGTGCAACCAACAGTACCCACCAAACACATAACTCTGCTTTTATACGAAGGGAAGTTAGAAGGGTCAAAAAGCCTTAAAGTACCCTAGTAGATGTCGATGGTAAGTAAATTTTGTTTTACTATTTTACTTAGGTAGATATAGATAAAGAAAAAGGTGATATGGTATTTCTTATCAGTCTAGGAATCTCGTGAACTATGGAGTCCAGGAAATAAGACCATTTATTGAAGCTCTTATAGCTTCTTAAGTATATATTTTTTAAATGAACAGGGAGAAATTCTGTTAGTGAGTAGCCTTTAGCTTTTAAAATGAGTCCCTTGAGCACTAACAACACTAAAAAGCAGACATGAAACTTAAAACCAAAAGAAAACACTATTTATAAAAAATATAACTAAAACCAATCTACAGAAGCAAAAATGGGTACAGACAGAAGAGCGGCCAGAGGGGCAAAGGATGGCTCATTGTCCATGAACAAGGCATAAAGAACTGAAAAGTCTTCTGAGAGGAAGAAGGGAGCATATTCAGCCTAGTGGGCTGCTGGGAACCACCCGTGGACGTGAACATGGTTCTTCTCAGCCTCAGGCCCACATCTGGGAAAGAAGCAGACACAACTATCAACCGAAAGGCAAACTGGATTGGAATCTTCCATAGGTAGTGCTTCATTTTATTGCTAGTAGAGAGACAGTTGCCCAGTACTACATAGAGCCACAGCCCGCACCCCCCCCGTCATTTTCCTATATGCACAGACAGATGAGAACATCATGAACGGGCCCCCATGATTCCGGCCCCTCAGTGGTCATGCTCTGTACAATCCCCTCCTAGAGTGCAGAAGACACCAAGGACTTGCTTCTAGCCAATAGAAAATGACAAAGGTGAAGGGATTTTGCAGAAGTAGTGAGATCTCAAGTAGGTGACTTTGAGTTAATCAAACCCTATTTATCCTGGGAGGTCTTGATTTAATCAGGTAAAAGCCTTAGGGGTTTTCCCTGAGATGAAAGACTCCCCTTGTAGGTTTAGAAGCCCCAACTGTGTGGACCTACAGGCTTCCTATAGGAACCATGGGCAAATGTGGGCCATAAAAAGCCAAGGCTCTCCTCATACGGCCACACGGAAATAAATTCTGCCAACAATCTGAATGAACATGAAGGGAATTCTTCCCCTGTTAAGCTTCCAGATGAAAATGCAGCCCAGCTAACACTTTGAGTACGGCTTCATAAGATACTGGGCAGAGGACCAGCTAAGCTGTGCCCACATTCCTGACCCACAGGAATAATAATAATAATAAAAGAGCATTATTCTAAGCTGTTAAGTTTGTGTAATTTGTAATGCAGCAATAGAAAACTAACACATTATGTCTATTCCTCTGGTATCTCTTTTCTACCCTGAATATCTTATTTTCCCATCGCAGGTATTTTAGTTACTAGCAAAGACTTTGTTTCCCAAAAAATAAACAGGTCATTATTTTAATAGTTTAAATACAGGCTGGAAAGCAGATAGTTGTGAAGGGTAGTAGAGAGAAGGGAACCTCATAACAGCAGCTAACATTTATTGAGCATTTACTATGTTCTCTGAGCATGGAACACTGTTCCATTTTGTTTTGGCCGTTTATTTGTTTTACATACATATTTGAACTCACTAAAATAAAGCAAATACTACTAGCTCTATCTTAACAGACACAGGTGTACCCTGCTATTTGAAAGTTCAAGTTATGCTACTTTACTTTTACTAAAGACCTACGTTAGGTCCTGTTTTCGCAAACCAAAAGAAATCCAAAAAGCATTTTTCACTTTTATGAAAAAAGGCAAAAATTGAAAATAGCATTCAGCATTTGTTTTGCAGCAAGAGTGGTGCCATCAAGCTCTTTCCGCGGGAACTACACTCAGCATCTCAGCATCAAGCCGCCGTAGCTTTGAACTGTGGCTGTGAGCATCTGGGCTTTATCTCAACTTATTTTGTGCATCTATTAGCAAGATGTGTCCTAAGGTATCAGAAAAGCCTAAGAAAGGTAATTTTGGGCATTTAGGAATGCTTAAAAATTAATGGCATATAAATTAATGGCATTTGCGTTTTTGATTTGTGCCATTTCAACTTACAAAAGGTTTCATAGGAACACATGCTTTGGGATAGCAGGGAAAACCTGTAACTATTTTCACAGAAACTGAGGTACAGAAAGTTTGAGAACCTTGCCTAGGTTTACTCAACTAGTAATTTATAAGGCTAATTTTCTTGAGTTTAGGTATTATGGCCCCAGGACCTATAGTCCTAGTCATTGAGATATATTCCTTCTCAATAGGAATAGATGGTCATGCTTTAGCCACACCTCATAAGATAAAGACATCAGTCAATAAGTACCTAATTGTATGTGGATCATTGATAAATTACTATCAGGAATGTACCTCCACAGGGATTTGACTCTGCTGGGTCATTCTAGAACTGACTTAGTTAGCAACCCCCTTCTCCATGGCATTTTATCTTCACCCCACATTCACCCAACTCTTTGGGACATGCCAGTAAACTATAACTTCAAACAGTAAAAGCAGCAAAATGCACAAAGCAAAATCTACATATGAAACGGAGCTAGCCAGGAAGTGTTATAGTAGATGCTATAGAGGAGTGTATGCTAGTATATGCTAGAGGAGTGACCATAGTGGAAAGAGAACAGGAGAGCGATACATACAGACTAGCTAGTTGAGTGCTGATAAATAAACCAACTGAGCTCTCTGGACTTCCCTTATATGATCTAAAATAAGGTGAATAGTATTATCTCACAAGGCTGTTTTGAGCCCCAAATTTTAAAAAATATGGGAATAAGATTAAGGGATTGATAAACTGTAAAATTCTGCAAAAATGGATGCGGTTAGCCTATTGTCAGAGGAGTGAGTGCATAACATTACTTCCAGTGTGTGGCGCAAGATACTCTTGATGGGATAAAAGTTGGAGACCTCCAAGAAAGCATCTGGTAAAAATTTCATATTTAAAATTGACTTGACGAATAAAGAAATAATAATGCAAAATGTTTTATTCTGGTCATAGTACAGATACAGTGTTGAAAATAGATGTTTGGAGTTGGTTCTTTGGGACAACTTTGCCATTTTTTTGACTTGTTAGGTCTCACAGGTATGTTTAAATGGTGAAAAGAACAATTATATCTTGAGGTTACTATAAGTACACTTTCTATTTGCTGAGATTGCATGTGTGTATCCATTTAACCCCTAGAAAGGGGGCATGAAATGCAGGGATCGTGGGTGTATCACAAGAGCCTTTTCCAAAAAGCAACATTTATTTTCAAGTGTTTAGATTGCCGAGACAAGGATTTCTCTCCAACGTACAATTCATCATCCTCCTTACTCACTGTAAAATCAATCTGTTCTGTTTGTATGACATAAACAACAAGTCATTTCTCAGGAATGAGGCAGACCATATGTGAAGGTGTTTTGGAAAAGCACAATAGGGAATACGCCAATCAAAGTAGCATCTGCATTTTATTTCAACGTCAAATCACATGTGTGTTATAAAAAAGGGAAGTGTATCACTTTTATTAAAGAATAACTTTCCTGTTGTGATGTTTATCGTTAACTCATACCTTCCCTAAGCGACAAACTCAGGTCAGTCACATAAACAACTGGCTGAGAACACTCTGTGTGGCCAACCACGTGTGCTTTTTACACACATGGAAGCATCTGCCCACTCCCCACCCCCATGGCAGAAGAAAACTGACATTAATCCATTATATGCATTTTCCCAAGAATTAGCACCTTCTATTCAAAGTACCGATGAGTATCACAGCAGCTTGCAATTGATAAAAACAGGAAACTACAAAACAACTAGCAGAGTTCTAGGGAGAATTTATTTTTTATAATTGGGACTGGATTAAGATTGAAAGGAAGTGGGTTCTAGTCCCATTTCCATTACTTACTAGCTGTATGACTAAGGCAAGTCACTTACCATCTATAGATCTCAGCTTTGTACTTGTATAAACAGACAAGGCTGAACTAAATAATCCCCAAGCCCCCTTCCTGCTCTAAAAGTATGTGATCCTCTAGTCGTTTACCCATCTAGTCATATTTGAATAGTAACAGAAACATTTTTAGATTGTCTTGTTCCTGAATCTTCTTCCCAGTTGGGAGTCAGGTACCTCAGAAAACTATGTTAACTTCTTTCAACCACTGCCTTGAAGCAGTCGTCAGCACTAACTTCCAGAGGAATTTAACACATAATCTGGTTTACTTCTGTGAAGAAGTCACTGTGTCAGGAATAACGCACTGCATTAGGACCCAGGGAATCCGATTCACTCCATAAGCAATGCGATTCTACAGCTCTGTTTACACGGGCAAATAAGTGTTTTTTTATGTAATTAACAGAATGGACATTGTAGACTTTCTCACTGAAATCTTTCCCTCATAGGAAAATAAATTTAAAAAAAGCTCCCAGGGGTACCTAGGTGGCTCAGTCGGTTAAGCACCTGACTCTTTTAAGATTCTTGATGTTGACTCAAGTCATGATCTCTGGGTCTTGAGATCGAACCCCGCCTTGGGCTCCACACTGGGCATGGAGCCTGCTCAAGATTCTTTCTCTCCCTCTCCTTTTGCCTCTCCTTTCCATTCACGCTATCTCGAAATGAAATGAAATGAAATGAAATGAAATGAAATGAAATGAAATGAAATGAAATAATGAAATGAAATGAAAAAAATGAAAAATAAAGCTCCCAGTGGACAATATATTTTTTGAACTGAACAGAAATGCATGTTCTCATGGATGCATATAATTGTATCCCAACACAGTCTCAACTGTACCTGTAATTTCTAACATCATTTCTTTCTTTTTTTAAAAAAGATTTATTTTAAGAGAGAGAGTGCACACTCGTGAGCTCACACACTCAAGCGGGGGGTAGGGGTAGGGGCAAAGGGAGAAGGAGAGAATCTCAAGCAGACCCCCTGCTCAGCGTGGAGCCAGACATTCAGCTCCATCTCATGACCCTGAGATCATGACCTGAGCCAAAACCAAGAGTCAGACGCTTAACCAACTGAGCCACTCAGGAGCCTCGGAAATGCCAATATTCTTATTTTCCTCTTATTTTTCATGTTTTATTGCAACACATATTTATTAAGTGCTTGCAATTTATCAATCATTGTGGCCAGACCAGAAAGAACATGAGAGACTTAATCGTTACCCCTGTGAAATTTATTAAACTTCCAGTCTAATGAAAAAAAGGGACTATGGAATACCTCCTCACGGTGTGCCAAGGAGCACAAAGAAAATGTGCAGGGTGTCAGGGGAGTATATAACAGAGCCAACCACTGCACACCCAAATGAGTGATGCTGGAAATAAATCTTGTACTACAAAAGTATGGAGGGGTACCTTGGATATATCATGTTATCTCAAAATAGAAGCAGAAGACAGTCTTCCCATCACCCCAGCATATATCTGGCTGAGAAAATGTAACAGTTTTATATTTTGGAAGCTTTTTTTTTTTTTAATTGACAGCTACAAACAAGATAAACTTGCATTTGACTAGCTAAAGGTCCTATACTTTTTTTTTTTTTAAAGATTTTATTTATTTATTTGAGAGAGAGAATGAGAGATAGAGAGAGAGCACGAGAGGGAAGAGGGTCAGAGGGAGAAGCAGACTCCCCGCTGAGCAGGGAGCCCGATGCGGGACTCGATCCCGGGACTCCAGGATCATGACCTGAGCCGAAGGCAGTCGCTTAACCAACTGAGCCACCCAGGCGCCCTATACTTTTTTTTTTAATTGGAAGCTGTGATTGACTGAAGCCTGAACAATCTACAAGATTTACCCAAATCAGCATGTTACAATGAGGCACAGGGGAAGGAGAGAAGTGGAGTGAGATCGACCATATAAGAAATAGAGAAAGAAAATGCATACATTCAAACTTGCCGCACTGAAGCAAATACTTCTCATACAATGTCACATATATCTTTGAAGCTGGGTCGTACAGTATTCTGTGTTAAATGCATTTTATGGGGATTTGGAGAGAATTTAGGTAAAGGCTGCCCCAATCAATGATTTACCAGCTCTAATAAAACATCAAGGAAGTTGTTCAGATTGTATCTCAGACCAGTTAAAACTCAAGTTTATAGAAGTCTCAGTAGCCCCCATAGCCTCAATCCTGGTTTAAAAAGAAATATTTATAGTGGTTAATTATCCCGTATTACTTCTTTTTTTTAATGGTGGCAATTTCAAAGAAGGGAGAGATTGAAAGTAAATAAATAGGTATGACAACCAAGGGAGTTGGGAGAGAGAGAGAAGCTGACAGATCACTCAGTTACCCTTTTCTTCACTCATTCAGTAAATATTTACTGATTGCCTATTATGAGCCAGGTATTCTAGAAACAAGGCCTGGAGACCCAGGAGTTACCAGATAAGAGGGGGTTCCTTCCTGCCTACAGCTCCTGTTTAGTGAAAAAAAACATGAATCAGTAAATAAATGAAATAACCATAAAAGATTAATTTAAACTGGGATGAGTACTTTAAAGAAGAACACAAGGTGATGAGAAAGTAAATAATCAGAAGAGGGATGGTAGTCAGGAAAGCCTCTCTGGGGAGGCTTACAGTTTGTGCCTCTAACCATACTATTAAGAATGGAGAGAACATCCCACACATAGGAAGCATCAACTGTGAAGTCCCTGATGTGATAAAGGGCTGGTGTGTTTGAAGACCAGAAAGGAAGACAGATGTGAGAAATGAGAAGTCATGCTAGTGTGACCTTTGGCCTCGATTTTAACCTCTGGAAAAGATATTTGCCTTAAATTTTATTATTATTAATGTTAATAATATTAGTTGCCTTTATGAAAAATCTACATGTTAGATTTTTATACGTGATCTTTCAACTTCTACAAGAACCACAGCATTCAAGTACAGGTATTATTATCTCAGCTTCATACAGGATAAAATAGCTTCCGAGAGGGTAAGTAAATTGTTTAAGGTTACAAGCAGTGGCAAAACTGGAATCCATCCTCAGGTTTACCCATAACACCTATGCCCTTTCGTTTCTATTAATCTGTTTGTTTTATTCAACAAATATTTGCTGAGCCCTATGCTAGGAGCTATGCACACAGAAATAAAGCAAAATGTGGTAGGTTATGCTTCCAAAGATGGCCACATGATTTCTTCCATCCCAACATGCTGTTTTGCAATGCCACCTTTCTCCTCTCACATCAGGAAGTAGAATGTATTCCTCCTCTGCCTGACCCTGTGACTTGTTTCGACCAATAGAATACAGTATAACTTGGCCTTGAGATATCTGCAGTTTCCACCTCCTCTGCTTGGAAAGATGCTACTTGGACCCCAGGCACCATGCTGAGAAGCAGCCCAAACATCAGCAGAGAGAGACCCGTGTGGAAAAGTGAGGACCTCAGATGAGAGCAAGAACCAAGATCCCAGACACATGGTCCCAACGGAAGTATTCAAGCCAGACCCCAGCCATTTGAGCCACCTTGCTGAAGCCTCAGACATGGTGAAGCAGAGACAAGCCTTTCATCATGTGTCTCTGCCTGAATTCTCAACCCACAGAACTGTGAACAAATAAAATGGTTGGTATTTCAAGACATTCAGCCTTCAGAGATTCATCATGCAGCAATTGATAACCAAAACACACAAGGAGCCCCAACCTGATAAAGGAAATAAGCATAAAAATACCTTGTTTATAAAAAGATTTTATTTGTCCATTTGAGAGAGAGAAAGAGAGCATGAGCAAGGGGAGGGGGAGAGGGACAAGTAGACTCCCTGCTGAGCCCAATGCGGGGCTCGATCCCAGGACCCTGAGATCATGACCAGAGCCAAAGTCAGATGCTTAACCAACTGAGCCACCCAGGCACCCCAAGCATAAAAATACCTTTTTTTTTTAAAGATTTTATTTATTTGACAGAGAGAGACACAGTGAGAGAGGGAACACAAGCAGGGGAGTGGGAGAGGGAGAAGCAGACTCCCCGCTGAGCAGGGAGCCCAATGCGGGTCTCGATCCCAGGACCCCGGGATCACGACCTGAGCTGAAGGCAGATGCCTAACAACTGAGCCACCCAGGTGCCCCCCCCAAGCATAAAAGTATCTTAAAAATAATGTGAATGTCATGAGTGAACAACAGAGAAATATCTACGTCAGTGTAGAGCAAGGGTGAAAATTTTTTTTGGTAAAGAGCTAGATAGTAAATATTCTAGACTTTATGGGTCATACTGCTTTTGCTTCAACTGTTCAATTCTGTTATTGTACAGAAAAACAAAGACAATATGTAACCAAACTGCTATACCTCAGTTCCAGCTATACCTTTTTTTTTTTTTTTAACAAAAATAGATGGAGAACAGAATTTTGCCTGGGACCTGTACTTGCCAATCCCTAGTCTAGACTTAGAGCATTTATTGTATATTATTTTTCTTTCTAGAAGAAGTATGAATATTTCTCATCTTCTGGACTCCTTGGCTCCCATTCCTGCATGATGTTTCTGAAGCACAGTCTTGCATCTCTTGATTCAGAGCATGACTCACTAGTTAGCCTGGAGACCACACTTCAGTTTTTTCAGGAAAGCATTGGTGAAAAGTATTTAAACTTTGAAATTTAACTAAAAACCAATAGAACTTATTAAAACTGTGACTGGATAAATGAAATTTGAGCTGATACTATGCTTTCCCAATGGTGGTTCTGGGATGGAAGAGTAAGAGAACATCTTTGGGACTAAGTCACAGGGTAGGTAATTACCCATTGGGGAAACCATTCAGGGCAAGGATCTTGAGGTAGGCAGGGAGGCAGTGGTTTGGAACGGATGACTTTGAATATAGTTCCTTGGTCTCTTCTTCTTTCCTGGGTTACTCCATGTGTCACACTGTCACTTACTGGTGTTCATTCCCCCCACCCTTGACAAATCCCACCATTGCAAAATCCTATAATCATTACCTCTAAGAAGCTCCATTGCTCACTCTTTTACGCATTTTTAAATATTTATTACATGTATGCTTGCAGATACACCTGTATATACATCACCAGGTAAAGAGAGCAATAACTATCATCTGCTTGAATCTTAAGAGAACTAAAGTTGACAGCATATTTCCACCCCAGCCACCCTCCCAATTCCATCTCCAGATGCTGCCGACAGCAAACCATCACCACTTTTCAACTGCATTCCTCTCCCTAAGATTTGGCTCAAACTTTTTATGAGAATTCTTCTCCATTCTCCAAGAAACATGGCCATCAACTTCTCCATGTGTTTATGTAGCACTTTGTGCGTTTTTTTATCTATATCACTATCCCATCACATTGATGTTTTTACGCATCCGTATACTTCATCGGACTATGAGCTTTCCCAAGTCAGTACTTATCATATAGCCTATAATAGACATGCAATCAATATTTGTTGAATAAATGAATAATAAAAGAATAGGACAAATAAAGAGTTTTTTAATTCAATGAATTTAAATTTGAAAAGAGAAAGACAGGGTAAGTTACTCACCAAACTGAAAATCTGTGTTCTTCCAGTTCCTCCAGGTAAGATGCATCCACTGAATAATCCTCAATTTCTGTAGTTCTCCAAGCAGCTAATTTTTTCTTCACCGAGTGATCGATCAGACGTTCTCCCTTATCCATGAAATTAAGCAAATAAAAAAAATAAAGTATTTTAGCAGACATCAGATAGAAAGTTACCTGAGCCATGGTTCTTGCATTGAAATGATTGCTTTGCATTCCACATTCTCTCACTAAATCATCATGTGTCTATTGGCAGAGACCATCATGTTCAATTTCACATTATTTCACATGGAATAACCTCTACAAATGTTTTTGAAATTAAAAGAGAAATAGCCATGTTCATGGTATTTGTATTGTCAGGACTACTGGGTGCAAGTAAATATGCAGCATGAACTCACTTTCAGCAAAAAGGAATTTGAAGGAAAGTTTGAACAATCAGCCTATGGAGAAGGAGGGAAGCAGCTGAGGAATCAAAGGCCACTAGGACTCTTTCTGAAACCTTCTCTGCTCTCTGCTTCAGCAGCCTTGCCACTAATAGCTTCTTAGTCCCATAGCCTGTGACTTTCAACAACATATTTAAACTCAGGACCATACAATGTCTGTGGAGTTAATTTAGTGAACTTCAGAGAATCATGTGACTCATGATGATGGATCTAGTAACCACATTGTCTTATTGAAGAAACTGATCCCTATCATTCAACCAATGATTCTTAAGAGCCCCATGATGGTGAGAAGTAAGGAGAGGGAGCAGCTAACTTATCTGGGCTCTTCCTTCCTTATTCCCCAAAATAGTTCAACTTCCATCTGTTTATATATTGGGGACTTTTGTAAGATTTTATTGCAAAATGCTGCCGCCAATAAAAATTCATTTGAAAACCACTGGTCTACAGAAAAAGGAAAGTAGACATGACTTGCATTTAGAAGAGTTATATTAAAACCTTTCCCTTTTTTTTTTCTTTAGACTCTTCTCAGACGTATTTAAGTATCATTTGTAAGAGGTCAGTTACCTGACATTCCTTGATATCAGTTCATACAAGTTTTAGCACAACTTCAGAGTCAAAATATTTTGTAACTGCAAAATGTTGCTTTGAATTCAGAGGTTGCAGCAACCAGGAGAAACAGAATGAAACTTAAATGAAAAAGATCTGTCATCAAATCTCTAGTGAACTCAACAAGGCTACTTCTTTTTTTTTAAAGATTTTATTTATTTATTTATTTATTTATTTATTTATTTATTTGCGAGAGAGAGAGAGAGAGAGAGAGAGAGCGCGCATGCGCGAACTGGGGAGGAGCAGAGGGAGAGGGACAAGGACAAGCAGGTTCTGCACTGAGCATAGAGCCTGATGCGGGGCTCCATCCCACAATCCCAAGATCATGACCTGAGCCAAAACCAAGATTCGGATGCTTAATCAACTGAGCCACCCAGGTGCCCCAAGGCTACTTCTTTTAATATGAAATTGACTGATTTGATTACCTTAAGAACAAAATCTAGTTATGGTAGCCATCAATTTAAAGTACTGTTTATTCTTGTCAGGCCACAATCACCAGGGCACTGCGGAGGCAGCAGACTGAAACACAACCCAGGTCCTCCTGTGAAAAAAGGCCTACTTGCTTAGCATGGAGCTTCAGCTTGAGGGATAAGCTTCAGGTTTCCCACACATAGAAGCTAAGGAGTCACTCTCAGGGAAAATAAGCATGGTTTCACCATCCTTGCCCACCTGCTTGGCCTCACCACAGCTTGATAAATTCCCAAAACAGAGTTCTACACTTGTCTGGGGCCCTGATGTTTTGCAACTGTTGTCCAGGGCACACCTCCAGATATCCGGGTCTTGAGGCCAGCGAAGATTATGACTGTAGCTCCACAACACTGTATATACTTACATACTTTAAAAGCTGCTGCCTGAGGGTCTGACTTCCAATCAGCCTGAAAAGAAGTACTAAATGAGATCATTTCCCTTGGATCACTTACAGGTCCTGGCATACCCTCAACAATAGGGGCATATCAAAATAAATCAGGGGGGCGCCTGGGTGGCTCAGTCGTTAAGCGTCTGCCTTCGGCTCAGGTCATGATCCCAGGGTCCTGGGATCGAGCCCTGCGTCAGGCTCCCTGCTCCATGGGAGGCCTGCTTCTCCCTCTTCCACTCCCCCTGCTTGTTTTCCCTCTCTTGCTATCTCTCTCTCTGTCAAATAAATAAATAAAAATCTTTTAAAAAAATAAATAAATCAGGGAATTTAGATAATCACAAAGGTTCTAGAGACAACCAAGAGCTAAGACAAGGTTGAATGAGAAAGATCATCACCTACACAAGGCCACTCCTTCAAGAGTGAGAGAGGTAGCTGTTTTACCCAATACATAGAGACAAACACAGAGAGTCAAGCAGAAAAAAAAAATAGAGAAATGTGTTCCAAACAAAAGAACAAGACAAAAACCACAGTAAAAGACCTTAATGGCACAGACATAAATAATCCAGCTGATAAAGAATTCAAAG
The DNA here is from genome assembly GCF_003265705.2 of Callorhinus ursinus. Classification (NCBI taxonomy): domain Eukaryota; kingdom Metazoa; phylum Chordata; class Mammalia; order Carnivora; family Otariidae; genus Callorhinus; species Callorhinus ursinus. The sequence continues at coordinate 10,590,917 of NW_027397088.1, forward strand.
GAATAATCATAAAAATGCTCACTGAACTCTGGAGAAGAATGGATGAACACAGTGAGAACTTCAACAATGACAGAAAACAGGAAAGTACCAAGCAAAACTCACAGAGACAAAAAATATTGAACTGAAGTGAAAAATACACTAGAGGGATTAAACAAAACTGGATGAAGTAGAAGAATGAGTCAGCGAGCTGGAAGAGAAAGCAATGGAACTCACCCAGATGGAGCAGCAAAAAGAAAAATAGAATTTTTAAAAATGGGTATAATTAAGGAACCTCTGGGACGACATCAAACAGAATGATATTCACAACATAGGGGTCCCAGAAGGGGAAGAGAGAAAGAAAGGGGCAGAAAACTTATGTAAAGAAATAATGGCTGAAAACCTCCCTAAGCTAGGAAAGGAAACAGACATCCAGATTCAGGAGTCCCCAAATTTCCAAATACAATGAACCCAAAGAGAGCCACACCAAGACGCATTATAATTAAAATGCCAAAAGATAAAAGATAAAGAGAGAATCTTAAAAGCAGCAAGAGGAAAAGAAATTGTTATTTACAAGGGCAACTCCATAAGGCTATCAAGATATTTCTCAGTAAAAACTTTGCAAGCTAGAAGGGAGGCCATGACTTCAAAGTGCTCAAGGGAAAAAACTTCCAACCAAGAACACTTTACCTCGTAAGATTATCATTCAATTTTGAAGAAGAGATAGTTTTTCAGATAAGCAAAAGCTAAAGTACTTTATCACTACTAAACTGGCCTTGTGAGAAGTATTAAAGGGTCTTCTTCAAATTGAAAAGAAATGGCACTAATTAACAACAAGAAAATATATGGAAGTAAAAATATCACTGGAAAAGGTAAATATATGATAAAGCTAGGAGCTTAATCACTTATAAAACTACTAAGAAGATTAAAAGAGAGAAGGAGTAAAATTAACTAAAACTACAATAACTGATTAAGAAATATGTAAAATAAAAATATATTAAAAGTGACAACAAAAACATAAAATGTTGGGAGAGGCAGTAAAAATATAGAGTTTGGGAATGTGTTCAAATTTAAGTTGCTATCAACAAAATAAACTGTTATATATTTAGTGTGATATATGTAAATCTCATGGTAACAACAAAGTGAAATCTTACAATAAATACACAAGAGAAAATGAAAAAGGACTTTAAACCTAACACTAAAGAAAGTTATCAAATGACAAGGGAAGTGAGAAAGAGAAGAAAGGAACAAAGAAGAACTACAAGCATAGCCAGAAAATAATGAACAAAATGGTAGTAATACATACCTATCAATAATTATTTTAAATGTAAATGGACTAACTTCTCCAATCAAAAGACAGAATGGCTGAATACATCAAAAGAGAGAGAGAGACACTTCTACATACTGTCTGTACAGTATAAACTATGACATTGGTGAAAGAAATTGAAAATGACACAAATAAATGGAAAGATAGTCCATGCTCCTGGATTGGAAGAACTAATATTGTTAAAATGTCCATACTATCCAAAGCGATTTATAGATTCACTGCAACCCTTATTAAAATTCTGATGACATTTTTCACACAACTAGAACAAATAATTCTAAAATTTGTATGTAACCACAAAAGACCCTGGACAGCTAAAACAATTTTGAGAAAAAAGAACAAAGCCAGAGGTATTATGCTCCCTGATTTCAAACCATACTACAAACGTATAATAATTAAAACAGTATGGTATTGCCATAACAACAGATAGGTCTATATAGGTCAATAGAACAAAATAGCCCAGATATAAACTCACACATATATGGCCAGTTAAATTACCACAAAGGAGACAAGAATATACAATGAGGAAAGAATGATCTCTTTAATAAATGGTATGAAAACTGAATAGCTACATGCAGAAGATTGAAACGGGACCATTTTCCTACACAATGCAAAAATTAACTCAAAATGGACTAAAGACTTGAATGTGAGATCTGAAACCATAAAACTAGAAAAAACATAAGTGATAAGGCCTCAACAGTGCTCTTAGAAATGTTTTGTTTTGTTTTTTTCTTTTTTGGATCTGACTCCAAAGGCAAGGGAAACAGAAGCAAAAGTAAACAAATGATACTACATCAACCTAAAAATGTTTCTTCACAGAGAAGGAAACAACCAACAAAATGAAAAAGCAACCTACTAAATGGGAAAAGATATTTATAAATTATATATCTGATAAGGGTTTGATATCCAAAGTATAAAAGGAATCTATATAACTCAATAACAACAGCACAAATTCAATTAAAAGATGGGCAGCAGATCTGAATAGACAATTTTCCAAAGAAGACATACAGATGGGCAACAGACACATGAAAAGATGCTCGAAATCATTCATCATCAGGGAAATGCATCACAAAGAGATTTACCACAGACCTGTCAGAATGACAGGTCTTCTCAAAAAAACAACAAGAAACAACAAGTGTTGGCAGGATGTGAAGAAAGAAAAACTCTCATGCACTATTGGTGGGAATGTAAACTGTTGGAGTCACTACAGAAAACGATATAAAGCTTCCTCAAAAAATTAAAAATAAAGCTATATGGGGCACCTGGGTGGCTCTGTCAATTAACTGTCTGATTCTTGTTTTTGACTCGGGTCATGATCTCAGGGTTGTGAGACTAAGCCCCATGTCTGGCTCCATGCTGGGTGTGGAGCCTGCTTAAGAGTTTCTCTCTCTCCCTCTCCCTCTGCCCCGGCCCCCCACCTCTCTCTCGCTCTCTCTTTCTCTCTACTTCTCTATAAATAAATAAATAGATAAACAAATAAAGAAATAAATAAAAATAGAGGTATCATATAATCCAGCAATTCCACTACTGGAAGTGTATCTGGAGAAAACAAAAACACTAATTTGGGGAAAAGATATGTGCACCCCTATGTTCATTGCAGCATTATTTATAATAGCAAAGATATGGAAACAACTTAAGTGCCCATCAATGGATGAATGAATAAAGAAAATGTGGTATATATATATAATGGAATATTACTCAGCCATAAAAAAGAATGAAATCATTGCCACTTGCAACAACATAGATGGACCTTGATGGTATTATGCTTAGTGAAAAAAGTCAGAAAGAAAAAGACAAATACTGCATTGATTTCACTTATAGTTTGAATCAAAAAAAAAACCAAACAAAATAAAACAAAACCCAGACTCATAGATACACAGAACAGATGGTTGGTTGCCAGTGTGGGGGTGGTAGTAAGTGAAAGATGAAGGGACTAAAAAGTATAAACTTTCAGGTATAAAATAAGTAAGTCATTGGGATGTCATGTACAGCATGGGAAATATAGTTAATCATGTTGTATCAACTTTGTATGGTGACAGATAGTGACTAGATTTCTTGTCATGATCATTTTGCAATGTATGCAAATGTCAAATCACTCTGTTATACACCTGAAACTAATTTTAATATGCCTTGTCAATTATACCTCAATAATTTTTTTATAAAAAGAGAAACCTATCCCCCTAAATAAATAAATAAATAAATAAATAAATAAATGTGGTCTTCCTTATCTTTCTTAGCCTCTGTAACTTCTGTGTCAATAATTGTATTTTTAATAAGATTATTTACTGTTAGTTTTTTTATTACTCTTGCTTGATTAAGTAAAAGAATGACAAAATGCTTTAAAAAAATATGAGAGTTTTCAATTGTCCCAATTAAATGCAATTGATTTGCATACCTTACTAGACTGCTTAAAACATATTTTGTAACATTTACATTTGAGATTTAAAGGAATGTCATTATGAATTGCTTAGACACTTTATTCAATTTCCCTTGATAGAAAGTTGAAAGCACCACTAAGAATCATACCATAGATTTGGTTTACCCACCAAAGTTCCTGTTTGGTGAAGTATAGGTGTCTCATGATAGAATGCATTAAATTGCTTTCTATTTGGTTAAGCTATGAATATATATCCTGATTGTTCAACTAAATTCATGGTGGAAGTGGGAGGTAGTATATTTCTCTCTGTCTTTCACAGTGTCTAACATGGAAATAGCCACACAGTTGACATTCAAGAAATACCTAGTAGAGGTCATTTCATTAAGTACTTCTGTTACAATAACAACGAGCTTTATCTCCAGTTGCTAAATCACAAAGAAAAACACCATGAATTCTACAAATAACAAATATTTTTTGAACCTTTGGGTTTCCTTCAAAGAATATCTAAGTTAATGTGATAAAAATCTCTTTAAATACGTGTTTTAGAGACGGAAAGTCATGGAAATTAGTTTATGTCCAAAGGAATGAGCCCCAAAAGGAAGGAAAAGCACAAAGAAATAAGAGATTTAAATCCAAAAAGGAGGTAAGTATGGGCAGGGAAATTCCCAAGTAAGAACCAGGGTGTGGGAGCCTACTCACAGAGAGGAATTGAAACAAGCCTCCAACCACAGATTTGTATCTTGAATCTATACCTGAGAAATAATGCTTTAATTAGGATATCATCAACATTAGAAAAAGAAAATAGATCCCGTCTATACCCTGAAGCCAAAGAACATCATCACTAAAAAGAAATTATTCCAAAAGCAATGTCTTTAGAAATATGAATATCTATACTTTAAGAATTGGTGGTGCAAAATTTGTTCTGGAACATCACATTTCATATATTTTGTGTATGGCTACTCATCCCCTAATCCATCACAGAAATCAACAGCAAATACTGAAATATAAATTGCTGAAATTCAGAATATGATTTTCAAGTTTGAGAACTAAAAATTTGGTTTGTGGGAGTTGCCATTCAAATGTAACAGTGTTTATGGGGCACCTGGATGGCTCACTAGGCTGTCTGCCTTTGGCTCAGGTCATGATCTTAGGATTCTGGGACCAAGCCCGCGCCTGGCTCCCTGCTCAGTGTGGAGTCTGCTTCTCCCTCTCCCTCTGCTCCTCCCCCCAGCTCATGCTTTCTCTCTCTCTCTCTCCCTCTCTCAAATAAATAAATCAAATCTTTAAAAAATGCAACATTGTTTAGAAAGCAATGAATGAGCATTCTTTCAAACACAACACAAAATGACAGCCAAGAGTGTTCTAAAGAATTTTTAAAAATTAGAGTGCATGGTGTTGTAGTGAAACAGGTCGACAAGTGATGGTCAGAAGACACACATTCAAATCTTCTCACTTTTTTGGAAACTTAGATTATTTAAAGTTCATGAGCTTAAGTTTTTTAACCTGAAAAATGGAGATAGTATTTGTGCTACATAGATCACAGGATTCTTGTGGAGACAAGAATCTGTGGAGATAATAACTATAAAATTCTTCAGGGTATGGGGTGGAGAGCACTTAAAATACTTTAGAATATTAAGGATATAAGCAATATCTGGCACAATGCACTACAGAGCCCAGGCAATCAATGGAACACTTCACATCCTTTCTTTTGCTTTTATTTCAGCATTACGATGAAGCAGTTAAGTAGAAAATATTATAGGAAGATTTATATTAAATCTCAAAGTTGTCCAACTCTTGACATGATAAGCTCATTAAATTGCATTATAGGATAGGAAGCAAAGCCCAGGGTCCCTATCTCCGTGTTCAGAGGTTTTGCTCCTTCCCCAGAATTCCTTTCATGGCCCAATCAGCTAGTGGAGAAGGGTGTCTATGACAGGACGGATGAGAAGGTAAGTCTTTGGGTGGAGAAAGGAGCTTGAAGTTCACAGGCCAGGGATACCAGTGCATTGGAAACCATTAGCACAACGAAGCTCCACTTAGTGGCAGCATTTTTCCCCAAACTCCTTACCGGGTCTTTGTGCGTGGCTCTGAGGAGCACTGTTCATCTGCCCATCTGGCCAGATGAAGAGCAAGGGGATTGTTTCATCAAAGGAGAGAGCCTTAGAAAAAGGAAATAGTGAATAAAAGGCTGAATCCTGAGGATTACAAATGTGTTTGAACTGCCCTGGGGAGATCAGAAGGGAGCAGTGGTGGACGCTTTAATGCTTGCCCCACGAAGTACACCATTTTTTTAAAAAGGCAGTGGAGGAAGGTTTGGGGTGGAGGCACTCTTCTAAGAGGCTTGTGTTCATAAGATCACAGAACTATAAGTCAGAGATAACAACAACAAACACCAGGTGCATCTGAAATATCAAAGCAAACAAACATGACATCACGTTCAATCCCATCTATGCTGTTATTAGCATCCAAAAAAAAAAAAAAAATCATAGCTCCAAATTCAACCACCCTAAATCCTGAGGCCATCCAGCAAGAATACTCTTTCCTCTTTCTTGAATTCATATATGATATGTGTACCAGAGAATTTGTCAAGATAGGCTTTCCATTAGCAATGCCCAGGAAGAAATAAGGTATCCCCGGCTGCCTAGAATTTACCTAGAGAGACCTCTAAATTGAGTAACAACCCCCACCACCACCACCACCACCAGGTTTCTCTTTCTGCCCTCTGGAGGAGAGCTAGCATTTCTGGCCTCTTGGAACCACAAATTTCGAATGTTCTCTGGTCATGTGTTATTTGGAAAACTGATGCACGCCTTGTGAAGTTGTAGGTTAACCTCATTTGCCCACAGCCACCCTGGAAATTGCCTAGGTTAGCTCTCTCTTATCAATGGAATATCCAGATTAATTTCCAGTAAGCATGCGAAGATGAGGGAAAAAGGACAACTCTTAAGTTGGAGTCAAGAGTCTTAGATTGAGGTTTAGTAGGTGGTATAACTGCTCTGGTCCACAGCATTCAGTCACTTGATTCTGGGTGATGGGTGTGTGCTGTCTCTCTTTTCACACCACTGACTTAACTGAGACACATTCCTGACAAGAACAAGTTTCTTCCTGAAGGTATTCAGTTAAGACACCTTCCCAAAGTGGCTAACCCACAGGGAAGAGCAAAATATTCCAAGCAATTGACTCACAATTTTTGAAATATAATATTAAAAACAAGGTGAAAAAGCGGGACGCCTGGGTGGCTTAGTCCTTAGCCGTCTGCGTTCAGCTCAGGTCATGATCCCAGGGTCCTGGGATCGAGCCCCGCATTGGCCTCCCTGCTCAGTGGGAAGCCTGCTTCTCCCTCTCCCACTCCCCCTGCTTGTGTTCCCTCTGTCGCTGTCTCTCTCTCTCTCTCTCTCTCTCTCTCTGTCAAATAAATAAATAAAAATCTTAAAAAAAAATAAAGTGAAAAAGAATTCCTTAATTGAACATGTCAACCCAGAAAATATAGGGAAGAATTTTAGCTCTTCTGGATGATTGTATTCTTTCTCACCTTACCTGTTTAAGCCCTTTTTCTAATTCCAAAGTTTAAATTCAACAATTAGTATGAAAATTCACAAAGGTACTTAGAAGACTAATATTAGATCCACAATATCCTGGGAGTCTCATGTGTATACCCTTTCTTCAGTGTCCCAAAGAGTATACATAAAAGTACGTAATACATGGGATGCCTGGGTGGCCCAGTCAGTTAAACCTCTGACTCTTAATTTCGGCTCAGGTCATGATCTCAGGGTCGTGAGATCGAGCCCCACATTGGGATCCATGCTCAGTGGGAATCTGCTTGAGGATTCTCTCCCTCTTCCTCTGCCCCTCCCCCTGCTCATACTCTTTCCCTCTCTCTAAAATAAATAAATAAATACATCTTTTTTTAAAAAAATACATAATAGTACTTAATATGTAATATGTAAAAGGACATGAGCTTTTTCCCTTTCCCTTCCTAGCAAGTTGTTCTTTGTTTCCTTATCCTGGCCCTTAAATTAAGGTATACGACCCAGGAAGCAGGACACAATGTATATCTAGCTAAAAGGAGAAAATAATTCGCAACTATTTTGAAGTATTATTTCACGATGAATACAAATATGGAGTCCAGAAACAGTCTGGATGCAAAGCCCAGCTACGCACTTATTAGCAACATTATCTTGGCTAACTCATTCCATCTCCCACGCCTTATTTGTGTCCCCTGTAAAATAGGGAAAATGATGATAATGGTAGTATCTGTCCCATTAGTTGACTATGAGAATGAGATGAGTTATTTGATGCAGAGGACTGAGAACATTTCCTGGAACCTAGTCATATCCAAGCACTCAGTAAATACTGAGTTCAAGTGTCATCGGCACAAATTTCACTAAAGTTTTGATTCCTAAGTTTCCTTTTTTAATACGAACTGTGATAGAAACATAGCAATTTTGAATGCTGTAGTGGTCATCTAGACATTAAAAACTTAGTCATTTATTTGATTAGATGGTGGCCCCCTATTTAGAGATGAAAACAAGACTGACTTTAAAGTCTCTCTTGAGTGTAAGGCAAAATGTTGGTTCTAGGGGTGCCTGGGTGGCTCAGTCAGTTAAGTGCCTGCCTTTGGCTTAGGTCACAGTCCCAGGGTCCTGAGATCGAGCCCCATGGTAGGCTCCCTGCTCAGCAGGGAGTCTGCTTCTCTCTCTGCCCTCCCTCACCCCTTCTTGTGCTATTGCTCCCGCTCTCTCTCTCACAGATAAATAAAAAAAAAAAATCTTAAAAAAAAGTTAGTTCTATATACCTATATTTATTTAGTCAGGAAAGTGGAAAATTAATGATTCAAGTAATTTGTATGGGAAAAAGCAGGGACTGGAGGACAATCCTTTTGCTTCAACTTTCTCGCTAGGCCAAATTTTCTGAATACTTAAAACCCAAAGTCACTTGATCTGCGTAGATATGGATTTTGAAAATGGCTGAATATCTAAAAACTGGGTCCAGTAATGCCAGTAAAATTAACTTAGCCAACATTTGAAAAGCCAGGATATGTAATTTATATAAATTTATCAAGACAGTTTCTGGACAGCCTTCATGGCAGCCGTGATCATGCCAAATACAGCACAGTACAATCAGCACATTTTCTAATCACCCTGCCCAAGGTGGAAAGAGTCTTGTAGACTGATTAATTTAACTAAAGTCTTCAACAGCTTAAAGAAGTCTGATTCGGATGTAATAAAAATTTATTGGCATTACTGATTTCACAAACGTCAGCTGCTTTAGCATGTCCCACACTTCAAAACCTGCTTTGAAGACCAAATTACTTTCTACCTGTAAATATATTTTAAGAAATCATAGTTAATAATCAGGGGCTACTGTTTTCATGGTCTTTCCAAAGCCAACGTCTACAGCTTTCATCTTACCTTCTTGTGTAATTCGTGGTCTTCTTTTAAGAGATTGAGATCACAGTCCATAGGGCAGGGACCAATTTTATTAGAAATGCTTCCTAGGGTTAAAAACAAAAGGTGGAAAAAATATATTACAGATTTTCACTTCAGAGGATATGTAAGCTTATACTACTGTAATCTAAGCGTTTATATAAAGCCTGACAAATGGGGGTAAAATAAAGAATTGTAAGAAGGAGACTTTAAGGTGTTCTATCCTCCACAATTTTAATTCAGTCAATGCATGAACTTCAAGTAGAACTCTACCAATGGCCACGCCACATGGATGCAATTTACAAGCAGCAGCTGTGTCTGATCTGCTTTCCTACCCACATCTGGGTAGGATTCTCTATTATCAACTATTTTTCTGGGATCGAGTTTTCAAAGAAACTCCTCTGCATCTCATACCAATGTTTCAATACCTTGAAACTAGAAGATTCTGTTCTCTGTCTGTGCCCAGTATTTTCCACCTGAGCTATCTTTTCCATATCGTCCATGATTTATTTTATATCAGTCTCAGCACTATTGATATTTTGGATTGGATAATTCTTTGTTATGGGGGCTGCCGTGTTTTGTAAAATGTTTAGCAGCATTTCTGGCCTCTACCCACTAGATGCCAGCAATAGCTTCCACCTCTCCACCCCTCTCCACATTTTTGACAAGCAAAAATGTCTCCAGGCATTGTCAAATGTCCCCTGGGGGACTAGACATCCGCAGTTGAGAACCACTGCTCTAGATCAAAAACTCTTTACAAAAACAAAAAAAATCTCTTTGCAGACAATATGTCTTGTTCATCTTGTTTCTTCTGCAGTGTCTAACACGGGGCGTAAAATAGTGTACCTTCAATACTGTTTTTGTTTTTTATTTTTCGTTTTTTGTTTTGTTTGTTTGTTTTGTGAGAGAGAGCTAGAGAGCACAAGCAAGGGGAGGGGCAGAGGGAGAGGGAGAAGCAAGCTCCCCACTGAGCAGGACCCTGGGACCACGACCTCAGCCAAGGGCAGATTCTTAACTGACTGAGCCACTCAACGCCCCAGTACTGTTTCTTAAATTATAACTTAATCAGTTAATCAATCTCATAAGGTTGACCCAATATCTTTTTTTTTTTTTAAGTATACATGTATCATATACCATAAGCAGCCAAAGTCTTGCTGCTGGTCCTCTTTTCCCACTCCGTCGTCCACGGATTAAATATGATCATCCCCTAGCCCTTTGGAATTGCTCTTGTGGACATTTTTTTAAATGAGATTTCCATAGTGTAAAAGTTTTAGGACATGGTCTCCATGTCTGCATGCTTTTAGAAAACTTTTTCTCCCTAGAGATCACCCAGCCACCCTCTTCTCCCTAGTCAGGGTCTATGTGGCTCATGCATTTTGAGCAGCGACAGTTTCATTGTATTTTCTGACTCTGCTCCCAGTCCACGGTGCCAAACTGAAGGCAGATACCAACAAATGTCCTTCTTCAGGGAGAGTCCGATGGGTCAGGTGCCCCTTGTGTGAGAAGCCCGGCACTTTAATCTATTGAGATGAGAGTCCTGTAGACTGTTAAAAGCGCTTCCTCGCGTCTAAAACAGAATTCACTGATAGTGAGGTTGATATGGTCAAAATCAAGATAAGAAAGAGAGAAGGGAAGGCAGTGGAATTACATTTTAAATATGCCTCCTTTTAAAAGACTTAAAATTTAAATTCTCAGTGCATAACTGGTGGCTGGAATAACAAATATGAAATAATAATAGAATGAATTTTTAGTGTTTTAGCAAACTTTGTATGTATTATATTGTTTACTACACACACACACACACTCACACAAAAGAAACTGTTAAAAGAGCTATCATTACCTCATTTGACAGACTTGGAAACTGGGACTCGGAAAGATCAAAGAACTTGCACAAATTAGACAGCTAACCAGTAAAAAATCTGAAATTTAGGCCCAGTTCTATTTGACCTCAAAGCCCATGCACTTAATCCTTCTTTTACATCTTATGTAAGAACCATACCCCATTTTCTACTTATACATACTTTTTAAACATTGAGCAATATATTCATTTTTTATTGCTGCTGGAACACATTTCCACCAACTCAGCGACTTAATATTCATTTAAGTATTTTGCAGGTCAGAAGTCTAGGCAAACGTGACCCAGCTGGTTCTTCTTTTTCAAGTCTTACCAGGCCCAAGTCAATGTATCAGTCAGGGCTGCAATTCTCATCTGGGTCCTGGGATCCTCTTCCAGGCTTGCTGGTTGTTGGCAGAATTCATTTCCTTCTCACGCTTTCCTTGCGGTCTCCTTCAAGCCAACGACCACAAGATGCATCCTGATGCTTTGAATCTCTCCAACTTTTCCTTCTGCCTTCTCTTCTGCTTACCAGCCTGAGAAAGTTCTATCCTTTAAAGGTTCGTGTGATTAGATTAGGTGCACCCAGAATAGCTCTCTCGTGGTGTGTACAGTTTCTGGGGATGGGTGCTTGGACTTCTTTGGGAAACCATGTTAGAAATCCCGCCTACCGGGAACAATCTCTGACATAATGGAATTTATATTGCTTTATCTTAAAACATAGTAATGCCATGTGTGTCCAGGTAATAAAGTCCCAACCAAAGAGATAGTCTTCTAAAAGTCCTTAACATTTTCTTTGTTCTTATGTAAAATGTTCTCTGGTCTAAAACCTACCTTCTTATTTATAAAAATGTATATAGTAAATACATATATATTAGATAACTGTTAATGTACACTTCATCTAATTATATACCTTATGTAACAATTATATATTATATACCTATGTACTTAATATAATTCTTATCAAATTATGATCATACTGTATATGTAGTTCTCATCCTTTTTTACACTTATATTGTCTCATTATTGAATATTCCTCAAAGTCTGATTTTTAATCACTGCGCCATAGTATATCATTTGTTTTTACTTAACCAGCCCCCTTTGGTTGGATATTTACATCATATTGAAAAATTTCACAAAAAAATCTTAGTATTTATCTGTGCTTATTTTCACAAATGAGTATCTAAGATCAAGAATATTAAATCAAACACTTAAGATTCACACAAAGAACTATCAAAATTCAATTTGCAGTCAGCAATGTATGAGAGTATCCAGTTTACCCACATTCTTGCCAAAACTGACTGTCACTGTATTTTTCAGTTTGGCCTCCTTGGTAAACAAAATTATAACATTTCATAGTTATTTTATTTTTTTTATTTTTTTTTTTTAAAGATTTTATTTATTTATTTGAGAGAGAGAGAATGAGAGAAAGCACGAGAGAGAAGAGGGTCAGAGGGAGAAGCAGACTCCCTGTCGAGCAGGGAGCCCGATGTGGGACTCGATCCTGGGATTCCAGGATCATGACCCGAGCCGAAGGCAGTCGCTTAACCAACTGAGCCACCCAGGTGCCCTTCATAGTTATTTTAATTTGCAATCCTGTAACTCTAAATATCTGAACACTTTTATGTTTGTTGAGCACATATGCTTTTTATGTTGTAAGTTGCCATTTCCTCAATTTTTTTCAGTTGGAATATTTAACATTTTCTTTAAGATTTTTTATCTTTCCATATTAAAGAAGTTAACTGTTTGCCTGGCACATATTTTTCTGTTTGCAGTTTGCCTTCTAATTTCTTTGAGAGGGGTGTGTGTGTGTGTGTGTGTGTGTGTAAGATGTGGTTTTCAGTCTTATATAATCATGAGTATGAGTGTTTTTCCTTTATTGTTTCTCTTTTTGCTTAAAGGCTTACAAAACTTGTCCACACTAGATAGTCAAATGAAGTGTACAGAAACAAACTATAAGTAAATAAGCGATTCATGATGTTATTGCATGATTTTCTTTCATACTTCCCCCACCACCATTCAACGACACTGGAAGTCCTCCTAACACCCCAGGGCTAGACATGAAAATAAAACCAAACTTCGTTCCTCTTAAAGGACTCCTTCCCCTTATTTCCTATTCCTTTTCACTATTTTGCCAAGCCACCCAGACTCAAAAATCTCCTCCATGAGTTTTCCTTCCCTACTGTGACTCACAGCTAATCATTTACCATTTTCTCTTTGACCTTGTTAAGATTTTACAGCCATTCGTTCCTCTTTTCAACCATAAACCTGACTTCAACTTTCTTTGCTCTCCCAAATGCACATATAAGGCAAATAGATAGACAAATACACAGACACAGATAAGCAGTGACTTTTAACTGAAACAGAATTATGCCTATACTTTGGTTCATAACAGTTTTTTCTCATATAATAAGAAATCATGGTCATCTCTGAGTCATAAAATACACACCTAACTATATTTTACTTAAAATGAATTTTGCCCTCGACCCCCCTTCTTATCTTCCATCCACATTCCCTTAACACCTCTCTAGTCCACCTGCTCCCCATAACCCATTCTATTTTCTCCATGCTCATTTAACCAAATATATACATGCACACACATATGTGAGCATCGGAACCCACACATTGATAGAGCTATTTTTCACCATTATACAAAAAGGAAACTATATATTGCATATACTTGCCTATACCCTTTTATGCTCAACAGTATCTGATGGAATTTCCTTTGAGTCAATAACTATAGCTCTAATTTATTATGCTGAATGGCTGTATAGTATATTATACTGCAAATGTAGCATGACTTACTTGATCGTTCCCTACTGATGACATTCATTTTTCTTCATTTTTATATTCTTATCAAAAAAAAATGCTACAATAAAATCTGTGTACTTGTACCCATCCATACTAGTGCTTTTATTCCTGTGGATGGGATGAGATTGCTGGTCAATGAGTTGACATATTTTAAATGTTAATAGGTGTTGTTGGGTTGCTTTCCAAAAAATTTATATAGATATTTATATATATTTATATAATTGCATATATATAAAATATGTAAATAAAATTTATATGTATATTTTCATTAGCAATTTATTAAAATCTATTTTTCTAAATCCTTGCCACCAGTAGATCACCTTTGAATTATTAATTTATAATATTCTTATATTATGATCATAGAGAATGTCCTCTATTGTTGTATTTTCTATATGTCTGTCACATGTATAAAACCTAACAAGTTTAGGTTAGGCTTTATATTCAGCTGTTGTGTTATTTGATACATATAAGTTGTGTCATATTATATCTTTTTCATAAATTATACTTTTTCTCATTATAAAATGTTCTTCCCTTACTGCTTAGACCTTATTCAACCTTAAATGCCCACTTGTCTGATGTGGACATTGCTTCCTGGGACAGCTTTATTTTTGTTTTAATTTTCTGGTATCGGTTCATTCATAGGTGTTCAACATTTCTTTAAGCATGTTTATTGTAAGCTGCGGGTTTTCTTTCTAACTCAGTTTGACAGTATTTTTTACTGGGGGAATTATCATATTATTAGAAATATATGTTTTATTTATGTTTTATTTAATTATATTATTAGAAATATATATGTTATATTTTATTTCTTTTTTATTCACTTTGTTTTTCTACTTCCTCCTTTCCCTTTCTTTGAGTTGCTGATTCACTTGGGATGATGTTCATTTCTCTTGGTCCTTCCTTCCTTAATGTATGTTCTCCATTCAATTATGCTTACTTTCTTTCTTTCTCTGTAGTACATATACAAAAGTAGGCATATACAAAAAGGACCAAGTTAGAAGGGTACCACAAAGTGTCTGGCTCTAATAAAGGAGTGGTAAAAAACCAGCACAAAGTGAGAGATCCCTGGCAAAGGGAAAGATATGAAAGTGTATGTCCAAAGAAAGCATAAAAGTGTGCCATGAAAGAAGAGGTCAGCTTTTAAAAAACCTAACAACTTCTACCATTTGACAACACCAGAGAAATAAGCTCCCCTCTGCCCATCCAGCCCTGGCCTGCCCCTGATAAGATCCTGAAGGAGTCAATAACCATGATTTGCAAGATGTAGAGAAGGGGTAGAAGAATAATACTCAGAAAAGAATGTACTCAAGTTCTGCCTTCCCTTCTCAATATTTAGGGCCAGCCTGAAGGAACCTGCAAGCAGGGTAAAGCCTTTAAGAGATGTTGAAAATATTTTTTTATTATTATTTTTACTAGACCAGACAAGCATATGAACCAGTGATTTCAGACTGGAGGTCGGAGTGCTAGTAAGACCAAGGGAGGAATGATGGCTCACCACAGACTCCCTTCATAGAGGTACTCACTTCATCACTCTAACTCTGCATGCTATGTTTATGGTAAAAGGCAAATAAAATAAGATAAAAACAGAGAGGAAGGCAAACCATAAGAGATTCTTAACTCTAGGAAACAAACTGAGGATTGCTGGAGGGGTAATGGGTGGGGGGATGGGGTAACTGGGCACTTGATGTAATGAGCACTGGGTGTTGTATGCAACTGATGAATCACTAAATTCTACCCCGAAACTAATAATATGTTAACTAAATTGAATTTGAGTAAAAGATTTTAAAAATAAAAATAAAAAAACTTTTAGAAAAAAATAATGGGCAAGGACCACCCTACTCCTTGCAGACTTTTAACACTTGAATGAGATGATGATGTTATTGGCAACTTTGCTGCCACACACTCTGTATTCTCCATAGCTAAATCCAGAATATCTGAATCCAATATTATTACTTTTAAAATCAAAGTGCTGAGTGATAATTTATACATGATAAAATGTACATGTTCTAATTTGATGAGTTTTGACAAACATATGCACCACAAGTAAAATATAAAGCATTTAGCATCACCCCCTGAAATGCTCCCATATTTTTGCACTTGATCCCCCGTCCCCAGCATACACACACACACACACACACACACACACTCACTCCTGGCAACCACTGGCAACCACTTAATCTGATTTCTACCTCTACAAATTAGAATCCTGTTACAAAATTTCACACGTGTGGAATAATACAGTATTTACTCTTTTGTGTCTGTTTTCTTCCACCCAGAACAGTATTTTGATATTTATCACTTTTTAGTTACTGAGTAATAAGCCATTTTGTGTGACTATACTGCAATTTATTTATTAATTCATCTAATGATGGATATTTGCATGTTTCAAATTTTTGACTGTTGTGCGTGAGCTGCTATGAACACTCATGTTGCAGTCTATTTGTGGACATGTTTTCATTTTTACCTGGTACATACATAGGAGTGGAATCACTGAGTCTTTGATAAATGTTTATTTCTTTTAACAAAAAACTGCTAGTTTTCCAAAGCGATTGTACCATTTTATACTCTTACCAGCAATGTATGAAAGTTTCCTCCAAGTCAAATCAACACTTGGTGTTGTTATTTTCTTTTAATTTTAGCATATTAGTAATCATGAAGTGGTAACACACAGTTTTAATTTGCACTTCCTGATGACTAAAAGATTCCTTATGAACTAACTGGACATTCATATATCCTTTTATGAAACTTCCAAGTATTGTAATTTTTTAAAAAGTGAGTTGTTTTACTTCTTACTAGTGAATTGTAAAAGTTCTCATATAGTCTGGATACAAACCATTTTTTAGATACAGGTACTATAGTTGGTTTCTCTCAGTTTATAACTTGTCTTTTATTTTTTCCTAATGGCAGCTTGACTAGGAAAAGCTTAATTCTGTTGAAATCCAATGTATTTGTTTTTCTCTTAAAGTAAGAAATTTCTATGCCCCGTCTAAGGACAAAATTATAAAGATTTCTCCTGTTTTCTTCTAGAAGTTTTGTTGCACTGGCTAGGACCTCCAGGATAGAAAGTGATGAGATGAGACATCCTTGCCTCGTTCCTGATTTACAAAAGGAAACATTTAATCTTTCTCCATTAGTCAGAGAAACATATGTTGTATTATTTAAATCTTTTAAAATATACTAAGATCTAATTTATTACCCAACATATGATCTATCTTGCAAACGTTCTGTGTTTCCTTGAAAGGAAGGTGTATGCTGCTGTTTTTAGGTGAAGAGCTTTGTAAATATCAATTTGATCAAGGTGGTTCATAGTGTCATTCAGATCTTATATATCCTTCTTGATTTCTTTTTTGTCTCTTTGCATTTTCTTGATGATTAGTGATATTGAGACTCTTTGCATCTTTTTATGTACCTGCTGGCCATCCATATATCTACCTTAGAAAATGTCTATTCAGATTCTCTGCCCATTTCTTAATCCAATTGTTTGATTTTTTTTTTTTTTTGGCTATTGAGTTGTATAAGTTATTTATATATTTTGGATATAATCCTCTATCAAATATATTATTTGCAAATATTTTCTCCCATTTGGTAGATTGTCTTCATTTCATTTCATTGGTGGTTTCCTTTGCTGTGCAGAAGTTTGAGTTTAATGTAATCCCACTTGTTTGCTTTTGTTTCCTTTGCTTTTGTGACTGACCAGTTTTCTTAGGTATAGAATTTCCATGGTATATATTTTTGTCCTTTCATCTTCAATTTACGTTCATCTCTTATGGACAGCATACAGTGGGGTCTTGCTTTTTCATTTAGGTTGACAGTCCCTGCTTTTTAATTTAATTATTTAGTCTTGAACATTTTATGCTATTATTTACCTGGTTGAGTTTGTCTACCATCTTGCTATTCACTTTTTGCTTTGTGCCTTTTGCTTCTTTGTTCTTCCGTTAAACCTTCCCTGCCTTCTTCTGGGTTACTTACATATGTTTTTAGTATTATATCTTATTTTCTCTATTTTTCCTATTCTTTCCTCTATTATTTTCTATTATTTCTGCAACTTTGAGGTTGTTTTACTATTCAATCTAGAACTAATAGCATGGATTTTAAAATTATCCATGTCTATTTATAGTCAATATTATAGAATTTCACACTTCACACCGACATTCCCATTGTCCACTTCACACCTCTTACATCATGAATATAATAAACTCACAACAGTATGATTCAGCTGCCACCCCCTCATCCCATGAGCTATTGTTATGTCTTTCATCAGTGCATGGTTTACAACCTTACCTCACAATGCCATTTTATTTTGTTTAAATAGTTACATTTTAAGAAAATTATTAGACAGGGCACCTGGGTGGCTCAGTTCGTTAAGCCGCTGCCTTTGGCTCAGGTCATGATCCCATCGAGCCCCATGTTGGTCTCCTTGCCCCGTGGGAAGCTGCTTCTCCCTCTCCCATTCCCCCTGCTTGTGTTCCCTCTCTCGCTGTGTCTCTCTCTGTCAAATAAATAAATAAAATCTTTAAAAAAAAAGAAAATTATTAGACAAATGAGTTTTTAGTACTTACCTCTATATTTGCCATTTCTGAGACTTCTCCATTCTCCTGTGCAAATCATCTTACAACATTTTCCTCCAACCTAAAGAACATTCTCTAGCTTTGTTTGTTTATAGTGCTGGTCTGCTAAAGAAATATTTTTTCAGTTTTCCTTCATCTGAAAATGTCTTCATATCAACCTCAATTTTTTTTAAAGATTTTATTTATTTATTTGGGAGAGAGAATGAGAGATAGAGAGCACGAGAGGGAAGAGGGTCAGAGGGAGAAGCAGACTCCCTGCTGAGCAGGGAGCCTGATGTGGGACTTGATCCCGGGACTCCAGGATCATGACCTAAGCCAAAGGCAGTCACTTAACCAAGTGAGCCACACAGGCGCCCTCAACCTCAATTTTTGAAGGATATTTTTGCTAGATACAGAATTCTTGATTGACTTTTCTTTCCTCAGCACTTTAAGTATGTCATTACATTGATTTCCAGTCTCCATTGTTTCTAATGACAATGTTGGCCATTTTTCATATCATTGTTCCATTGCATATAATGTTTTTCTTTTTTTTCTTCTGTCTCTTTTCAGAATTTTCACTTTAACTTTGGTGTTCTTCAGTTTGACTATGATTTTTTTTTTAAGATTTTATTTTTTAAGTAATCTCTACATCCAACGTGGGGCTCAAACCTACATCCCCAAGATCAAGAATCTCAGGGTCTACCAACTAAGCCAGTCAGGTGCCCCAACTATGATATTCTTAATACAAGTTTCCCTTTTATTTATTTTTTTTGGAGGATCACTGAGGGTATTCAACCTATAAGTCAATATATTCGATCAAATTTGGGAAATTTCCAGTCATTACTCTTTTAATACATATCTCTTCCATTTTTCTTCTAAGATTCCCCTTACCTGTATTAAAACCATGTGATATTTCTCCATGGCCTCTGAGTCTCTTCATTTCTCTGTCAACTTTTTCTTTTCTGTACTTCATCTTGGTTAATTTATTTTAATCTTGGATTTTTAGTTCCATAACTTCCATTTGGTTATATTGATTATAATTTCCACCTCTCTGCTGAGATGATCTAACCATTCATTAAGATCATATTTTCCCTCACTTATTAGAAAGTAATTTCTTGAAATTTATGAACATATTTATAATGTTTCCATGGCTTTTCTTGTTAAATTTAATATCTGAATCATCTTGGGGTTATTCTTATTCACTATTTTCCTTGTCTAAGATTTATATTTTCTTGTTTCTTTGCATATCTAGTAATTGTAGATTATATAATGTACACTAGAGAAGAGTTTGGATTCTGTTATCATCCTTGGAAATGTATTGTGGGGTTTTTGTTTTGTTTTTGTTTTGTTTGTTTTTAGTTAACAGTTCAATTACTGGCAAATCCTATTAAGCTTGTGTAGGCTTGAATTTACATTTAGTTACAACCTATCTGAAAAACTAAGGGTTTCTAAGCCACTCTAATTTATCAGAATTCAATCTCACAACCCTAACTCCTCTGCTGATCTTTCTGAAGCATGGTTTTAGGCTTTCTTCAGGAAGATTCAGAGTATGCCTCTTAGAGTATTTTTTTTAATATATATAGGACTTTTAAAAATTTGCATAGGGTTGACACACAATGCTGCATTAGTTTCAGGTATACAGCATAGTGATTCAACTTCTCTATGCATTGTGTTATGCTCACCTCAAGTGTAGCTACCATCTGTCACCATGCAAGACTATTACAATACCATTGACTAGATTCTCAATGCTGTGCCTTTTATCCCTATGATTTACTCGTTCCTTAACGGGAAGCCTGTATCTCCCACTCCCTTTCACTTATTTTTGCCCATCCCCCTGCCCCCTTTCCTCTGGCAACCATTAGTTTATTTTCTGTATTTACAGATCGGATTCTGCTTTCTGTTTGCTTATTCATTTGTTTTGTTTTTTAGATTCCACAAATGTATGGAATCATATGGTATTTGTCTTTCTCAGTCTGGCCTGTTTCACCTAACATAATACCCTCTACGTCTATCTGTGTTATCACAAATGGCAAGATCTCATCCTTTTTTATGGCTGTGATATATATATATATATCTTCTTTATCTATTCGTCTATCAATGGACACTTGAGTTGCTTCCATATCTTGACTATTGTAAATAATGCTACAATAAACGTAAGGGTTCATAAATCTTTTAGAACTAGTATTTTTATTTTCTTTGTGTAAATACCTAGTAGTGGAATTGTTGGATCATATGGTATTACATTTTCAATTTTTTGAGGAACCTCCATACTGTTTTCCACAATAGCTGTACCAATTTACATTCTGACCAACAGTGTACAAGAGTCTTTTATTCCACATCCTTGCCAACACTTGTTATTTCTTGTTTTCTTGATTTCAGCCATTCTAACTGGTGTAAGGTAATATCTCACTGTGGTTTTTATTTGCATTTCTCTGATGGTTAGTGATGTTGAGCATCTCTTCATGTGTCTCTTGGCCACCTGTTTATCTTCTCTGGAAAAAATGTCTACGCAGGTCCTCTGCTCATTTTTTAATCAGATTGTTTGTGTTTCTGGTGTTGAATTGTAGGAGTTCTTTATATATTTTGGATATTAACCCCTATGGGATATATCATTGGCATATATCTTCTCCCATTCAGTAGTTATCTTTTCATTTTGTTGATCGTTTCCTTTGCAGTGCAAAAGTTTGTTATTTTGATGTAGTCCCAATAGTTTATTTTTGCATTTGTTTCCTTTGCCTTAGGAGACGTATTTAGAAAACTATTGCTATGGCTGATGTCAGAGAAATTATTGCCTGTGTTCTCTTCTAAGATTTGTATGGTTTCAGATCTCACCATTAGATCTTTCCATTTTGAGTTTATTTTTGTGTATGGTGTTAGAAAGTAGTCCAGTTTCATTCTTTTACATGTAGCTGCCCAGTTTTTCCCAGCACCATTTATTGAGAAGAATCTTTTCACCATTGTATATTCTTCCCTCCCTTGTCATAATTAATTATAAATGTGGGTTTATTTTGGGGGATTCTATCCTGTTCCATTAACCTATATGTCTATCTTTGCACCAATACCATACTGTTTTGATTACTACAGCTTTGTAGTATATCTTGCTGGATTATGATACCTACAGCCTTGTTCTTCTTAGGAATGCTTCAGCTATACAGGGTCTTCTGTGGTTCCATACAAATTTTAGTATTGTTAGTTTTAGATTTGCACAAAATGTTTTTGGTATTTTGATAGTTACTGCATTGAATCTGTAGATTGCTTTGGGTAATATGGACATGTCAACAATATTAATTCTTCCAAACCATGAGCTGGGAATATCTTTTCATTTGTTTGTGTCATCTTCAATTTCTTTCATCAGTGTTTTATAGTTTTCAGAGTGTAGGTCTTTCTCCTCTTTGGTTAAGTTTATTCCTAGGTATTTTCCTCTTTTTTGGTGCAATTGTAAATGTTCTTTATTCCTAATATATAAACTTTGGTCATCTTGACTTGCTGTCAAATTAATAATGAGGTATTAATATGCCTTTCCTGGTTTGAACTTCATCTCCATTCCAGTTCTAGTATCTCTGTTCTATTTTCAGGCTCACCTGGCAATACGGACTACTGGGTTTCCTTCTACATATCTCTGCTCTATGTTCTACTCTGCAGACCCCAGCTGTTTTAGCTGCCCTGAATGCCAAACTGTCTCCTTAGCTCAGTGAGACTCTCTGCTGTGATTCCACTTCACTGCTCTACAGTCAGAATATTGTGCCCAGGTAGAGAGCCAGGGTTTGCCTCAAAACTTCTCTTCTCTCAAGGATCAGGAAATGCTCAAAACATTGCTTCATACATTCTCTCCAGTATAATAGTTTTGATTACAGCAGAAGAGCTAGTCTAATACCAGGTACTCTGTCACAGCTAAAATTGGATATTGCAATATTGTTTAAGTTTTTAATTAAAAAGTATAAATGGATACATTCATTTGTCATGGGCTAACTAGCACCCATGTTTATGTGTTAGTAATACAAATAGAGGTTATTTCAAAAGTTCACTTTATTTTATGGAACTACTACTCAATTAATCATCAGATCCTCTCATATTGAGAAAAGGACAAAATGTTTACAAATAAGAGTAACCTGCTGATGCCTTTGGAAGGTGTCAGCTGGGATCACCTAGAAAAAAATAAATGGAACAGTCATATTTTTAATAATGTATGAGGTGCACAAGGAAAACATTTGTCAAAACTGTATGTTACAGTACCCTATCTCTATATAAATGCATATGTTTATAAAAGTGTGTTCTCCCTGTGTTGTGCTAATCTTTTTTACTTGGCATATTTTTAATGGTTTTTTCAAATGACCTTTGTAAAATTAATCAAGGATCTGACACTATCCTTTGGAGAAATACAAAGAAAGAATGCTGTTTGTAATAACTTTTGCATGAAAAGAGCCAGAAAATGACATAACAGAGAAAACATTAATACTAAAAAAAAAATTAAAGCTTGAAAGTGGAACTAACTGAAAAATGTTGCTTTTTTGTCAGTAATATTTTTGTGTGTCTCTGAAATTCCATTTTCCCTTTATTTTCTAGACCATCGTCTTTATTACTTGAGATCAGATAGATTTCTCAAAACAGTTTACTAAGAAAAATACACCACAATTTTTCAAGAGCTCTAACAGTAAGAAGCATTCCAAATTAAACATTAATAAAATGTACAGAAAATATGTGTAAAAAAATATAAATACAAAGAACCTAGAAAAATCTCTGCAATTAGACAGGATGGAAATCTAAAAAGAAATTAAATTTAGTTGCAATACATTTTCTATTCTTTTCTTTGAGAAAATTACTACTGAAGTGAGGAATTTTTTTCCCCCTGTAATTTAAATGTTAAGCTGCCAGATGTGTGTCTCATGCTTGAAGAGTCGAAGCTTTGCATTATTTAGCATATTAAGAATCACAGAATTTTAAAAAGGGTTCCTTTATTGCCTCGAGGTTCTAATTAAGTAAACCTTAGCCTGGTACATTTAAAACTTGCAATACAAGAGATTTTGCTCTTTTTTCCCCCTTATTCAAGTCACATCTATGTAATAAATATAGAAAATCTTGAAGATGATACAATTTTTCTTTTGCTTGAAGAATTAAAGCTATCTATTATTTTAAGAAGTTTTTAATAGAGGCCAGCAATCTAGAAGACAACTAAGGATTCGAAATACTTTTTAATCATTGCAAGTTGCTTTCCTTATTGATACCAAAGCATATGTGTTTCATAAAGGCAGTTCTATACTATCAATCTTACCCTTTCTCCCTCACTTCCACTGCCTCTGCTGTGGCCTCAACTATTCTCTCGTTAGACAAAGGCGATTCTAAGAAGTAACAAGATCATAGGTTTTGGACTGATACTGTATTTTTATGTGTTTCTCTACGTGTGTCTGTCTGTGTTAAATATCTGATCTCATGGCACTAATCAGTTGCTCTTTCAGCAGTTTGTGGAGAGAGTCCCAGCAGCTTACGTGAAAACCATAATCATATGGAAGTTCTGTAGGCACATGACATTCATAAATCATACCCTTAAATACAGTTATTTTTGCCATTTTAGAAAATGTCAAAGGTGTCAACTCTGTCCAAATATACCGCTTAACAGTGACTATTTTAGTAAATTGACTTGAAATGCATTCAGTTAACTGACAGTTAAAAGTACATAATCTAGTTCACAGTACAAATGAACAGTTTAAAGGCCAAAATAAACACCAAAGTATGAATTCTCAATGACATATTGCAGTGACCCTGGCTGCAGCTACAGACCAAAATCTTAGCATTGCTTATCTACATCAGAAATAGATGCCTCAAATTTTTGGAATGTGATTTTTTAATATCTAGTTTCTAGTTAGGAAAAAAAATGTTTTAACCACTTTTAAAGAGATAGTCCAATATCTATTTGAGGATACAGTGAACAAACAAGAAATTACATAAATTCAGGTAATAAGTTAACAACATTCTTAGCTAGCAGCATGGTTTCAACCTATAAACACTAACTTCTCAGATGCTGCAAACATAAATAGATAAAGGTTTGTCATAATGTCAAGAAACAAGAAATTCTCTTATCTTTTCTTTGCAGGAAGAACAAATGAACCAATTGATCTTTAAATTTAACTGTTGACAAAGGGCAAGTATCATAAAATTGGAGCTTAGGTTTAGCCAGGATTATTCCCTCCGAAGTCCAAAGTGCTTGGTAACAGGTAAAGGGCATATTTGATGAATTGGTTTCTTAGAAGTGTTAAGAAGCTTAATGATTTCATATTTGGGGATGTTTTAATATTATTGGCAGCAGAAAAGCAACAAAACCATCCTTACTTTCACTTCTGTTCAAATCATTAAACCACAATCTGTCCACATGGAACTTCAACCCATGTGACACTTGGGTACTACTCATGAATCTTAGCAGTTAGTTGATTGGTAATAATACATTATGCTTTATCCAGTATTTTTCAGTTTATAAAAACAGATTTGCATGTGCTACTTATTTAATTCAAGCTATTTGATTAACCTTATTGCTGGCACAGAACTGCAAATATTTCTGCCATGATATCAATCCAACAGAAATCTCTGAGTATTTTTGCGTTTGCAGGATAAAAATAAATTCACACATGCAAGCCTTGCCTAATAAAATATTATTGTAATGTAAGAGTAGGAATATATTTGGTTATTCTAGGAATAATTTTTAAACATCACCCATTTCTGCCATCCTTAAGAAGACTTTACCCTTTTATGAAAGTATTTTTCATGAAAGCATCTATTTTCCTTATTCTTAAAAATATTAAACACTTCATCTTAAGCACGATGAAAGAATTCAGAAATTTTAATATGTTTCTCATGAGCTTTCCTTGGTTATCATCAATTAACACTTTCACTGAACTTAGAACATCCAAAGCTATTTAGAATAATAAATTATTTTGCCCAGTAGTCACTCCCTACTGTTAAAAGAAAATTACAGGTAAGGATAGAGAGAGTCATTGCCCAGTATCACAATTAAGCAGGATATAAACATACCCAAGGATGTATCTAATATTATGGAAATCAATTCAATAACACAGGAGTGATTTAGTGAGCATCTATTATACGTATAACTCTTCTTTTTTTGAGAGAGAGAGAGAGAGAAAGAAAGCACAACTGCACACAAGGTGGAGAAGGAAAGAGAGAGAATCTTAAGCAAGCTCTATGTCCAGCACAGAGCCCAGTGTGGGGCTGAATCTCAAGACCCTGAGATCGTGACCTGAGCCAAAATCAAGAGTCAGATGCTTAACCCTACTGAGCCACCCAGATGCCCATACACACACACACACACACACACACACACACACACACAAATCTTTACATAAATTATCACTAACCCTCAGATAGGGCCTGTTACCTCCCCTTTATAGGTGAAGAAACAAGATTCAGCATTTAAGGAACTTGACAAAAGACATTAAATTATAAGAATCTAGGTCTGAATTTAAGCCTTTCTGACTCCCATACTGAGGCTCTATTCCCCCCCTCCACCCAGTGAATTTTCGGTGATCTGGATTATCTCTATTGATTTCTTTTTTGGTGCATTTTTGGTAATAGATAAAGATTATGGTTAGTTGTCACAAAAAGGAACAAAAACAGAACTGTGACTCAACCCCCTATGACTTTTAGTTGTTCAGTCTAGGGAGGAAAGGAATAACAAAATACTGAAGAAAATAATAGTGATAGCTACATTGTTGAGTTCATACTACATATCAGGCTTTACAGGTTTCAAAGTCCCAAGTTAGCTACTAATTTAAAACTCTTCTTGTCAATGTTTCAAAACACTTCGATGAATAATAAATTTTGCCAACTCAAAGTTTACCCCTTTCCATCAAGACATCATGCTAAGTGATTTTAACCATTTACAAAAGAACAGATACTGTACAATTCTACTTATATGAGGGACATACAGTAGTCAAATTCATAGGGACAAAAAGCAGTATGGTGGTTGCCCAGGGCTGGGAGAGGGAGGAAATGGGGAGTTAGTGTTTAATGGGTACAGAGTTTCAGTTTGGAAGATGACAAAAGTTCTGGAGATAGATGGTGGTGGTGGTTGCAGAACAATGTGAATGTACTGAATGTCACTGAAGTATACACTTTCTAAGGGGTTAAAATGGTAAATTGCATGTTGTCTGTATTTTACCACACTTAAAAACATTTATCTATTTCCATATTTTTCAAGCCCTAAATGAAATGTTAAGAAACGTTTAAATTCTGTGGGACCCTATACAACAACAAGGGGCGTCTCGTTAGGATCAGGTGGCTTAGACTCATTTCTCCCTTCTCCTTCCTTCTAAGTATAACTATAAAGTCCAGAAATAATGTAAAAGGCAGCCAAGGGAGAACTCTGAAAGGTATAATGAGGAAGGAGGAGTGATTATAGAGCCCAGGACTGGAGCAACAATGTAAGGTAAAGCAACTTAATCCCACCCTCCAACCACCCAACAGAAAACCCAGATCCAGCATCTTCAAGCCCATCCTATCAGCAAATAGTGCTCTACATAGGCTCATTCACCTACTTTTCAAAAAGAAGTCCCACCAACACCACCAAGTGACTCCAGCAGCCCTGGAGAGGAGGATAACCTGGAAACCAGACTGGAATGAACATCCAGGGGATGCAATCTCCTTCCCTGCTGCTTGAGACAGCCCCCAAGACACAACAGGTAGCTGAGTGGCACTAGCAGGTGGATCCTGCTGCTACTAGTGACTGGACTAGGAAGCCTCTTAACATCCTGAAGCAGGAAACCCCCTTCCCTACCCAAGGCACCAGGTGGCCAGCCCTGGAGAAGCTCCTCTCAGGGGTAACCAGGAGGGTCCAGTGGGAGCCCCAGATGCACAAGCTGAATACTGCAGACCAAAATAGCACATTTTCAAGTGCTGAAAGACAAATATTACCAACCACAAATCTTATATCCAGTGACTACTCTTCAGGAATGAAAGCAGAATATGTTCTCAAGTGACGAAAAACTAAAATAATTTGTCACTAGAAGACCTATCCTTAAAGAATGGCTAAAGGAAGCTCTTCAGTGGAAAGGAAATGACAAAGAAGGACTCTTGAAGCATCTGGAAAGAGAAGAGAAAAAGGGAGAGATCATCAAATGTGAGCGTGTACTCTAGTTTCCCTTATGGGCGTTATAAATCATATTTGACAATTGAAACAATAATTATAACACTGTGTTACTCAAGAGAATTATATTTAAAAGTGGGGAAAGTAAAGGGACTCAAGCAAGTGAAATATTGACACCAGGAAACTAAGTCACATATTTGTGACTTTTGCTAGACGCAGAACAACTACTATGAAAACTACGCAAAGACATACGTTCAAAAACCAAAAATAAATCAAGATGGAACCTCAAAAAATGTTCAAGCAATACACAGGAAGGAAGTAAAGAGGAGCAGAGAAATAAAAAAACAAGACACAATGAGAAAACAAATTTTAAAGTGGCAGACTTAAGCCCTATCAATAATTACCTTAAATGTAAATGGTTTAACTATCTCAGTAAAAGACAGATATCCACAGACTGAATTTAAAAACATGTCCAATTATATGTTATTTATTAAAAAAGTGTACTTCAAATTCAATGACATAGATTAAAAGTAAAAAGAAAAATGAAAAAAAGATGTATCATGCAGACATTAATTTTTAAAAAGCAAGATTGGCCATATTAATATCAAATAAAATAGATAATTAACATCAGATAAAATATCAGATAAAATAGAGCTCACAGCAAAGACAATTATAGACAGAGAGGAACATTATATAATAATTAAATTATCAATCTAATTGTAAAACATAACAGTCTTAAACACATATGCACCAAAGAGCAGAGATTCAAAATACATGAAGTAAAAACTGATAGGGCTGAAAAAAGAAATAAAAAAATTCCCAACTTTTTTTTTGTTGTAGGACTTCAACACTTCCCTCTCATCAAATGATAGCACTACCAGACATAAAATCACCAAGGATATAGAAAATTTGAACAACCCAATCAACAAACAATATCAATTTAAACACACACACAATCTATCCAACAACAGCTCAATATAGATTTTTTTTTCAAGTGCCTGTGGATCATTCACATATATATCCTGGGCCATAAGAGAAACTTCATCAAACTGAAAATAATTGAATAGAATATGTTCTCTGATCATAATGAAATCTGACCAGCAATCAATAACAGAAAGACAAGGGGAAACCTTTAAGTCCTTGGAAATTAAACACACTTCTAAATTATGCCTGGGTCAAAGAAGAAATCTCAGAGGCAATAAAAAACAGAACTGAAGAAAAATGAAGATCAACATTTGTGAGATTCAGCTAAAGTAATGCTGACAGGGAAATCTATAGCACTAAATGCTTACGTCAGACAAAGGAAAAATCAATAATCTAAGATCTTATCTCAAGAAACTAGAAAAAGAGCAAAATAAAACCAAATCAAGTAGATGGAAGAAAATAATAGTGATTAGACTAGAAGCCAATGAAATTAGATTGAATTTCCAAAAAAATCAATTAAATTAATAAACCTCTAGCAAGACAGACAAAAGACAAAAAGAGAGAAGATACAACTCACCAATACCAGGAATTAAGTGGAATATTATAACAGATACTGCAGCCATTAAAAAGGAAAATAAAGGAATACCTTAAATAACTTTATGCTCACATATTCAATTTAGAAGAAATGGACCAATTCCTCAAATACTAAGAATAACCGAAACTCATCCAAGATGCAATAGATCATCTGAATAGTCCCACAGCCGTTAACTAAACTGAACTCACAATTTTGAAACCCCAGGCCCAGATGGTTTCCCTAGACAACCCTACCAAAATATACAGAAGAATTAACACAAATTTTACTTAATCCCTTCTAGAAAATAGAGGAGGGAACACTTCCTAATCATTTAATGAGACCTTTACAACCCTGACACCATCAAACCAGGCAAAGTAGATCAACAACAAAAGTACAGACCATTATCTCTCAGAAACTTAGCAAATCCTCAACAAGGGGAGCCTGGGTGGCTCAATAGGTTAAGCATCTGACTCTTGGTTCCAGCTGAGGTCATGATCTCAGGGTTGTGAGATCAAGCCCCACTTTGGGTTTCTTCCTGGGCATGGAGCCTGCTTAAGGCCTCTCTCCCTCTCCTTCTGCCCCTCCCCACCCTAAAATAATCCTCAACAAATATTAGCGAATTGAATCCAACAGTGTGTGAAAAGAATTACACAGCCTTACTAGATAGCTACAGTAATCAATACTGTGTGGTATTGGGACAGACACATAAATCAATGGAATAGAACCGAGAAGGCAGAAAAAGAAGTTCAAGAAATCTGCTCAGTGGCTGATTTTTCAGAAAGTTGCAAAAGCAAGTCAACAAAGGAAAGATATCTTTTTCAACAAATGGTATTGGGGAAATTAAACATCTCTTGGCCAAAAATAATAATAATAAAATAAAATAAAAATTGACCTGAACCTCATTCCTTATATTAAAAATAACTCGAAATGTATTATCTTTTTGGGGAAAAAAAAAGGAGAAAGTATTTAGGATCTCAGGCTAGACACGGAGTTTTTAGACTCGACACTAAAAGCCTAAACCCTAAGAGGAGATTGACAAATTGAACTTCATTAAAATTCAAAGTCTCTACTCTATGGAAGACCCCATAGAGAGGATGAAAAGGCAAGCTGCAGACTGAGAGAAAATGTTTGCCAACCACATATTCAACAACTATTGGTTTTATCCAGCGTGACATGTGGTTATGGGGAAAACATCAAAATGACGAACTCCTGGTGGTGTCTCCAACAATGAGTTCACTACATTCAGTTAAAACTTTATTTCATTGTAATTATTCACACACATGATGCCTGATATCTGCAAGTCTGATAAATGGGGGGGGGAAAGATGTCATATGATGAGTCTGCGTGAAGGTAAAGGAAATACTATTAATTGCAGTTCAAAAAGAAAATGCTGTAGTGCTTTTTTAAAAACTGATGACACCTTTTAAATACTTGGCCTTAGGAAGTTTTATGTGCATTTGTGCATGAATATGGGTGTGTGTGTATAATTGATATCATCTGGGTGCTGGAGAAGACATGCTTGCTGATAAAAACAAGATACCAGCCTAACTATAGAGAAACTAACAAGTGAGAATTTATTTGAAAAGAGAGGGTGGATAGATTGAAAGGAGAAATATTTGCAGTATAGGGTTTTGTATTATTGTTTTTCACCAAATTATGTTTTTACAACCTATGTCTCTTCACTACATTACAGGAACCATCAGTGCCTTTAAAACTACCATTACTCCTATGTGTTTATAGGACACATGTCAAAACCATAGCAGGGTTTTTTTTCACTAAAACTTGCAGCCTACAAACTTCTAAATGCTCAAAATCCTAGTGCAATAGTTAAGGTCCACTGTTCATTTAACAAGTTACAGTAAATAATCTTAACCAAAAAATAGTTATGGTTTTGCAAATAAAGGTGGTTCCAACTTGCTGGCCTCTAGTAATCAAAATAGTCAAAGGCCGTGTGTTAGGCAGCACCAAGTCCTTATATTACTCATTGCCAACATGTCAGCATTCAAGAACAGACTGATTTCTCTAAGAAATGAGTATAATTCCAAGAGACTGACTTTCTCCTACTTCATGTTAAAAGAAATATTATTTGACTCAAAATCCTATTTTTTGAATTTATATTGCCTGTTTCTTATTCCATGTGGATCATCTAATTAGACTGAGTGGATCACGGATCATTCCAAATAAAATTACTACCCCTCTTTGATTCTAATTATTTCCACTTTGAACAAAGTCAATCATCTGTTTATAGGAAGTTAGACACTGGAAGAAGCTGAACTAAATGAGTCAGACCATTAAAGTGTTCAAAGCAGGACTCATGTTTAGAAAGAGTTAATGAACCCATTTATTCATGCGATGACTCACAATACCATTTATTTTTCATTTCCACTTGTAGTTTCACCAGGTTGAAAAGGACAGTACTGGACCAAAGGAAATGCTCCCTGCTAAGGACTTGCGCAAAGAGCCCAGAGTATGTCTTCTAAGGAGAAATGTCTATTCACGATTCCACTTACAGGAAGCATCTGAAGTAGTCAGACTCACAGGATCAGAGAGAAGGATGGTGGAGGGACGGGAAATGGGTGGCTGTTAATCAGTAGGCATAGTCTCGATTTTGCAAGATGAGAACATTCTAGGGATTTGCTCTACAACATCAGCCATCTGATTAACAACACTCTATTGTACACTTAAACATTTGTTAAGAGGGTGGATCTCATGTTATGTTATTACCACAATAAAGTAATATTTAAGCCATGAAAGAGCTGGTAGTTAAAATCAGTACTATAAACTAGAACAATTGTAAAGCCATGTCAGAGAGGCTGCTGCTTTGTCATGTCTAAGGACCAAATTCTCCTCAGCCATGGTTTCTCTTATCATAATCCATTTAGTACATTTTATCCCCACAGTTCCTTATTTCCAACTTGCCCAGACTATGGATTTAGCTTTGGGTACTTCTGGGAATGCTCTGGTCAAATAGTGGGGCCAAAGACGATTGTGTCTTATCACATGCCTACAGTGACCCTTCCTTCCCAAACCACCACTCCCAAGGCTTTCTAGAAAGGTTCAAATATCCCCAACCTGGTCAACTGTGGAGTCTCACATTCAGTCGAGAACTACGATATTATTTGTCATCAATATCCACTTCTGCAATATCATTTTGTGAGGTTATTTGTCTAATACTGAGGCACTGAGTATCCACAGATTAAATAAGAGAGATTGGTCAAGGAAAAAACAGATTATTTTTGTGGATAGTACCTTTGTTTGAGTGACTGCTGAATATACAAGGCATGCCTGCATTTGCCAACCTATTTCCCATAATAGGTGAAGGAACAGACACACACACACACACACGCGCGCGCGTGTGGAGGGAGGAGTATGTATTCATCACCTCTTCGTTAAGGACCACATTCAGAAAAGTATGTATCCTGAAAAATGCTTTTAACTATTTCAAGAAGTATAAAAAGTATTTTCAAAAATGACTTTATTAGCGACTCCTAAAAAATTGATAACTTTTTGAAATGGCCTACGTCAATTGAGTGGGAAGAATGACAAGCCAGTCCCATGATAATGCAACTCAGTTGCCCTTTTATGTTTGCTCACTGTGCTGTTTAATAGCACAGGTACAGAGGGAAAACGGAGTGTGACGACTATATGAGACCATATAAAATGGTGAGGGTGTAAAACGTCCTGAAAGCACAAGTTGTAATCTGCTGTTGTCAATCTAATCCACACACACTCCGTAATTAGAAACATATTGGAATAGGGAGGCAGGCACATATTTGTACTTTTCCCTTAAACCTTTATTTTGATCATTCACACGTGACATGTTCATTTTTATTGCCGTTTCCTTAAAAAAAAAAAAAAAGAATTTTAAAAAGGTAGCTTCAAAACTGCCCCCCCGCAGAATTTTTTGAATGCTTCCAAATAATTTTTCATTTTTTTTCTCATGAAAGGAGGCAACACAGCAGAGATTTTAACCTGCTGGAAACGTTTTAAGCCTATCTCGTCTCTGTCCCCCAGATCCTTTTGACACACCCTCCTCCCTCCTTCCTTCACGTTAAACTGCTTCCCTACTTCCTTTACATCAGTGGGAACACTTCCCTTATGGGTGTCAGAATCTCTCGGAGGGGGCAGGGGCTGCCCTGCAGAGGAAATGACAAGCTGTGAAACGTAAAAGAACAATTCCTTCCACATGTTCCTTTGCTCCTGGAGCGGTGAGGGCTTGTCAGCTAGCATCACTTTGGAATAAGGCAGGACTGTGCGTCTTAGTTCTGTCAAAACTAATTTACAATTAAGGACCTGCATGACTGTTTAAAGCTTTTTCAATTCTAGCAGTTTTCTGAAATGACTTTGAGATTGAAGTAGATCAGACCAGAAACCATTGTTGTAATTAGCTACAGTGGATGGGGAAGAAGCTCACAAAATAAGACAAAACTGAAAACAAATTTTTGTGTATAATATAAATAAATATAAATACAAATAAATTTATAATTATTATTTATTTATATTATATTATCATATATTTTATATATTTATATTTTTATTTTTATATATAATTTATTTATTTATTTATTTATATTTATTTATAACAATATATTATTTTTAAGTAATTTTTATTTATAACACAAATATATTATTATATACTATATTGCATATATCATATTATTATATATTCATATATATATATTCATATATATATATATATATATATGAAATCCTTACTTACACCTACAATTAACAATTAACATATTTGTGGAATTTTCCCAGCTGAGCCCCAGTTCGGGGAGTTTAGTGTTGCAGCTATTGGAAATCTTATTTAGTTTGAAAATAAAGTTACAAATGACAACTTCATTGATAGGAAAGAAGGAAAGAAGGAAGGAGAAAGGGAAGGAAGGATTGATTTATCTTGACCACTTGACACTTTTAAAAAATTTTATATTATTTTAAAATACTTTAAAGCATTTTTATGATTTAAAACATTTTGATCCATTTCCCTGATATATTAAGTAAATACATCTTAAAATTGCAGGTAATTAGCTTTTTATGCAGATTAATCACTTTGAAACATTCTGCAGGTCCCTGAGGTTCAATTTTGCATTCAGATAACCAGCTTGTACTCACTTAATATTTCAAACTCGAGAAACCCAAAAGAACAAACATCGTGTCTAAAAACTGTCTCAACATCTCACCCAGTGGTGCTTCTGAAGTGGCCGTTCCAAGTTCTTAAAATCTAGGACGGTACTTTGCAGAAGTACCCATTCTTTAAAAGCTAGCTGAATGAACAGAGGTACACCTAACAGGAAATTCTTTGGGACAGTCTCTCAACAAACTCAACTCAAACTATCAAAAGCAAAGTCATATAAACTATTTTCAAATGTCAGACTCATAATTCTTCCATAGAAACAAGGTAACTACTAACTTTCAGATTACTAACTAAAAATATATATCACTATGGTCTGGGATAATTAACAGTGTCTCAAAACTTGCTTTTCTTATCTTACACAGGAGGGAATGGTGGCCTAAAGACTTCAGGGAATATGATGTGGAGACTTGTATAAAACTGGCCACACATACTTGAGCTCTGGCACCAACATAGCAAGTCTCTTAATAAATAATGAACACACTAACTAAGCTCTAGTGACCAGCTTGACCATGGCTCCCTGTTTCATCATGAGTTCCAGTATTATGCGCCTTCAGCTACTCTCCATCTGTGCTTCTGTTCCCACTGCCGCTAATTAATTTGCCCTCCATCCTGCCTCTACTTATGGCTTAGATTGGACATAACCATGCACACTGGGCAGAGCCCTCTCACCAGGCCATGGATTATATCATAAAAATAGAACCACACAGGCATGGCCAGTTGATTTTTGACAAAGGGGTAAAGGTGACTCAGCGGTGAAAGAACAGTCTTTTCAACAAATGGGGTTGGAGCAACTGGACATTCATATGTAAAAAGAAAAAGAAAAAAAAAAACTTCAACCTTAACCTCCTACTTTATTCAAAAGCCAACTCCAAATTGGATCATTGATCTGAACATAAAATGTAAACTATAAAACTTTCAGAAGAAAAACATAAGAGAAAATCTTGTGACTTGGATTTGGTGAAGAGTTCATAGATATGATTTCAAAAGTACAATCCATTGAAGAAATTGGTAAATTGGACTTAATCAAAATTCAAAACCTTTGCTCTGAGAATGACACTGTTAAGAAAATTAAAAGATGGGGGCACCTCAGTGGCTCAGTAGGTTAAACATCTGCCTTCAGCTCAGGTCATGATCCCAGGGTCCTCCCTGGGATTCTTCCTCTCCTCCCTGCTCATGCTCTTTCTCACTATCTCTGTCTGTCTCTCACTCAAATAAATAATAAATAAAGGATAAATAAACAAAATCTTAAAAAAAGAAAACGAAAGAAAAAGACAAACTACAGACCAACCACCTTTCCTTTGCAAACCACCTTTCCCACAAAGGATCTGTATCCAGAATGTAGAAAGAACGCTCAAAATTCAACAACAACAAAAACCCAAACAACCCAATTTAAAATAGACAAAAGACTTGAACAGATACTTTACCAAAGATTAATATGGATGGCCGATAAGCACATATGAAGATGGTTAATAAAATTAGCCACTAAAAAACTGCAAATTGAAATTATGATTTCAAATTTAATTTGAATACAAATTAGAATGACTTTTTTTAAAAAAAGGACAATGCTAAGTTCGGATGAGGGTGCAGAGCAACTGAAACTCCCGTATGTTCCTCGTGGAAATGCAAAATTATACAGCCACTTTGTAAAAGAGACAGCTATAAAGTTAAAAATACGTATACCAGCTGGGCATCTGGGTGCTCAGGTGGTTAAGCGTCTGACTCTTTATTTCAGCTCAGGTTATGATCTCAGTGTCATGAGATCAAGCCCCGCGACAGGCTCCATGCTGAGCACGGAGCCTGCTTGAGATTCTCTCCCCATCCCTGCTCTCTCTCTCTCTCTCTTTCTTTCTCAAAAAAGAAAGAAAAAGAAAATGCATATAACATCCAACCCAGCAATTCTACTCTTAGGTATATCTCTTGGAGAAGTAAATACTATGTTCACATGAAAACCTGAAAATGAATATTTATAGCAATTCTATCCATAATTGCCAAAAATTATTATTGTATTATTTTCCCCTGTACCACAGTGCGAAAGCCAAGTGAAAACCATTCCTTTGTATTTCTTGGCTTTGCTAATACACAATTACCTTAGGAGTACATTGATTCACTCATTTATTTAACAAATTCTGACTGAGCAATTATTGTCTTCCAGGGACAGTAGTAGAACATGTAGACGCGTTGCCTACCCTCAAGATGCGATCATAATTGCCATGAGGGGAAAGAACTCTGGGAGAATTCAGTGGAGGCACTGCATAGGGCCTTCCTTCTTCGGGAAGGAAGTTTTAAGCTAGATTATCAAGGAAGAAAAACTAGTGGCAGGAAAAGACTCTTCCAGTTGGAGGAAATAGCATGAAAGTATACCCTAAGGTGGAAATCACCTTGCTGCATTTGTAGGAATTGAAGAAAACCAGAGCAATCAACAGCTGCACATCAGTGTTTCTCGACTCTGGCTGCACATTAGAATTACCAGAAGGAGGTTATTTTAAGAGTAACAATGTCCAGGTCCTGCCCCCTGAGAATTTGATCCATTTGTTCTGGGGCAGAGCCCAGACAAGAGTATTTGTTTAAAGCTCCACAGAAGAGTCAACATACAGGCAGATTTAAGAAGCTTTGTTTTTATTAGGTTTGTTGAACCACAGATACAGGCAAATTAATATTTAAGTATGAATAGATTTCTTTCAGGATTTATCAACATTTTGGTTAATTTCAAGCGGGACTTAACTTTTTTTTTTTAAAGTCATATTCGAGCGGACTGGTTTTATACTGAAATGGTTCATGTAATATTAATTGATTTCAATATATATGGCATATGATGCAAGAATAAACAGTGGCTCTTTGTTTCCTCTTATATATGACAGTACTTCTGTTATAATTGTATGAGGAAGCTCTAGGAAGATAGAGACCACAGACTCATCCAATTTTCTATACTCCCAAAGAAGTATACTTCCGAAGATGGATAAGTGGCCCATTGGCAAAAGAACATGGTGTGCATGGAATACCCTTACAGGATCTCAGGCTGAAGCAAAAAATAATTAGGTATCAGAGTGGAAATCTATTATTTCAAAGGTTCTTTGAATTGGGCTTCCTGGATACATGGT
Source organism: Callorhinus ursinus (assembly GCF_003265705.2). NCBI lineage: Eukaryota > Metazoa > Chordata > Mammalia > Carnivora > Otariidae > Callorhinus > Callorhinus ursinus. The sequence continues at coordinate 10,628,033 of NW_027397088.1, forward strand.
ACCATTCTAATGGGGGTCCCAGAGAGCATATATCTGACCCCTATATCACTGACGCATCTGGAAGCAGTAAAATGTGGTCCCCTTATTTCTTAATAACGTTATATAAAAAATGAGTGCCACAATTAACTCATGTTCTAAGTAGGTGCTTTCTACACTTGGGAGGCTCAGCCTTCCCAGCAGGTATCAGAGCCCTTGTCATCCTTATTTTGTCCTCAGGCCAAAACCTACAGCAACTTTGAAAACAGTAGTTTAGCTTGAGAGGCGCCCAAAGGGAAAGTATTTAACAAGATTAAGACACTTGAAATTAGAATTCCAAAGAACATCATTGTTCCTCAGTGATTTATTACATTTCCTAAATTTCACAAAGAATCTTTTTTTTTAAAGGTTGCTATTGTTGCTTTTTTTTTTCTTACACAGAAAGTATCAGAGAATTTTTTTTAAACTACTCTGCCTTTTTCTCTTTTCTCTTTTACGTCAGAGGAAGAATTATCCTAGCTCCTTCCGAGTACTCACCTCTCCCATCTATCTTTCTTATGATGGGAACTCATCCCGACAATTTTCCTCTTTCTCCTGCATTTTCGTTTTTTCCTCCTCCAGGTATTTTCCCATTGTTTATCAAGAGAGGAGTAAGTGTTCAGCCATTAAAAACAAACAAACAAAAAATACAATCTTCCCTCAACCCTTGACTCCCTTAAGCTGTTTTTGAAATTCTCTCCTTCTCATTTTCAAGAGCGTCTTCAATATGCACCTTTGTTTCTTCTTTCTTGTTCCCTCCTCTAGTCATTGCAGTTTGGTTTGTGCCCTCGTTTCTTATGTATTCCCTCAAAAGGCATGAAAATTCACTTTATTTTCAAAGCAGACTGTCTTTTCATCTTTTCCTGAGTCAATCTTTCCAGAGGCTTGCTAAGACGAAGTGAGTTTCATGGATGGACCAACAGTGTACGTATCATACAGGAGCTGAAGAGTATAATGGCTACCTCAGACCTACTGGATCAGAACTCGCATTTTAACTAGATCCTTGGGTGATGTGTATGCATTTAAAGTTTGAGTAGTGCTGCAACAGAGTATTTTACCGATGTGACCACCTTCTCCCCTTCTTGAGATTCTTAAAATTCCATAGCTTCCATGACGCCACACTTCCTGGTCCTTCTACTTCTTCAGATTGCTCCTTTGCAATTTACTTCACCTTCTTTTCTCATCTGTCCCTTAAATTAAGGTTTTCCTACAGTTTTTCCACTCTTTATTCTGTGGTTTGGGCCCCATCTCTATTAGGATAACACCATAGGTCCCTCCTGAGTTTAAATCCATTTTTTTCCAACTCCAAGCTAGTACAGTCTTCTTAATTTCCCCAACACTTTAAACTCAATTTGATCAAAACCAACTGGCCAACTTTTATCAGAAACCTGCTCCTTTGGGTTTGACATCTCATACCCAGGGCATAGGGCAACAATATTTTCTGAGATACCTGAGATAGAAATACTCCTGACTATAATTTCCTTCTTTTCCTTTATGGCACAGCTATTCATCTACCAAATCCTGTTGACTCAACTTTAACATTTCTCTTAAATGAACCCTCTTGATTGCATTCCACTGCCCCTATGCTACCTCTGGCCCTCACCATCTCTTCTTTGGGCTGATGCAATGGACTTCTTACTGGATTTCTTGCCTTCAATTACTCCTTGCCCAAATGTACCTCTTTATGTATGCTGCAATCCAGTGGTTCCTTACAGTTCTTCAATTATACTTTGCACCACTGACTTCTTAACTTTTCTTATGGCTTTTCTTTTATCCAAAAGCATTCCCATCAATGCTTGCCTTTTGAACTCCAAACTACCCTTCTAACCCCAGGTCAAAATAAATTAACACATATTTTCCAGATCATACCAATATAGGATTTAAAATGGGGTTGCATTAAAAAGAGTTCACGCAATTCACCTGTCCCCAAAAGCTCACTAATTTGTTTCTGAGAGTTTATCAGAACACCTCACATGAGCTCACACTCTGTCTCCTTAGCTTGTCCTACAGAGGGCTCTGTAACAACTCGGATTATGGAATTGTAGTATAGAGAACATAGTATATGTATATAACATAACTCAATATGTCACAGGATAGTATATACTATACTATATTATATACTTCCATGTCTTACATAATTTCATTGGGAAGTTTCTCTCATTCAGCAGGTTGGTGTTTCCACGCAGTCCCCCTTTCCCTGGGAATTGCACTGTGAGATAACCAAGCTAGAGAACAAGTCTGATTGACAGACAGCATACGTTTCCCACTCTCACCTACCTTTCTTATTATTCTTCCTTATCTAATTGCATCTGCTTCACTTCTCCAAGTCTGAAGTTTGTCCCAGAAGGCTTGCTGGTCCTGTATATAAATAGAGTGCTGGTAGACCTCCCCATCATCTATTCAACGTGTGTGTGTGTGTGTGTGTGTGTGTGTGTGTGTGTATTACTCAGTGGAAGAGTAGCTTGGGCTCAAGTAAGCCCCTGCAGGTCAGGGACTGCATGTTATTTTGGTTTCTATTCCCAGAGCATTTAGCAGTGTGCTTTGTTGATGGTGGTTACACAATAAAACTCTCCTGAATTGAATTCTGCATCACAAAACATATATAGATGTTGCCAGAGACCATTGTTTATGCAATGTAGGCACATACAAAACAAAATTATCAAGCAGAACAAATATTTCCCTAGACTGCCCCCTAAAAAGTAAAGCAGCTTTAAAAAATGGTAATAACCCAAAAGTTTTATCATGGCTCTCTTCTTCCAGCCTTTCAGAAATTCTGTCTGGCCTCAGGCATCCACCTATCTGCAAGGCTGATCATCACTTAAAATATCAACCATGGGATTAAATTCAGAATCCTCTCAAGAGTGAGTGTGTGTGTGTGTGTGTGTGGATGTGTGAATACGTGCATGCGTGCACATGCACGTGCATGTGCGCTTGAAGGGATAACATTAGCCACTTTTTCATGATTTGGGGGCTAGAGTAGATTCCGCAGATTATGTATAGAACCTATCAATGTGAGACAGCTTGCAGAAGATCATAAACATATTTTTCAGAGAAATGTTGCAGCCATGAACACATCATGTGGTTACCCCTTCCCTAAGGTTTGCTCCTTTAATTGTAAATAGCCAGAAAGCCATCAAGCCAGAGTTTAATAAACTTTTAATTTGAAATGAATTACCACATGTTGTGTTTGTTTACCCATTATTAAATCTCTTAGCAACATACCAGTGGCAGAAACAGCATACTCTAGCACAGCCCTGATGTATATATTAGAAAACAAACCCATGGGGGATATTAACTGCTAATAATAGGTTTAGGAAGCCTCTAAGAAAAATAAATAAATATAAGCAATGTAGCAGAGACATGTATTGGAAGAGATTTGTATGTTTTGTTTTTGTACAAGTCTATTCTGAATAGGAGCAAAACGTCCCTGTGCAGTCTTTGAATGTGAAGCTGGAATCAGTTTCTGAGCTCAGAGCAGAGCAAATGCAAATCAGCCTTTTCCAAGCCTTTTCTTAAAGCAGAAAAGATTCTTCCTCTCCCAGTACATAGTGTTCTCACCACTGATTGTGTCAGTATTCATGTTTCTTGGAGTGTCACCTGTCCTCCTTTTAGGGGAACTGAGGGTAGCATTTGAAAAGTCAAGTTCAGAGCACGATGCAGTAGGTGTGGAAAATAGAGCCACAGTGCCCTGAGGAAAAACTAGAAAGCAAAAATGATCTGGTGAAAAATGGCCTAAGAGTAATTGCTTCTAGTCTTCGGCTCAGGTATCCTAAACCTAGGTTAAAATGTCAGTATCACTGAAATATTATTACTGTTAAGTCAGAAGTTACTTTCTCAAAAGTTAAAAATACTAAAATATGATTTTGAGTTTCATGCTTAATCCTAAAACATTGGGAGGGGAAAGAAAAAACAAGGAAGAGAAAAAGAAAGAAAGGAAGGAAGGAAAGAAGGAAGGAAGGAAGGAAGGAAGGAAGGAAGGAAGGAAGGAAGGAAGAAAAAGAAAGAAAGAAG
>NW_027397088.1:10632158-10749658 GCF_003265705.2 Callorhinus ursinus
AAGAAAGAAAGAAAGAAAGAAAGAAAGAAAGAAAGAAAGAGAAAGGGAAGAAGGGAGGAAGGAAGGACTCTATGTTACAGATGCACATTTTTTAATGCCCCGCATAGTGGTTTGATTTGACTGGACATTTGAACTGGATATTTAAACAAAAAATCAACTGCAATGTTTTCTCAGTTTTTGTCTAATTAAATTATAATCATTTCATTTATATTTCGTGATTTATTAATTCTTGATGTTCTTTAACCACCAGAAAAGGTTTGGACTTTTTTTGCCCCTTCTGTATCTCGGATTCCCAAATTAAGCAGATAATATTCTAATGCTGAAGTAATTTGTTTTCACAGAATGAAGGCATCCCAGACCCTCCTGTTGGAAGGCCTGACGAGTCTGATTCAACATAAAGAAAAGACATCAGGCAGAAATCATTCTCCTGTAGATACACAGTGAGTCTCAACCACAACATCCACAAATGTCCTCAATGCAACCACCCCACCAATCAATTTAGAATGAGGCTAAGTCTGACATTGCCTGGCTTTTTATGCCACTCTCTGCACTTTTTCACACTGCCAGTGCCTTAGGCTCATCCTATGTCCCCCACCCCCCACCTCTCCATCTTCCCCTTATCCCACCAAGCATATCGATAATAGCACACCCATGGGTATTAAAGAGGGCACGTTCTGCATGGAGCACTGGGTGTTATACGCAAACAATGAATCATGGAACACTACATCAAAAACTAATGATGTAATATATGGTGATTAACATAACATAATTAAATAAAAAATAAATAAAAATAAAAAAGAAAATAAAAACCTAAAACCTTAAACTTATTAAATTCCAACACAGAATACTTAAATTTAACTTAACTTTGTGCATTTTAAGGACAACCAGCTCTACTCATTATCCAGAAAAACCAGACCATGATGTCGGTCACCTAGCTTCTCTGGCTACAAGTAAAGCAAATCCACATTCTCAAATGTGAGAAACAATACACTTTAATCAAGTTGCTTTATAGTGTTGGCATTGATTTTCTAGCTTCAATATATACAGTATTCTCCCCATCTGCAGTTTTGCTTTTCATGGTTTCAGTTACCCATGGTCAACTGCATTCTGGAAAGTGGATGATCCTCCTTCTGACATATCGTCAGACCATCAGTAGTAGCCCAGTCACCATGCTGACTCCTGTGTCTCATATCTAATTTATTTTGCCAAATATTTGCTTAAAGCCAGATGACATAATTCGATATATATGAATTCTGTGTATAAAATTTCAAGATAACCTTCCCAGGTATATATAATTATAAAGTGACATTTAGTTGTCTGGAGGTGGTGGTATCTTAGTTATCATTAGCTGATGATAATAGTTTATTCACAGGGAAACAGGTCAGGTATGGCTAAGGAAGCTCAGGGCTTATACTGGACCCACTTAGGGAAGGAAGCAGGGCTTCTAAAAATGGAGCATGGCAATCCGTGGAGTTTTACTCAGCTCAGCAAGGCGTAATCTCCAAGGCATTTGGCAACTCTAGGCACAAGAAACATTTACTACCAGAAGTTGAATATGAAGCTCTGTGTTGCCCAGCTGTTAGGCAGGACAAGACAAGGAAGGCAGATGCCGTTAGGAAATCAAATACTGCAGGCTTTAGGTCTGGCCACTATGGCAGGAATCCTATATTCCTTCCCAAGAAACACTGCTGTTTCCCTGACCTATGTTCTCAACCCAGTGCTTCCCTCACTCTACATACCCTGCATGGTGGAACTCAACCACTTAGCAATTTCCGGTAGTCTATGTGTTTCTGTCTCTGTAATGGACAGGTTCTTCCTCCCTACCTTCCATTTCTCTCCTGAGCTTCATGAGCATTTTCCCAATGGTCTCCTAAACATTTCAACTTGGATCCAACATAAGGATCTCAAGGTCAATAGGTCCAAAATTAAGCTGTTTGTTTTGTTTTGTTTTGTTTTCCTTCTAATCTTGTTCTTCTCCCTTTATTTCGTATTATCTGCTGGTTAATACCCATGTTTACTCGTGATAAGTTAGGAATCATCCTCAATTATCCCTCACCATCAATATGCAATCAACCAACGAGGACATTTTTATTCTTTGTCTTATAGTCATTCCCTTACACCTCTTTAATACTTTACAAATTTAAACTCTCTTCTCCAACTTTACTCTCTCTGCCCTGATTCAGGCCCTCTTCCTTGGCTGGCACTACTCTAAATTTTCCCAAACTGATCGGGTTTTATACATGCCCTCCTCAAATAAGCCTTCCTAAAAATTACCAGAGGGAGCTGCCTAAAATAGAAATTGAAATATATCACTCTCCTTCTTTTTGTTAAGGTTTATTTACTTTTTTTATTTAAGAGAGAGAGAGCATATGAGCAGGGGGAGGGGGCAGTGGGAGAGCAAAAGAGAGACTCTCAAGCAGACTCCCCACTAAGTGTAGAGCCTGACTCAGGGCTTGAACCCAGGACTCTGAGATCATGACCTGACCCAAAATCAAGAGTCAGCTACTTAACCAACTGAGCCACACCGGAGCCCCAATCACTCCCTCTCTTAACATCCTTCAATGGCTACCCACTTAATACCAACCTCGCATCAGCCGCAACAGACACAAAAAGACACCCAATAGACTAGCGAGGGAGTTATTACTATCCTAGAATGCGTACATGGATAAATGATGGCAATGAGGAATAGCGGGGGAAGTGGGGAAAGAATAAAGACTTTTTCAGATGTACAAGGGCTAAGAGAGTTTACCGCTTTACAGACCCAAACTCTAAATGAATTACTAAAAAATATTTTCAACAAGAAGAAAAATAAAAGTGGAGACTAGCTACATAAAAATACTATGAAGCACAAATACTGACCAAATATGTCAGTAAATTAATTTTCTATTGAGACTAAAAAAAAAAAAGAGAGAGAGAGAAAAGAAAATAACTAAGTTTTCTGCTTAACAAAAGAGTGACCTGGAAGCATAGCCAACAATAACGTGAGAGTACATGGAGGTGTGTTTGACGGGTAGGTAAACATACGAAAAGTCCTTGTCATGCTCAGAAAGAGAAGAGAAAAATCAGATGAAATAAGATTTTTTTAAAACAATTTTCAGTTAAATATGTAGATGAGAAAATTTGGGATAACATCTGACATAATTAACAATAAAATCTGTAGATTATAAACAGCAGAGGATAAACAAAATAAAGAAAATTATTTTTGGTTAAAGAAAAATTCAGGAAAATATTTTTAAAAAGCAAAGAAATAGGATGGTAAAAATAAATTGCAAAAAATGTTATCAGCAAGTACAAATATAACAGTAATAACAGCATTTACAAAAAATTAAACTGTTAAAAGACACATATTAACTACTTATCTTGAATGCGAAAATAAAATCTAGATTTATGCTGTTAAGCCATAATTCAATTCAAGGAAATTAAATAGAATGATTGAATAATCAATAGCAACACCACAGATGAGTTTTAAATTCATAAAATATAGATATTAGAAAAAATATGCCATAAAAATACTTATTAAAAAAATACGGTGGTAGTATTAATGTCAGAAGAAATAGAATATAAATTGAAGCATTAATAGACATATAGAGGGAGACTACATCTGTATAAAGAAATAATAACACAAAAGTTAATAATCATAAAATTGCAGGCAGTTAACACATTTAAAATATATAAAGCAATATTTGACAGAACTACAGGGATAAATGGACAGATCTAGTCAGAACTGGCGATTTCACACATATCTACCATGTAAATAAAAACTGGAGATAAAGACTTAAGCTTTCCAACCAAGGAGATTAAAAGGTAGCTCCCCCCAAAACCGGAAGAAAATAGGAGCAAAGAAATAATAAAGCCGAGTATAAATATAGAAAACAAAAGATCACTGGAGAGAAAGTCTTAATGGAGGTAGTTGAGCAGTTGTATATTTTTAAAAAATGAATAAAAAGACTAAAATTCAACCAAGACTGATAAAGAAAAGCAAAGAAGGTGTATATTAACCAATGTTAATAATGAAAAGAGGAACATAATTATAAATTTAGTGGTATTTCAAAATTATAATAGTATATTTATGTATTTTCTTTAGAAACATAAAATATCTATTGAATACTACACAGAGAACATTAGTTTCCTCCAAGGAGAAGAACTAGGCTGTGGTGGGAGGTAGATTTTATTTTGAGCAATCTGAGTGTGTTCTTTGTTCAATAAAACTGTAACAAAAGGAAATAAACTTTAAAGATAATATACTATGTATACAAACGTATATATATACACATATATTATGTGTATAATATGTAATATATATTACATTATATATTTAATATATGTTTATATAGTGACATTATATTGCATTATATACATATGTAAATAATATGTTCATAATATATAATCCTATGACTAATTTAATTCAATTAGTTTTTCAAATGAATTAAATGGAATGATTGAATAATCAATAGCAATCAAAGATTGAATTAGAAATCAAATGCTTCCCATGATTCATCCCACATTAAAAAAAAAAAAAGAGGTCCAGAACTCTTACAGTTCAGTAAGAAAAAGTTTTTAAAATGACCCAAAGGAAAAGTGAACAAAATATAGATACAGGTAATTCACAGAAAATAAAACCCAAATGGTTAACAGAAAGGTATGAAAAACAAATGCTCGAGCTTAGTCATATTCAGGGAAATTCTAAGTAAAACAAAGAGATATTACATTGCAATTGAATTGGCAAAACTAATTATAACAAAGATTGATAGGATGTGAGCCTAACAAACTCCCACCCAGCCGTTAGAAGGGCAAATTGATACAACTATTCTGATGGCGATGTGTCGCTACCTTATAAATTTTAAAAGTGTGTGTGTGCCCTGTGGTTCAGTGGTTCCTCTCCAGGATAGGAAACATCTTTTACTCTAGTGAAATTTGCACCTATGTGCACAAGAAGGACATGTCCAAGAATAATCACTGTAATCTTGTTTGCAGTTGAGTAAAACTTGAAACAACAAATAAGATAAAAATAAACAAATTTTGTTACAATCATGCATGTTGCCATGTACATGATTGATTATACAGCAGTAAAATCAATAAACCAAAAAAATATGTAAGTGTGTGTGTAGGAGTTTTGCAAATGTCAAGGATAATACTGAGAGAAAATAATGTTGCGGAAATAGATATAAAGTATGGTTACTTAACACAAACCTTAAAAACATAGAAAAGATATTATACATTGTTTATAATTACATACATATGTAGGGCCATATATGGGAATGGTCAATAAGAAGTCTCAGAGGGTTGGAAACAGAATCAGCAAGCAGTTCACAGAAGGCTTTAATCACATGTAAAATGTTACTTTTTAAAAGAAAAGATGTGGAGCAAAGATGGCAAAATAGCAAGAATGGACACAGTTGGGGACTCATTACTGGTTAATGTTACGTTATTTTCTGTACAGTATGTTTAATATATTCAATAATTTCCAAACTAAAAAATAAAGTCCCTACTATGGTGCCTGGCACATGAAAAACATGCATCACATGTAATTATTATTACTGGTAATCCTTCTATTATGCTCTTAATACCTTAAGTGCTACTATACTTACTGCAGGGAATAATATAATTACTACAGCTACTACCAATCCATCCCCTACTCTTGCTTCTAATACTGTTATTACTGCTAGAGGATCCAACCTGTTAAAGAATCTTGGGAATCTTTTGGTAAAGGAAATAATTATCTTGCAAAAAATAATAGTCATGTCTAATATATCTCTTCTATAGGCTGAAACTTCTGTACATTAAATAGTACAAAGAATGTTATTTGCTTATTTAGTGCTTGATTAAGCCAGTCTTTGAAGAGTGAGGTTTATAAAATATACTATATAATTGGAGAACTTCGTTCTGAGACTATTTTCTCTTTCATAGCCATGTCGTTACCACTCTTGTGAGCAAGCAAGAAGGCTTAGTTCTAGAACTAAGAACCAAAAACAGTCAACTTGTCCCCCCAAAAAACTAAAAAATATTTTTAGAGCCATAATGCCGCAGAGAAAGATTTGTGTTTCAATGAAGTAATTTTATATTTGATTGTAGTTGAATAATTATGTTAAATGGAAACTGATACTCTTGTCAATGATTACATTCTCTTTAAGCAGCATGGCATAGAAAGAAATACATTAAAAATTAAAATGTCTTTCTCAGTTTTCTGTAATATAACACAACTGGAAATATTAGTAAAAGAATGCTGAAAACAGTCTACTAACCCTGAGAAGAGTGTAGGGAGGGTTTAGCTTTATCATCCAATGATGCACAAATGTTTTCCTCTGTTTGTTTCTCTGAAAGGCCGGGGGTATTCTCCTCCACGCCTGATTCTACTTTCTGTGCTTCAGCCATTAAAGAAACTGGAAATTCAGGGGAAAGCGGAGTTTGTCTTTCATAGGTTTGTTGATCATCCAAACACAGAGGAAGTTTAATAACCTATTAAGAGAGAAATCTCTTATCTAAACTGTTGAAAATATTACACACACAGTGAATTTCAGCCTAGAACAATGATGCAATTTGCAAACTCTAAAAGGTCAATGATGAATTTAATTTTCCAAACCTTATGTTTGCTTTTGTTTGGCTGCCTTACAAAGAATGCATTTTTTTGTATTAGCAGATTTACATAATTGCTTTAGGTATTACCATTGCTCTATATAGTTCTTAGTTTTTTGTCTTACCTTACAATTTTCTTTAATTTCTTCTCACAAGTAACACTGTTTGTTTGATATTCATACCGGGATCAAGTTAGCAAATATTCATTCAGTATTTACTATCTCCAAGAAACAATATTTCTAATTCAAATATAAAAGACAAGACTACAGAATCTAGCAGTGAACGTATGGGTGTTCACTGTGCCATTTTTTTTCAACTTTTCTATGTTTGCAATTTTAATAATAAAGTGCTTGGTGGAAATAATCAATGGCACAGGAAATGAAACAGAAAAGTGAGGAAGTTCGGGAAAAAGTTAAAGGCTATCCTGCTTGCATAGTTGTTCCTCTTGAATTCTTTCACACACCCTATGGGGGCCGAATCAGACCTGTTCTCCTGTCTCCACGCTCGGGGTGTGAGCCTGAGTTCTATTCCTAATCACAACGTGGTAGAACATGTGAGGTCACGGCTAAGCCACATGCCTTGGCACTTTCCTTCCACTAACAGAATGGGAGGTAAATGATCATAATTTATCTGACTTATTTCTTTTCATCTCTTCTAAAGCTGCATTTCAGAAACCACTTTTCTAATACCTTTTCTCTTCCCTGTTCCAAGTTATTATTTTTTTTCTGAGTAACTCCAAAAAGAGTATTCAAAAATTATATTGACTTGTTCAAAAATTGCATTTGAGAAAACTCACACTGGTAAAATCCCAAAATTTTAGAATTTCACATAAGAGGAAACTTGGGTTTCAAGATAGGAAAATTTCATTTTTATCTTCATGAAAGAGAGGCAAATACATTCCTATTTACTCTGCCTTATGATCAGAAAATCATATATTGACTAATGGCACTATTCTCCTTAATAAGATCCACCCCGCATCCCCCCTCCCTACGAAATAGACAGAGAGAAGATTTGTTACCAAATAAGAAAGTTAGTAGACAATTATAACCATCTGTAATGAATAATGGCCAGTGGGCTCTACAAATAAATCATAATATTACTTTTCACCAATTTTTTAAAAAGGGATTCAGAGAAAAAAAAGGAAAATGTTAGTAATGTGTCCAAATCAAGTAGATTTTAGTGAAATCAAGCTTTCTAATGCTGTTTATCAAATAACTACTTTTCTTGACCTTGTAAATTTTAAACATCACTTCTTGATTTATCTCAAATATAAAATACTCATATCTTTACAATCAATACAGGTACTACCCAGATGACCTTTTATGAAATAAAATTGGTGCTGACTTTCCTTGCTATAATTTAGACTACTGAATTTTAGGTAACAATTAGTAAAAAGTTACAGATGCCTTTCACATTAGCTAGCAAACCTATATCAAAATTGATTTTCTTTTACAACTCTATTTTTATTTTTATTCCATTTTGATTTCTTGGTACAGTATTCAAGTCACCAATTTGTTAAACATTGTTTTATGGGTTATCTATAGTTTTCTTCAAAATTTAGGTGATTTTTCAATAACTCCTTTGAATTCATTTTCAAATGTATTTATATCATAGTGTTTCTAAGCCTTAGAAACTTTTAAAAATTTCTGATCCTGACACCCCACTTCAAAACAACTGAATCAAAATCTCTGCGAACGAGACCTATGCATGGTATTTTAGAAGCTTCTTACATGATTTCAATGTACAGTCAAATTTGACTCAGAAGGACACTATTTTCAGAATGAGTAGAAAAGCACATATTTGGATTTAGATTTATTTTCTTAACAGCAACCTATAATATCTCAAAAAGATATTTCAGCAAAACATTATAATGGAATTAGCTAAAAGGAAAAAAATGCCAACTGATTCAATTTAAAATAAATAAGAAACAGGAAGACCATCACACAAGAAGAATAAACAGCTGCTGATTTTTAAGCCAAAACTGCATGGGTTTCTTGGAAATGTCCATATTTAGGAGTTCCATGATTTAGGTAGATAGATGTTGGTGATAGGTAGATAACAGATGATAGATAGATAGATACATACATACATACATTAGATTAGATTGATTGAGAGCTACCTAGCCAGTTAGCTAGATAGACAGATAGACAGACAGACTGGGAAAATTCAAACATGTAGGTAAGCAAGAAAAACACAAAGCATTTTATGATACGGGCACTGTGGAAAGACATCATAATCAGTAAGAACAAATTTGGACACATAGGACAGAAATAGACTAAAATTGTGTTGGAATGCTTTATTATACTTTATGTATGCTGTCATTTTTTTGGGGGGGTGGGAATCCTCCACGGTACTTGCTTAGAATGAATTTATAATGACATTTCTGTTAAAAGATCTGGTTAGAAAATACATTTCCAAATATATACAGATAAATGGTATATGTCCAAGGTTTTTTTGGAGTGTTTTTTGTTTTTTAATTTTTGAGGTAAATAAAACAGCATGCTTTGAAGTGATATGTATGGATGGCAAAGGGAGCTTGGTAATGGCGATTTTTATCCTGTGGAAATATGGGTCATTAATTATTTTTTTTATGAACACATGCCGGTCTCATCAAATAAAAGGCAAGCATCTAGAAGGCACAGACTATATCTAATCTCTTTTGTATCCTTAGAATAAGCAATGCCCAACACACAATAGTGGCATAGTTAGTACTTCTGATAAGGAAACATCATAGCCTTATACCCAAGTTGGTGAGACAGATCAGCTCCAGCAGCAACAAATTGTAAACTGAGAATTGAAGGATTTGGGTGACTTTTCTGGGACACTCATGACTTAGAAGTTTGGATTAAATTTTCCTTAAGATTTCTGCCAATTCTAGAATTGTATTTGTAGACATCAATTTAATCAGTGTCAAGAAAGCATTAGGATGTGATTGCTTTTACAGGCTTATGATACTTATTGAAATTTTCAACAGCACAAAAAGTAAGGTAAAGGCTAAATATAAGCTGCTTTAGAAAAATTTTAAGTTCTTTTTTCCACTTACAAAATCATATTACAAACCTGAAAGTAGAGATTGCACAGCCAGTGGTCCAAGTCCAAGCAAATAAAATCTTCCATTTTCCTGAAGTTGTCGAGTGTCTGGTCATAATGTCCTCGGAGAAGGGGACACTTGAATTTTCCCTCCACTACATCAAAGTTGTTATCACACAAAGGGAAGGCTGCCCAGCCCACAACCGAGTCAAAACAAGCATATTTCCCACGAAGGAGACAGAGTTCAAACAAGAAAGCCATGCCAGGTTTCACATCTTTCTTAGGAGGGAGTACCTAGGAAAAGATATCAAGACAAGGGAAGATGAGGATGCTTGTACGTGGAAACATGCTATATTCAATGATACTTAGAATTTAGTATTTAGAATTAAGTAAAGAATGGGTTTTACTTCTATGGTTTGCCCTTAAAATTTTACCATTGTCAATAATGTTGCAATAAACACAGGGGGTGTGTATATCCTTCCAAATTAGTGTTTTCACTTTTTGGGGGATAAATACCCATTAATAGAATTATTAAATCACATGGTATTTCTATTTTTTTTTTGAGGAAACTCCCTACTGGTTTCCACAGAAGCATTATTTATAACAGCCAAGATATAGAAGCAACCTAACAGGCCCCTGAAAGACAAATAGATAAGGAAGATGTGGTGTATGTATATATGGAATATTATACAGGCATAAAAAAGGTTCAGCTCATGCCATTTGCAACAACATGAATGGATTGAGAGAGTAAGTCTGACTGAGGAAGACAAATACTGTATGAGTTCACGTATGTGGAATCTAAAACAAACAACAACACAACGAAAACAAACAAAAACCAAATGAATAAACAAACAAAATGCAGAATCAGTATCAGAAACACAGAGAACAAAGTGATGGTTGTCTGAGGGTAAGAGGATGGGAGGATGGGCAAAATGGGTGAAGGGGAATGGGAGATACAGACTTCCAGTTCTGGATTGAATAAATCACAGGAAGAAAAGGCTCAGCATAAGGAATATAGACAATGATATTGTAATAGTGTCGTATGGTGACAGATGGTAGCTACACCTGTGGTGAGCACAGCATAGTGTTTAAACTTGTCAGTTCACTATGTTATACACCTGAAACTGATGGAACATTGTGTGTCAACTACACTCAAATTAAAAAAAAAAAATTTAAAGAAAAATTCACTATTGGATGCATTTACATGAATAACCTTTCCAGCCCAAAGTAATTGAGCAACCATGCCACCATGAAAATGTGACCCAAGCAACAAGACAAATACGACTCTGCCAGTTCAAGATTCTGCACTTTATGAGCTTTGGGAATCAAACTTGTAATCTGTTACCTAACACCCTACAGAGTACTTTCAGTCCTTTCTACTTGAGCTGGCATTTCTATTGTATAACTATTTCTATCAATTGTCACAATCACTGTTTTACTTGCCTGTCACTCATCTTTGTAGTGCTCACGTACCCAGCACAAGTGCTTTACATGGGAGAGATGCTTTTTCAAAAAGTGGTTGAACAAACCATTTTGTGACTATCCTGTTTATTTCGGTTGACATTATAATGCACGTCACTGTATAAGCAATTTGTCAGTGTTTGATAAACAGTGTTAGGCATAGAGATGGATGAAATGATCAGATTGACCAAACCATCATTCAGGTCCCCAGTTGTAGAGATGGAGCCTGTGCTTCAGCCTTTTAAAAAAGAATTTTAGGGGGCGCCTGGGTGGCTCATTTGGTTAAACATCTGCCTTCAGCTCAGGTCATGATCTTAGGGTCCTGGGATTGAGCCCCACATCAGGATCCCTGCTCAGTGGGGGAGTCTGTTTCTCCCTCTGTCTCTGTGTGCTCTCCCTCTCTCTCAAATGAATAAATGAAATCTTTAAGAAAAAGAATTTTAGGGAAGTGGAAGGCATGAATAATCTTTTTTTAAAAAAATAGAGTATAGGCTTGGGTTTCATTTTGAAATTCTATGTGAATAATTATAAATGGGCAAAGATAGGGACTTGCCTAAGACTATTTTAGAGCCATATATTTAGCCAAAAGTGTGTAGGCATATTTTATATGATTCATGTAAATAGTCTAAGACTTAGTTTATGTTTAAAATGAAACAGAAGCATCTGTTGAAAAATACCATAACCCTGTGGCAGCTGCTATTAAACCATTAACAGGATCAGGTTTCATTTAAACCAGATTTACCATTTTCTACAACAGCCCATGGGAAAGCTAAAAACATTAGACACAAATTACTGACAAAAGAGATTCTTAATCAAGCCATACTTTTCATTTGGCTATTTGGCTGTGAGTAACCTTTGCAATAAGAAAATAAAAGCTAAATGAGAAGGAGGAAGAAGAAAATTGGAGTCAGAAACCTGTTTTGGATCATCATTTAAAAATAAAGCCGAACTGATGTCATTACAATAATTTTATCTATTCTCCTCCCTGCCTTTAGAAGTACCCCTCTCATACTAACCTGATCTGACTCAGTGATACTTTCAAAGTAGATAAAGTAAGAATTTGAACAGTACTGGCTCAATTCTATTGTTAAGATTCTGTGGTCTGGGGCTAGTCACTTCTTTTTTTGTATCAAGGCTTTGATGCCTTCAAGTCTCCTCATTGATAAAAGACCAGGAGGGGTGCCTGGGTGGCACAGACGGTTAAGTGAACGACTCTTGATTTCAGCTCAGGTCATGATCTCAGGGTGGTGAGATCGTGCCCCGCATCGGGTTCTCCACTCAGCGCGGAGTCTGCTTGAGATTTTCTCTCCCTCTCCCCATTCCCCTCCTGCTTGTGCTCTCTCTCTCTCTAGATGAAGTAAATGAAGTTTAAAAAAATGAAACAAATAAAAGACCAGGATATAAGCATCTTCCTCACAGAACTGATACAACTATCAGGCTGGACAATAAAAATAAAAATGGTCATAAAAACATGAAATGCACATAACTATTATTATTATTATCTTAAGACATTATCTCAACTATTTATGAGTTAGATTACAGTTTATTTAATAAAGAAGAAAAGAACATATCAAGGTGAAAGTTCATCTGTAAACATGTAAACAAACATCATTTTGCCTATGAGAAACAACAGTGCAAAGCTACCAGACATAACCTTTTACCACCAGGCAGTATGCATCCGCGGTAACTATGTAAAGAAGAAGACAATCCTCATGCACAAAAGGAAACTCCACTGCAACCTATTTTACAAGATAGAAGAGTCACATGCAACTATCCTGACAGCTGGAAAAAAAATAAGTATATGAACATGACAAAATCTAGTCACCAATATTGATTGAAAAAGAGGATAAGAGCTATATGTTATCAAATGAAGGAATTTACTTTATCTGACAATAGTCATCTTATCTTATTTATTCTTTTAGTATCCTTCCCTCACCATGTATCATAGGAGAGATCTGTTGCTCTGTAATGTGTTGCTGGAGACTCATTCTTTTCCTCTTGGGCAACAAACGATCACTAAGTTTCATTGTGTCTCTCAGAGGATCCTTTCCACAAACCTGAATACCTCCACAGCTGTCTTATGATGTGGTATTTTCCATGAGCATTTCTCAATAGCTTTGTAATTGAATGCTATATAATGAGGGAAATAAATGTATTGGACTCTGCCAACCACCAATGCCATCTCATCATGAGAGTCCTGGTGGTTGGCGGGTCACAATGTCCCTTATTTTCTGAGTACCAAGAAGAGAATATTTTTTGAAGGAGGAGACTCTACAGAACTAAAGTTCACTGTGTGACATAAGGATGATGCACCTCATCTTCCATAGCACAGAATGTGCACGTGAAAGGAGAATAACGAACAAGCAAAATCCAAGAAGCAAACAAGAATTTTGAAGGCTGAAGTTTGCATGGAAAATTGGAAAAGAAAGTAAAGTTCTTTCCCCTTGGATACCAAATACTATGAAAGCGAAGCAAAGCAGAGGGGATTAGGAGAGTCTTTTAAAATGATGAAAATGCATATTGATAAAGTATTCTTCAATTTTCTGGACTTTCTGGAATTTTGAAAAGGATTATTATTTTTGTAATCAGAAAAAAATTAACAGTGATTTCAAAAACCGAAGACCTCCAGGGCGCCTGGGTGGTTCAGTCAGTTAAGCGTCTGCCTTTGGCTCAGGTCATGATGCCAGGGTCCTGGGATCGAGCCCCACATCGTCAGGCTCCCTGTTCAGTTGGGCGCCTTCTTCTCCCCCTCCCTCTGATGTTTCCCCTGCTTGTGCTCTCTCCCTCTCTCTTTCTCTCTCTCAAATGAATAAATATAATCTTAAAAATTAAATTATATTTTAAAAACCAGAAGCCTTTCAAAGTGCTGCTTCTGCCTATGAGGGGAATGATCATAAATGACCATAATTCCCATTATAATAAAGAAAAAACACCAGTTAAATTATACAATTATGTATATTATTGAACCCACAGGGGAACTGAGGACATAAAGAAACCTAGGGGAAACCAAATCTCAGGGTGGAATAAACCCTTCATGTATGTACGAGCGAAGTCTTGATGGGGGCTTTAATTTCAGGGAACAGGTGAGGGAGCAGACCTGTCATTGGGTGAGAGACTTTACAGGTAAAAGGAGAAACTGGTCAAATGTTTAGCAATCTTGGACTGACGTGGAATATTGAAGACATAGGGGCCCCAGATACATAGCAAGTCCTATCTACCAACTCTCAACCTTAGGACTTGTATCCAGAGCTCAGCAGCATGTGAGTAACTGGGTCCAGGGTGAGAGTCAAAGAGAGATCTTTAGTGGCACAGCACAGAAATCCTGAGGCAGGGCTGGGGAGCACAGCAGAATCCCACAGTTACATGATGCTTGGGCACCAAGCCAGACTGGAAGGTGGAACATTTTATACCTCAAGACTTTTGAAAACCAGTAATGAATTAAAACTAACTAAAGCTATAATTTAACCCCAACTTAGCTTAATTCTACCCAGAGAGATCAATCCCTCACCCCAGCTGCCTGACAGAGACAGCTTTTTAGTGGCAGATACATATTTTCTACTTCGGTCTTTACAATTTCTTTATATACTATGTCTGGTCCACAGTGCAAAACTATGAGACCTCGACAGAAGCAGGAACGTATGATGTCTAGACAAAAGATACAGTCAATGGAAACTAACCCACAACTGACCCAATGTTAGAATTAACGAAGACATTAAACAACCAAAATTAAGATAAAGAAATAGAGGAAAAGATAGAAATAAAAACAGTGAAAGAGAGGAAACTCCAGGAGAGAACTTGTAAAAAGTTTAGAACAACAACAACAAAAAATCATAAAATACTTGAAATGAAAAGTTTATTGACTGGACTTCACAGTAGAAATGGACATAGGAGGAAAAGGATAGATGAACTCGAAGAAAGCCCAATAAAAATATCCTACCTGAAGCACAAGGATAAAATAAATGAAAACAGAAAAAAGGAAAAAGAAAAAACCAGATCAGAGCATGTAAGACCTGTGGGACAATAACGAACACACATAATTGGAGTCCTGAAGGAAAAAAGGAAAGACAATGGTGCATAGAAAACATTTTGAAGAGATGATGGCTGAGAACTTTCCAAAATTGAGGAAAGACATCAACCCACAAAACCAAAGAAACTCAGAAAATCCTGACAAGACGAAATAAAAAAGCAAATAACACCTAGGCTTATCATAGTCCAACTGTTAAATATCAAATATAAAAAAATCTTAAAAATATACCATCATCTATAATATGTAACAGAAAAATTTATTATTGGCTGTCAAAAAGTCATACATGGTCAAGTATCCATATTTCCTTACTGTGAAGTCCTGAATATAATATAAAACTATTTATATCATACGGAAAATTCTTTCTTTCTTTTTTTTTGTTCTGTATTCTGGTCATGTAAAGTTACTTTTGTCTTTGGCACTGAACAAAAGGTTTCTTAACTTTGATTAAGAATAAGCTTCACTTTTTGCTTATAGGTAGACTGTTTCTTGACTAACTGACATCTTATTTTCACCTTATATTTACCATATAATTTGTAATTCCTTAGCATCACATTAAAGCCCTGATGGAGACTTACAACAATCTAACTTCCTAGTATTATTTCTGTTAAACATACATATACTAAAATATATAATACATATACACACATACATATTAAGTATTGTCAAAATTATTGTCTCGACTGTCTGCCCATCACACACACAAACACACACACACACACACAGAGGCTCATAAGAGCCCCTTTATCAGGAAATTCTTCTTCCTTTCCCAAGTTCTGCTCATTATAATCAAAGAATCTTGGGGTCTTCAGTTTGAAAAATACCTTTGAGGTAATAATTTCTAATCTACAGGTGCTCAAGCAGAAGTACAGACAAGTGGGGCCCAGATAAGGGCTAGGAGACTTATGTGTTTTCATAACAATTACTAAGATCTTCTAAGAATTTTAAAGCACTTAAATGTAAAGTAAATAATTATAAGAAGAAGAAAAGAGTTGTAAATACACAGTGACTTCAGAAAAGGGCATTTTTAGAAATTCCTTGAGGAATACAGATTATCTAATAACAAATACTGGTGATATATACAACACAAAAATTGAGAAACGGTGTTGTATTCAATCCCTTGCTCAGTTAGAAATCTGTTCTATAATACGCAAGGCAGTTGTTCATTCTCTACCTGAACCCTATGTTGATGGGAAGGTTTGCCAATTCATAAGGTGAATGAATCTATGTGGGAAGAGTTCTAACTGTTAGAAAGCACCCCGGTCACTCCTGAGAAGCCATGATGTCATTAACGTTGTTCATTAAACATTTCTAGCTCTTCACCTTCTAAGCATACGGTGGGATTGCACTTCCAAGCTCCTTGGTGGTTGTGTGGGTCCTTTACTAGTTCTGGCCAATGATCTTTAAGTGAACATAACAAGTATCACTTCTAGGCTGGAGCATTTATTCTTGGTTCTAGATGTTCGAGAGTTCTTTTTTTCTGTCCTTTGCCTCAGTGACAAATGACATTCTATATGGTATCTTTCAACTAGTCTTTGACTCAGAATGAGAATGGGTTAAACAGAACCCCTTGCTTTCCTGAAGAGGACATGGAGCTCAAGTGAAAACTAAGCTTCTACCATAGTAAGCCACTGAGATGTCGTAAGGGTTTTTTGTTACCATGGAATAACCAAGCTAATGTAAACTGCTTCGCTGGCCCTGCTTTGTATTTTCTCAAGTCCAGTCTTAACTGTTCTTTGAAGACAATTATTGTGCCCAAAAGAGTCTCAGAGCCACACGTCTAAGTCACCTGAGATAAAGTCAAGGGTGTATTGGTTTTTGTCAGGTTCATGACAAAGCCAATAGTAGAGGAACATGCAAATACTCATATAATCTGCACTTCCATAGATAAAGCAGAATACTCCATAATGCTTAAATTGTTCCAGGTAAGTCTACCATGGTGCTGCTTACACATGGCTTTGGTTCCGATTCTTCTAAATGATCTTAAATGGTTCTCTTTGCCTTTACATACAGATTACTTCAATCCTATTTGTTCATTCCCATCTGGTTTAATTGCTTCCCTGCTTTAAAAGAGAAGCTATATATCCTGGTGGTTAAAAGCCTGGGCTTTGGCATCAGACAAACATGAGATCAAATCCCAATTTACCACTTAAGTAGGTAACCTACCATCTCTGGATCTTGGTTTTACCATTTATTAAATGCTGGTGGTAGTCGTTGGGGGGGGCCTGGAGGAGGGGGGAGGACAGTGGTGTCAAAGGGAAGGTGGCAAGTACACAGAATGGGTAATAAACTAAACGATGTCTTCCAGGGCTAACATTCTAAGGAATAAGGGGAGTTCAGGAAGTAAATAAATAC
The DNA here is from genome assembly GCF_003265705.2 of Callorhinus ursinus. Taxonomy (NCBI): domain Eukaryota; kingdom Metazoa; phylum Chordata; class Mammalia; order Carnivora; family Otariidae; genus Callorhinus; species Callorhinus ursinus. The sequence continues at coordinate 10,649,602 of NW_027397088.1, forward strand.
ACTTAATTTGAAGTAGAAATCACAAAATGTTCTTTCTGAGGCAGATAACTCTGGACAGATGAACAAGAATTGGTACCACAGCACAGGGTATTCTAGGTTATCCAGTGAGAGTTTAATAGTACCATTATATTCCTTTCCATTCCCTCAGCCAAGATAAATAAATAGGCAAATTAGCTCTAACCCACAGTCTTTCTGCTCTGGAATAAAAGAAAGTAATTATTCTTTTTTTTTTTTAAAAAAGATTTTATTTCTCTATTCATGAGAGACAGAGAGAGAGAGAGAGGCAGAGGGAGAAGCAGGCTCCCAAGGAGCAGGGAGCCCGATGCGGGACTCGATCCCAGGACCCCGGGATCATGACCTGAGCCGAAGGCAGACGCTTAACCATCTGAGCCACCCAGGCGCCCAAGAAAGTAATTATTCTTGGAAACTTATCTTGGATGAAGTATCAAGGACAGAGGGTGTGACAGCTATTACCGTCATAGCTTCTGAGAGAAAACTCTTACTTCCTACAGCACTGGAAAACCATGCACTCTCCTGCGCAAATGTAGTTGTTCCAGGGCCCTGTTTTAGCAAATTGATTTTTTGTTTGTTTTCCTTAATCCTAAAAGGGAGTATATCAAAAGTTAACATTTGTTGAAAGTTTATGAAATACAAGGCATCTTTTAAATCACTTTTAAATCACTTATCCTTGTCAACTCAATCACCACAAGAATTCTATGAAGTAGATTTTATGTTAACTCCATTTTTATGAATGACACAAATGAGACAAAGAGACCAAGCACCAGGTCACACAGAAAAGAGATGTAGAGGGTGGAACTGGTTTCTGACTTTTGACAATCTACTGCAGAGCCATTCGTGCTATTATGCTTCCTGAATGTAGGAGGTACAGCATCAGAAAGCTTACCTTGGATTCCTGGAGAAAAGGCCTACAGTCATTCTTCTCTGCCTATTTACTTCTCTTCCTGATCCCTACACACTGAGGATCTACGGCTCTTCCTCCACGTGTTTCAGCCTGCTCTCCCACAAATTGCCCACTTTGAGTTCAGCCATTGAAAGTAGACATGGGGCTTACCAGGAAAAAAACAGTTTTACTACAATTAAATCCCATTCTCCAGGCTCCTTAAAGAACGAGTCTTTCCAAAGGGCTAGATTCACCAGATAGCTTACAAATTAGTCATTAGTCAGGAACAAAAATCTCCCTGAAATGGGCGCTCAATTCGATGATCTCTCAAAACATACAATCCCTGAATCTAATTTCTGGATTTCTCAACAACTAACATAATCATTTGAGAAACACGAATAATCATACAATGGTGTCCTCAAGGATCGAGACTCCCAGTCCCCCAAATTTAATTTGTATAAGAGTTATCCAAGGGTGCTTATCAAAAATGCACATTTCCAGGCCTCATTCTCATCCTCGAATCAATAACTTGGGGCAAGGCTTGAGAATCTGAATTTTAACAAGCATGCCAAGGTAAAGGTAATTCAGGTGGTCCTTCAGACCACACTTCTAGTATCACCATCCAATATGTACAGAAAGATAAGACAGATTTGTGTGTCCTTGATCATACAACTTACACAGCTTAGGGCAACCACATCTCTATCTAAAATCAAACTGATTCATACCTGAATAATTACGGGTTAAAAAATATGACCTTTCCCCCTTTTCCCATCAAACATGACTGAAATCAAGAGGAAATATATGGCATGTCATCTCATTATATCGAAATTCCATTACCTGACCTCAACCTCAATATGTCATAACTCATCTCTTCACATGCTACTCAAATGTTCAACTAAGAATATTTCACTCTAGGGAGATGGCAAAATCTAATTGAATATTTTAATTTAGAAAATTCAGTTCTGGGATTTCTACACCCCCCCTTTTTTTTTTCACCGTGAAAACAAAAAGTTGAATTTTCTTTTCAGTTTCTCCTTGTTAGGCAAAAGATAAATTTTCCCTTCATTGTCCCTGAGAGTTGAACACATTGGGGAAAAATTGGGCACAGCCCATTACTTTTCCAAACCCCAGTGACTGAGCCTCAATGCACAAAAAGATGGCATTTCTGAACATCTGCAGCATGATTAGATCAAAGACCAACAAATTAACCACAAATGGTTTTACAAGGAGCAGGCAAATATATCATTTGCAAAGGAGAAAATTTTGGCAATGATAGCTAATCAACATCTTTCCCTTGGGCAACCCACTTCGTACCAAAGATATCTAATAATAACAGTAATACCTGGGCAACATTTTCTATTTTACAAAGCTCTTACATGCACATTATCACATTTGATCTGCATGTCAATCCTGTTATAGCATTGATATTAGCCCATTTTACAGGTGATGGAAAAAAGATTAGGAAAGTAACGATTTGCTCACATTTTCCCAGCTACTAAATTGTTGATTTGACTACATCAAAAATGATATTCAACTTTACCACTTCCCTCCATTTATTCAATCATTCATTCACAGACATTTTATTAAGTGCCCATATTGTACTCAAGGACCATTTTTGGCACTGAGGATAAAAATAATGGAATGAAGACAAACAAGTTTCCCTTCCTCTTTGAGCTACTGTCTGGTGCAGGAAGGGGTCATCAATAGCCAAATAAGACAATTTTAATGGTAACAAATGCTCTAATTTATCACTACTGATGTTGAAAAAAAGCAAGATAAAATAGTGATGCACTAGGAAATTACCAGAGGAACTATTCTGTTAAGAACATTAAGAACATCTAGTCGAAGAAAATGACAGTTAACCTGAGACCAGCCATGTCACAGTGGAAGGAGGAGCCCTCCTAGGCAGGAAGCCACAACCAATTCCATGGCCCGGCAACAAGAATGAGCTGGTTGTGTTCAGAGAATAGAAAGGCATGAGGCTGGAGTGAAACACACAAGCAGAAAAGGAGTATGAAATAAAATGAGAGAAAGGGATAGAGACCAGATCACATACAGTTTGAAGGCCCAGGTAAGGAATTTGGATTTTATTCTCAATGCTATGGCAAGCCACCAGAAGATCATAAGCAGAGGCTTGCCATGATTCGATTTGCAGTTTACTAGACTGACCTTCAACGGTTCTGGAGTTCATGATGTTTTTGTTTGAACAGAAATCGTTTCCCTGCCTTCACTGTGAGCTTTGAGAGCCCCGTTGGTTGAAAAGTCATTGACCACAGCCTGGTATATGTATGAGGTTGATAAATGGGAAAATATAACTGGCCCTCCTCTTTGCAATGAACAGGCCATGTGACCTTGGAGACATTCTTTACCCTAGTCAGCCCTTTGTGACTTCACTCGGTGTTCATACGAGAATTACGGACTTAGAAGTAATTGTGAAGCATTTTGTATAGATATTGAAATATTAAAACATATTCCCTCTGAATGTGAGCAAGTTCAAATATAGAAGCAAGTTTCTCCTCTTTAGAGAATTCAAAATGATTTGATTGTTGAATTGCATGCAAAGTGAACAAGAACTACTATTTGGTAACTAGGGCATTCTTAACTCTGAATACATCAGATGTGAACAGATGTAGAGAGCAGACACAGAGGGCAAAGATGGATTTGTGGCATTTCAAAAGCATTTGCAATAAAATAAAGAATGTCAATCTATATAAAACACCAAAATTTTTTTGAAGTTAAAAAAAAATTTCAACTAAGAAACAGGCAATAGTTGACTATTTAAAGTTTGCAATGAGGGGCACCTGGGTGGCTCAGTCGTTAAGCATCTGCCTTTGGCTCAGGTCATGGTCCCAGGATCCTAGGATCGAGCCCCGCATTGGGCTCCGTGCTCGGTGGGAAGCCTGCTTCTCCCTCTCCCACTCCCCCTGCTTGCGTTCTCTCTCTCACTGTGTCTTTCTCTGTCAAATAAATAAATAAAATCTTAAAAAAAAAAATAAAAGTCTGCAATGAGACTGGAATTTTTAGATTTGTTCATTTTAGAAATATTTGAGACAGCCACATTTCTAAGTGCTAGAGATATAGCAGTGAACAAAATAGACCCAAGTTCCTACTCCCAAGAAGCTCACATTCTAGCACTACCAAATAGTCTTAAGATTAAATGACCACCTGTCGATATCATGTAATGTAAGAGCCTCGTTCCCAATTGTTAGTTTACTACATGATACAAAATCTGTCCTCCAAAAGGACAGAGGAAGAACCTCAAAAGACAGGGGGACTTGGCTTTAGTAATAGAAATAAGCCCGGTAAAAATACAAATAAATATAATAGGAATTGAGGAATACTTTAGAGATATGGAAAAAGCCAATACGTATATCAGTTCTTGCTGCTTCCTTTAGGGTAGATTGTGAACTTCAGTGTTTGGACTGTGGGGTCATTCACACCTTGGTTGCAATTTCAGCACAAACATCTGGGTAAGTCCTCATCTTTAAAACCTCAGTTTCTCTTATCTGCAAAATGGGTTTAACAATAGATTGGGTTGCATAAGGTTTGCACTGATAGTGTATATTAAGCATATTGTGAAGAACTTGACACACTGCAGGCAGTCAATTACACCTTACTCTTCCTCTCTGCCAGAGACTATGAGACACAGTGATAAAGTGAATTTCCACACTGAAGGCCTTGAAACCCCTCGCATCACTCTGTAGCAATGAGTAGAGGCAAAATAACATCAAATAAATTTAATGGAAACTGAGCTGTCTTCAAGGAAATAAATCAAGCCTGGATTAACTAATACTTCTGGAAGAGATGTTTTGAAGAGTTGGAGAAACCTAACACAGAAGAAAACAGATAATAGAAAACAGATAATAGAAAACAGATAATAATAAAAACATTATTATAGTGATAAAAATGGTTATAGCATAGAATTAGTTCCTCCATGCAACCCACTATGCTCAGCAATTTATACACCATATTATTTAATGCTCACAAAGTCTCTATGAATTAGGTATTAGATTCCCATTGTACACATAAGGGAACTGAGGCCAGTGAGAATAAGTGTTTTCCTAAAGCATTGAACCCTTAGCAGAACCAGACCACTGCCGAGAGTGGGATGCATGGTCAGTGACCACCCATGCCATTCATGGAAAGCCATTTGCAATCTAGGTTCTCACAAGTCTGGGGGACCTCTTGACCAGCAGAAGTGACCCTGTCAAGAACTGACAAAAAAAATAGTCTTCCTCCACCTAACATAATGGAAAACTTTCTAAAACTGCATAATATAATATATTCTCTGATTATTCCTTATTAATGGTAATAATCAATAATCAATAAAAGCAATCATGTTCAGGCTCTAGTTTTCCTAAGACTACTCCTTCCTATGAGTTATTAAAATCATTTCAATTTTTTGATATTAAATGTCACATAGAAAATAACCTCTTGCAAAATGTTGGGTTCATCATATTTTAAGAATTAATACTTTAGGTCATTTTAATCAGTTTCTGATATATGTAGTTTTCAGAAAGCACTTCAGGGAAGAACACTGTGGCCATGACTAATAATGACAAGAATATGAACTATATTCTTCATATACATATTGGAATCAGAACATTACTGAAGTACTTTACCATCTTAAGTATTTAGGAAGCTTTAAATAAAAAATAAATTTGCCTATTTCACTGAAATTGAGCATCCTCTTTTCAGGCATAAAACTTCAAACTTATTAATTTCATGGCTATATTTTAAAATGAGTGCCAGTACCAGCTAGCTGCCTACATGATAAGTGTCTTAAAATTTCAAGAAGAGGCACTAAATTTTTCACAGTATTTGTGTTTCATTCTCAGGGTAATAAAAATATGCCACCCCTTTTAATAATGAATAATAGATTCTCAGTTTGATTTACATGCATGGATTAAATGTCATGTTTGAAAAGTTGCTATTTTATTCATATTGGATTTCCCTCCAGTAAAACAAAAATGGTGCCCATCTACTACTATAATAATGATACCTTGCCACACTGATGTATAAATATTAACTGGTTGATAGACCTCTTAAAATTCTATAGATATATGAAGTAGCCTGATAGTACAGTGAGTCTAAGTAAGGTTTTCCCTGGAGCTTCTGAGGTACCTATGTGTGCCCTACAATTAGCCCAAACCCACCTACCTACAATGTGACTGCCAGAGGGATGAGAGAGCCAGACCTTATTTCAATGATGCCAGATTTACACACTGAATTCTAAAAGGTTAAAATCTATCATTGCTTCTTGTTTCCCACTGGAAAAAAAGAGGACTATTCACTGTCACCACTTCTTCATGAGCCCCTGGAATCATGTTCTAAGGTGGCCATAGCAAAGTACCATGGGCTGGGTGGCTTAAAAAACAGAAATTTATTTTCTCACAGTTCTGGAGGCTGGAAGTCCAAGGTCAAGGTGTTGGCTAGGCTAGTTTCTTCTGAGGCTTCTCTCCTTGGCTTGTCTCCCTCACATCGGTCTTTCATTGGTGTGTGTCTGTGTCTTAATCTCCCCTTCTTATAAAGACAGCACCATATTGGATTAAGGCCCACCTTAACGACCACATTTTAACATAATTAACCTCTTTAAAGACCCTATCTCCGAATACAGTCACCTTCTGAGGTACTGGGATTTATGACCTCGGCATATGAATTAGGAGGGAGGGGTGCAAAATTCAGTCCATAACAGGCCCCTCTCTATCCACCCTCATCTACCACATTTACTTCCGATATGCACGTGGCATAACTAAAGGACAGCCATTTCATACAAGATCCAAATGTCTTTTGGGTGATTCAAAGCTGAATTTAGAAATAAAATGATTCTTTTTTTTTTTTTTCCCTTTAAGCACACAAGGTTCTCTTTAAGCTACCCAAGCAATTTAAGGAGAGGGTCCTGACTTTATTCCTCCAGCTCTTGAGATAGTATTTGGTAATATGAGGAGCTACATAAATAAGCTTTTCAGTTACTTATTGCTGCAAAAATTAGTGGCTTGAAACAACATTTTACTAAATCTGCCGATTCTGTGGATCAAAAAAAGAGGTCTGATTGAGCAGAGTGACTCATCTATTCCACACAGCATCAGGGGGGGCCACTTGATGCTATTTAACTGGTGGCTGGGCTGAACTGAAGGGTCCAAGATGGCTTCTCTCACATGCCAAGCACAGTGGCAAAGACAAATAGAAGGCCAGTCCCTGCCCATGAGCTCTCTCCTACAGTCACAGGGCCTCACCTTCTGGTCTCTCCAGCAAGGTAGATTTTTATGAATTCTTTTACATAGCACCCCAAGCACCTAAGGGCATGGCTTCCAGTAAGACAGGAAGTGAAGCTGCCAATCTTTTAAACTCTTTTAAAGCCAGAACTTACACCGAGAAACTGACAACATCAGTTCTATCATATTCCATTGGTTAAGCAGTCACAAACATTTCCCCCCTCAGAGTCAAGGGGAGGAAACATAGATCTCGCTTTTCAGTGGGGGGAATAGGAAAGAAGTTACGGCCATCTTTAATCTACCCCAACATGTTATTGGTAACTGAGAGAATGAATAACAATATGCAAAATATGTCATGCAATACAAATAAAATTAATATATTTGGCCATGTACATTACAGTGACCTTTGACTAACCCAACAACTTCCATCTGAGTTAACACCAAACATGAAGATTTCCAATAATTCAAGCAAGCTAATGTGAATTCAGAAATGCTACTTGCCAGGTTTTCATATTTTTTATCTCTTATTACTTGTAGTTTTTCCTAAGTCTTCAGTGCTTACTTATTTATTTACTAAACATACTTTTCATTTGCACAGTGAATGAATAATTTAAACAACTTTGGTTAGGGCGCCTGGGTGGCTCAGATGGTTAAGCGTCTGCCTTCAGCTCAGGTCATGATCCCAGCGTCCTGGGATCGAGTCCCGCATTGGGCTCCCTGCTCCTTGGGAGCCTGCTTCTCCCTCTGCTTGTCTCTCTCTCTCTCTCTCCCTGTCTCTCGTGAATAAATAAACAAAATCTTTAAAAAAATAAATAAATAAATAAACAACTTTGGTTAGATGGCAATGACTAATAAAAGGAAGGTAAATGTGTATGCAGTTAATATAGCTCCAGAACAGGGGTGCATGCTTGCTGAGAGCTAGATTTTTACATATACTTTTTAAATTCTATGATTTTCTTAATAAAGAGCTTGTAATTGCATTCTATAATTAGAAAGGCCAATAGAGCTATTTTCACTTAGAAATATCAAAAACTAATCTGGAGAAATGTTTGCTTGGTCTTTAAAATAATCAAGTTTACAGTTAATATAACATCAAACAGGTGTTCTCAGGGAGGTCCCCATGCATGTCTAAGTACCCAGGAAATTCTCAGAGGGCATTCCACTTGAGAATGAGCTTTGTTGAATTTGCTCATGCTTCAAGGAAGTGAGTTTATGAGCTCACTTCTCTCTCTAGAAAATGTTTACCTAAAATATTGGGTTTTTTTATATTAAAGAAGAGAGACAACAAAAAATAAACATGAAATTGTAAAACCATAAAACACTGATATTTATTTTCTTACTCATTACCAGTGATGGGCTCCCCATTTATAAGTAATGTGAAAATCATATCTCCTCCTCCGAATTGGTTTGTTTCTTCTCAATCAGGTCTATTTCCATTTTAGAAACTACTGTTACCAAGATTTGACTCTTAAAATTATCTTGACATTTCCTTGTACTTATTTTTGAAAAACTGAATTTACATTAAACTCATTGCATCTCTATAACTAAAGTTTCACATTTTGTTTCCTTTTTTTTTTAAAGTATCTATTGAATACCTACTATATACAAGCACTATATGTTCCGACAAACACACCAATAAACATGATATGGCCTCTGTCCTCAAACATGTGAAATCTTGTTGGAGCTCATTCATGTGTATAAACAATAGCGTGATTGAGTTTGAGATTTGAAGGATAAGTAAGAGTTAACATTGGGGACAAATGCCCAATGGCACACCAAACTGGAAGGATATCTGGAATTGAGCTAAGAGAGTTGGGTACTTGAGCTTGGGTACATAATAGGAAGTTTGCTCTATTTAATGAAGGTAAAGACTGTGGACAGAGGCTGAGGCCACATGGCCAGTGTCTTTGAATCCACGGCAAGGACTTTGATTTATCTAAAGAGCAATGGAAAGTCAACAGATGTTTCAAAAGGGAAGTGTTGTAGTGATGTGATGAAAAGACCACTTTCACTAATGATGACCAAGGGAACACTGGTGACCCCCCTGGGGTTAGTGAAAAGCCCTTTTTGGAGGTAGAAAGGAGTTGGGTATCCAGAGTTATAGAGCAAGGGTTTCATTGTCAACCCTGCCCTGCAAAGATGTTAGGTAACTAGCATTATTTCTCTATAATGCAGTGTCTCATCTGTAAAATAGAAATATTAATGTCTACCACACTTATTTCTTTTGAGGTTAAATGCCATAATATTAGTGAAAACTGTACACTCTACCTGGGTCTAAAACACTTCACTGGTTTTAGAAAGGGTGGACTTAACCTATAAATGTTCACAATTGCTCGTTCACCCTTTCGAACAATATAGTCATGGACATGTTAGAAAGAGAAATAATGACATACTTTATTTAACCAAAACTTCATTTTAGGCATATATTTGGGGTTTGTTTATTTTTTGTTTGTTTTTTAGAGCTGGTTTGTTCTTAATTTTAAAATACTTTAGTCCTTGAAGCATGTCAGCCCTGTGCTGCACTATATAACATTTACCCTAGACCACGACCCTATTGGTGGTAAATAACATCATAAAATCAACCAGGTTGGGCTTCTTGTGATGACTATTTTATGTGGAGATCACAGAGGCACAGGGAGATTAGGTGACTGCTCCAAGTCACATTACTAAGTAGGTTTTGGAAGCAAAATTCAATTCAAGGTAAAGAGCACACACTTAACCACCATTCTACCAGGTCTTGGTCCCCCGTTTTTATTCTTCATACTCGAATATACAAGAAAATTTTCTATGATAGTATTTCTAAAAGATTTTTTTAAGTAGTTAAGAGGTATTTATTTTCCTGAATCCAAAGACAGCCTCATCCAGCCTCAAATAAGTACAGAGCAGATCCTCTTGAAGGTAAGATACTAAGAGATATCTGCTCATTGTGATTGTCATGTAGAAAGAAGCCTATGTTGTTACATTTTGTTCTATGAGCTTCCTTTTCCTGTAGCTTCTCTGCTATAGTGTGCTTTTTAAATACCAATGATGGCAAATAACCGACTTCTTTCTTAAAAAATCCTCAAATGGCCACAACTTATTGTAAGGCACATTATTTTTTGCCTTTAAACTAGTACTTATAAAATTTCATCATTCACACACTGACATGTGATTCAAAAAACAGATGTGCTTATCAAATAAAATGGGGTTAAGTACCATCAAAATTGAGTGATTTTTTTCCCCCCTTGTTGACACAGACCTTCAATCCAAGACCTGGTTTTCTTTTCTTTGTGGTGTAGGGTAATGTGAAAAATGAAATATGTAAGCCCAAATTGAAGGAAACCATGGTCTTAATGGAATCATTAGAGAAATTGTTCCAGAATGCTACATCCTTCCAGAAATAATAACCCTGTAATGTCAGCAAATTTGGAGTCAGCATGGGTTACCTGCTCCACACAGACGGCCTGGTCATGTTTGTTAGAGCTGCCTGAGGCTTAGCCCAACTTGAGCACATGACCTTTCAGAACTCTTTTTTTAATTCATTAATCAATGTTCTTTGCCTGAATTTTGCTGGTTTTGCTTCTTTAACCTATTATTTGTATCCTTTTTTCTTTTAAGTTGGCCAATCCCTGTACCCAATGAAAAAGAATTATAAGCATAGCAGTTTTATCTAATAATTAACAAACTGTTCTTTCAGCTCAGATGCTATTGCCAAAGTACAATAATAATATTTTTAATTGTCATATTTAAATATCATCTTTGAATAATGACATATTTTAAATGATAATGTGAAAGCAGTTATAATCATCACAATTCTTAATTTGTGACTTTTTAAAAAGTAGTTCAGTATATTTTCTATTTCAATTTTCTATACAGCACTAAAGATTTCTTGTTTATTTATCTGCATAGATTAGAATATTAGAAACCAAATACAACTGAAGACATAGTCAAATTTTTCACCAAATTTTCAGAGGATCAGTCCAATTTTCTTATAATAAGATTTTCCTTATATAATGGTTTTCTATAGTTTCTCATCTTTGCAATTATAAACAAAATGGATTCCCACAACAGTTTAAAAAAGGTTTCAAACAGTGCTTTCCAACTGTGGTATTCACATCTTGTGAAAACAGAGATGTCTTAGCCCCAACACTTGACTCATTAGTTGGAAAAATAATCATTTACTTGTACAAATTATACAATAATTTATTCTTTCTTCTGCTATTCAAAAGCTCTTAATTGCCTAATATTTTATTAAAATTGAATAGAAAAGGCATAGTGTTTATTTTATGTTCCTTTGGAAAATTATAAAACATTTCAAATCTAGAAGATTCAAAAGAATAATACAAGATGGCATTAGTCCTTTCATTTTTCCTTGCTCTTGAAAGATATTTCTTGTTAATTCTTTTAGCAAGGCTATATTGGTTGTGGGTTGAACTGTGTCCCCCAAAAGAAGATATCTTGAAATCCTAACCTCCAGAATCTCAGAATGTGACAGGATTTGGAAATAGGATCTTTGTTGATTTAACCAAGTTAAGGTCATTGGGGTGGGTCCTAATCCATTATGACTAGTGTCCTTACAAAAAGGGGAAATTTGGACTCAAAGACAAATACACACAGAGGGAAGATGTGAAGACACGCAGGGAGATGGCCACATGAAGACAGACGATAGGAGGGATGCATCCACAGGGAACGCCTGGGGCTACCAGAAGCTAGAAGAGAGGTACAGGACAGTTCTTCCCTAGCACCGAGAGAGAGAGAGAGAGAGAGAGAGAGAAAGAGAGCAAAGGTCCTACTGAAGTCTTGCCTTCAAACTTCTGGCCTCCAGAATTGTGAGACAATAAAATTCTTTGTTTTCAGCCACTAAGTTTATGGTCCTTCACTATGGCAGCTTTAGGAAGCTAATCTAATATTCTTAGTCAAAACAGTTTCTATTCATTTGGAACATCCCCCTGTGCCAACTCTTGAATGATAGGTTAGGTAACTATCTTAAATTTTCTCCCAGGACCCTGAATATATTGTTCAATTGTCTTCAGTCCTCACGACTGCCATCTGCAGCTCCATCACTATGTGTCCACCTGCGGATTGATTTTACTTTGTCCTGCTCACAATTTTTGCTCCCTTAATCTGAGAGTTTCTGCCAAGTCTGGGAAATTAATAGCTGTTACATCTTCGTATAATGTTTATTCCCTCTTTTTCTCTGTTCTCTGCTTCTGGAAATATTATAAGCTGCATGTTAGACCTTCTCTTCTAAATCTTTCCAAATCACTTCAGTTTTTTCATCTCTTTATCTCGTAGGGCTGCAGTCCAGGCAAGGTCCTCAGATCTGGCTTCCAGCACATTAGCTCTCTGCTTAGAGGCTCTAATCTATGTAATATATCTTTTGAATTTTTAATTTCAACTACTATATATTTTCCATTATAAGAGTTCTATTGCCAGGTTAACAGGAGAAATAAAATTTTAAACAAAGCCGAGAGAAAGAGAAATTTCTTATTATTTCCCTCTATTGGTGGGCAGATTATTATTTTTTTTTTTTTGTCCAGTCTATCCTTTTTGGGCTAGTCTTGAATATCCTAGTTTGATGCAGGAGACTTTCTTTCAAAACTCCATATCTAATGGGCCCACGGCCTCACCTCCTGAATGGCCATTAAAATCCAAAGTTTTAGCTACCCAAGATTGATCATCTCCCCAGTTAACTCACTGCCCTGTCTGGTTTTCAATTTCTTCTTCATTTCGGATAATTAAGATCCTTTTCCCTCTTGAGTGTTTATCTATGCATTTAAAAGCCACTGGCTCATATCTCATCTAGAATTTCCAGGTATTTATAGAACCTAACCTGAAAACAAAATATGCCTTTGGCTCCGGCTTCTGGCCGGATAGTAGACTAAGACAATCGGAATATTTAACTTAGTTTATCATCCTGCAAAAACTGAAAGACAAAAGGCATATTTGGGGGGGGGCATATACCTTCTCAAAGATCCTCGCTTATGCATTGTTGATGAACATGATCAACAAAGAAGGCAATATTTTCTATTTGAAAGATTTCCAGGATAAATGTCAAAAGACAAGTAGGTTCCAAATGTCTCTACCAAGGAACTATTCCAAAATCTTCAGGCAAAACAAGCTTAAGTCTCAAATCCATAATTTAATTAAATATGATTCTTACAGTAACTCAAAAGGGGGAGGGAGTTGTTATTACCCCATTTCACAGGAGAGGACTGAAGCTCAGATTTGTCAGTCAACTCATTGTTTCTGATTAACTCCACCTTGCAATACAGGAAAACTAATATTAAGATGTGGAATTATTTAAACAAAATCTAAACGATAGTATCTGGAAGTAGTCTTGTAGATGTTTGGGATAATATTACTTGGGGCTTACCAATATATCTGCTGCCTCCTTTGGAGACTTCTCAAACCCTTTTCACCTTAACCTTCAAATATTTACCTCCTGGCACAGCCTGAGGCCAAAAGGAAGTCAGCTTTGATACCTCGTAACATTGTATCCTCATTCCCAGATCCATTAACGAGGTAAACTTACATGTGGGTAATGCAGGCCTTTCCTCAGCATTCTGGGTGCTTCTGTAATTAGGATTTGCCCTTCCTTTTGGGCAATGTTTTCTCAGTCCGTCCTTTCTGCATGAGAAGAGATGACCATCTCCCCCCTCCGTTAGCACTTGTAAGATGCCCTGCACTCTCAAAAGACCTCATGAAGCCAATTTCTCCTGTTCCTGGAGTTACAGTAGAGATGACCCTGTCTTAGACTTGCATTTTAAAAGTAGTGACATAAATATCTTAAATGTCCCAGTATTAATTGCATACCCAACGCACATTTATGTGTTTGTGTATGTGTATTCCTATTATTAAAAAATTGCCTTTCTGGAAAACTTGCTGTTTTAACTGTCAGTCTCCCACAGACGGCCAGCAGAGTGACTGGCAGGCTGAATTGTGTGGTTAGTGAAAAATCTGCTGTTATTGGGTAGAACCCAATGGAATGAACAGGACTTTGAGCAATAGCATTTTTATTCTGAAATCAAACAGCCTCAGATGACTTCTCTTTCCTGTCAAGTTCTGGAGGTTTTGGTGCTTTTCTTGTTTCTGTTTTTGTCCTGAAATTTGTACTTTTCCTATATACACTGAATGCGAAATAGCCTAGTGCCCTTCTTTGGGGATCCAGGATTTTGTTAGGTGATACCAAGGGATGCATGTAATTCTGTGACATTTTGTCAGCCTGTTAAAGAGTAAATTTTCCTTGGCTGTGGCAGGAGGTAATTATTTTTGTTTGTTTGCTCCTGACACAGGGGAAGAAAATTTGGGGTTGTTATTTCAACTATTCCAAGACACTTCTTATTCTTTTTGGCAGGAAGGGAAAAATGCATTTTACTATTGAAAGAAGGGCCGGCCTCTGCTTTCCCCTACAGACTGGATGCACTTTTTTTAATGCTGAATATTTTTGCAACAACAGCCACGTAGTGGTTCTGCCCCTCTCCCTGAAGCCGTCCTTAGTACACTTCTTCAGCCCTCCTGGCATTTGATCTGCAGCACTGTTAGGATCCTCTGACAGCAGGCATGGAATATTCTCAAAGCAAACACAGCAATATATGTATGTGACTTCTGCCCTAGAGTTCACACTCTGATAGCCAGAGCCAGAGATGGGCCTCTAAATCCATAATAACAATAATAAGAACACTTTCTATTGCCTTTTAACATCAAACAATTAATTATGCAGATGGTTCTAAAAAGCAAGCTCCTGAAATGATGTATTCTGTAGCCTAACTCCATGTGTTAAAATTTCAGGTACTTAATTAAAATGTACCAAAAGAATGCAACAGCTCACTAGGTATTGACTGAATTCTTTTTAAAAATAACTAAAATTTTAGGTCTCACCACGTTTCTGAAATTTCTCTGAGGTGAAGGGTGAGAACCAAGACCTCAGCTCAGGGACTGAATTACGTCTGCTGCTTTCTTAGAATGCGTCCTCAAAGTCTGATTCCATGGAGGCAGTGGGTTCCCCCAGGGAAAAATGTCCTCTCTGTCCAACCCAAGACTAGCTCCTCTCACGGGTATTCCCTCCCCCCCCTGCCCCCGGCCCTTCACAAGGCCTTTGGGATCCGTCATTAGAGGAAAAAAAAAAGTTAACTGACATTGTTCTCAAGCAAATGTCAGTTTAAAAGTTACTTGCCATATAAACATCCATCATATATATTAAAATGAACGTCCACTGGATAAAAATTTATGGAGTTCATTATCAAAGAAACAGAATAATTATAACAATGATAATAAAAGAAGGCTCTGGATTCCTACTACACACTGGCACTGGATTTCCACAAGTATTCTCTTAGTCATTTCTCACAATGTGTCGGGTAGACCCATATTATCCCCATTTCACAGATGAGCCAACTGAGGTCTGGTTCCCCAGTGACTATTGTCAACCAGGATTCCTTTTCGCTTAAGGAGAATGCTGTCCCAGGAAGAGTTGAGGTCTCTGTCTTAGAGAGACTTCTAGAGGTCTTACCACCCTCATCGACACTACCAATTCTCCAAACCATATAGAAGTGGACCATGGATACATTTTAGGATTAAGCTGTGACCTTCACTGAATGTCTGGTTAGTACATGGCTCACAATAGTAGGAGGGTTTGCTTTTTGGTTTTCACCCTTGCCAACTTTCAAACAGAGAGGTCATCTGACCCTCTGCTCTTTATTATTCACTGGTGTGCATTTTATGAAGTCTAGATCTTTTCTATTTCTTAAAATTCACTACAGAGTGGTTGCTCATTAATAAAACAAAAACAAAAACCAACCAACAAAACAACAACAACAAAAACACTGTCCTCAAGAAGCATAGATATCTAACAAGTAAAGGTGGCAAAAAAAATGGAGGTTGGTAATTTTCTTCTTGGACCCTACAAGTAAGTGATGGCCTCCTAGGTTTGTAGTTCATAGATCTCTGTACAGAATGGCTCATTTTTTTTATGGTTTCACATCCCATTTTAATTTTTTCAGTTGGTCAGGATAAATACAATCCATCATCTGAAGAGTATATTCATGTGAATAATACATTACAACCCTTAATGAATTACCACATGCTAAAATTAATTAAAAAGATACCTTTTAGCACAAAACCTAAGGAGAAGTGGGGAAAGAGAGCACTTCTATATATTTTAGAGAGAAATTAGGTTTTTTTCTTAAATATCACTCTGTGATACCTATATTGACTCTCAAGATGTTTGTTTTATGCATTCAAATTAATAGTATACAAGGCAATTCTATATTTGTGAATAGTCAGTGCTCATGCCCAACGTGCAATGTGTCAGCATGCGGTAAGGGTCCTGGGACTAACCCAACCTCCTTTCTTTTTCTTGGGCTGGAGTTTCCTGGAACATGACCCGGAGGAAGCTGAGCCTTCCCTCTCTGCTTCCAAAGGTAACTTGATGATCTGCTTCTCATCCCTGCATCCAGAGTCACTCTTTAATCTTACCCACCTCTTCCTGTCTTACTCAGTACCATCTTCTCTGCAATCCCTTTGCATGGTAAACACATCCCCCTATATCCATAATACATTTTCTGAACAGTCCTTCCAATTTCTCTTCTGTCCTAAAGCTTGGTTCTCACCTAAAATCAGCGTCCCGGGCTACCTACACACATATGCATGTACTACACACCAAATAACACACATCCTCAATCGCTCAGCACAAAATTCCTAAAAAGATGAAGAACTATATAGACCAAGCATCCACATTATATGGTCTTGATACATAAAGATAGCATTTTCATTTTACACTGGATTTAGAGTGTCCATTTATGGCCCACAACACATGCTTGGTGCAGAGTAGGCACTCACTGGGTATTTGCTGAATGAATGAATGATTGAATGAATGAATGAAATCCTTTCTGTTTACTACCCAAAGTTGAATACCTAAAGCTACATCAATAGGGATGAAAAAATGGACAGATAGGAAGCATGGGGAAGCTACTTAAAAAAGTGTTATGTGTGCAAAAAGACCAGCTTACCACATAAAGGCTTTCATGGAAATACAGCCCTACATCATAAAAGTTTCCATCATGCCTCACTGGATGTGTTCTGGTCTTCAGCTGCTCCGTTTGCCTCCACTGCAAGGCACAGCCACCTGGTCGACCAAGCAAGGACACTCTGAGGAGGTAAGAGCCTTGGGGAACCTTGTTCTTGAGGCCCCTTATGCATTTCATCTGTATTTGAAGATGCTGAGGCACCTGACCCTGCTCAACCTAAAGACAAGACAGGTCTTTGAAATACACAGAAACTGGGTAAAACCACGCAATTAGCCACAATGCGCTTCTCGGGGGTGGGGGGGAAATAGACAATTATTTTCACTCAACCTGTAATTGTCAGGTATTAGCAAAGATAACAGAGGAGGACACATGATATATAATTAGGAGGTCAAAAGGCAAGGCTACCAATTATGCCAGGGAAAGTTTAGCCAATTTTTAAGCATGGTATGTTAATGATCTGTGACATCAGAAACCACTCATCTATTATAATAAGATAGAATTAACAGGAAACCAACACTTTTTAAAACCACACATCATGCTTCTTCAAGGTATCTGGGATGGGTGAACATGGGCAGTGAGCTTCAAACTCAGAGTTTGAAAGGTAAAAGCCCTTACCTCTGACACTAATCACAGACCATATGACACTGTAGGAGAGGAAACATTTTTTTCTCTACCCTTCATGGTCTTTGCTGGACTACAAATTAAATTTACATGAAACAGATTAACAGGAGAAAGAAGTCAAAGTTTTATTACTACCCAGGGAGGCCCAGTAATGAAAGGGAAACCTACAGAAATGACCAAGGCAAGCAGTTTTTCCACCTTTTAGGAAGAGAGACAATACACTTGTGAGAAATTGACAGGATAAAGAAAACAGGTGTTTGAGAGTTTTAATGAGGAAGGAATTCTAAGCAAAATTTGGGTGAGGTAGTAGATTAGTAAAAATAACAAGGTTTCTACAGCTTTCTCCTCTTAAAAGTTCCAATCTCTGGTGATAACATCTTTTCACTTCTTAGTACAGGGAGGGTACCTTCCATATGGGAAACTGATTTCCTGTGTTCAGGGGGACAGGGGAGGTTCTGAGTGGTCTTGCACTGGCTGTTTCTCAAGCAGCTTCAAATCAAAATAATCACTGTGCCATTGTGGTACATTTTAGGCAGCCTGCCCTTGGCCCATAGACCACGTGGAGGAGGGAAGTACAAAGTAGGTCAGACTAACATCTCACCCAGTAGATAGTTTTATTCAGTTTCAACATGAGGTCCACTTGCCCCATCAGCTTCAAATGAGAATAAAAAAATAAAGGAGGGGGTAGCATTTGTATGCGCTTTAACTTATAACTTAGCATAAATTGTATGTAGCAAGAACATGATTCAGGCATATTTTATGGGACATCTGAATTTCATTGCTTACCTTCAGCTGACAGAAATAGGCCATTTTCATTTTTAGTAAGTGCTGGAAAGTTTATACAAACTGATAAGATTTTTAATGGACTTGTTTCAGATTAAACAAAAAACTGGGATTATTAACAACTCAAATGTCATTAAGTCATGTTTTCTATACTCACAAGTCGCAAATAGTCTTCAGAATAATTTGACTTCAAAGAATTCTCCATTACATTGTGCTTAAAGCAAAAAATAATGTCATTTCTAGAAGCAGGTTACTCTCTTGGCTACCAGAGTTAGTAGCACTACCCATTAATCTGCAGCCAACAGTAAGTACTTATTAATCCTGCCTTGACTTTTATTTCATGAGCGATAATATATATTTCCATATAGATAGTATGCTTCTGGAATCAAATCACAGTTAAACAAACAGCGAAAGTTGCTGAACTTCTTTTGTTTTTTCATATAAGTCATACTTAAAAGCTAATCAGAACAACAATTATTTTTGGTTTAATTAGAAAATCTTAATTAACAAAAAAGACTTAACCTTAATATTTTGGTTTCCAAAAATACTTGAAAAATTAACACCAAGTGAATAAATAAAACAATCTCTTTAAACCTCAAGGCAGGATTACTGATGCAGGCAGACCGAGTTATTAAACACATTCTAAATTAAATGCCTCTATGAATTTTATACTGAAATACATTGTGATAGTTTTGCATGCCAAATGTGACATTTTGTATTTTAGATTCATCTTCTGTAGTAATTTTGGAAATGTCATACAAACAAAGATTTTGTCATTTACCAATGGAATTACTATGCATGGCCGCTTAGCCATCTCTTCGCTGGCTCTTGTGGTTGTTTCAAGTCAGCAAGCCATAAAAAATCTTTATCTCTCTGAAACACAGCAATTTGGAAGATAATCGAATGGTGACTAGGGGGCAGAAATGCCAGTCTGAGGAATTATACCACAATCTCTCTTGCATTTACAACCTTCCTCAAAGCGAGTGTCAGATGAGGAGGGAAAGAAGACAGAAGATCCATCAAATCTCAAACCTTGTCACATTTGCATGATGGCAGCCCTGCCTCACTGTCTAGTGAGAACCCAGCCTGGCACCATGGACACCGTGGACATGAGGAATTCCAATGGCTTCACAACTGAGAATTTTAGCCATTCTATTTTAGCAAAGACTTCTCAAAAATATTAACTGAGACCTGCTGAAATTCTGTTTCTCTAAAGGGTCCCACGGGAGGAAAAGCACAACAGGAAGGGGAGTCAATAACAACTGATCTCATCACTTGGCATTTTGCAGCAGAGAAAAAGTTCATCATGAGAACCTCACCTTCCAGCAAGGTCCTGCTGCTCCCTTTGATTCATGAGTTACTTCTGGGAGGCTGCAGAGCTTGGCTGCGCTGTCTTCTTTACAGACATTTAGGTCTGCAATTAATGGTTGACTTGGCGCTCTGCAGCAGTTACAAGAAGAGGGGAGATAAAAGGAACAGAAATCAACAGTGGGCATAATGAAAAGGTTTGCCTTTGGAAACACAATACAATTTGATGTTTTCCTTAAACATTGTGTCAGATTAGCTGAGAACTAGATAAATACCACATTGCCACCATTGATTAAAGTTGGGGAGATGAGTAGCTTTTGAAATGGGATCCTACAAAATACAAGACTCACAATATTCAGTACTGATCTCCCAACAATTAAAATGTGGCTTGTTTCAGAAATTACCAGAAGATCACATATTTGGTAAGACTTTTCACCACTTCATTTTCTACCCCCAGCCCCTTCCATCCTATAAATTGATAAAGAGACTCTGGAATGGGGAAATCATTTAAATAGATGAATAGCTGATATGACATAAACTTTTTCTTTTCTTTTTTTGATGCAATGGTCAGAGATCAAGATCTATTTCTACCCTCAAAATGTTCCCCAGGCTTTTTTTTTTCTTCTATTAACATTTACTGACTTTATTTGAGCTTCTTTTTTACTATTTATTTATTTATTTTAAGCTTCACGCATCCTAACAACATTTGCCTACTTTCCCATATTCATTTGAATTAAGAAGGATCTTGTATTTCACTTCTTCTGACTTAAGCTTAATTCCATCAGTAGGGCCATCTGTGACAATGACTGTACCCCCACCAGAGGAATGGCCTTTTTGGATCTCGCAGCTGATTTAGTTTCTTGTGATAGAAATGATTTCCCTTAATTTGGTTAGAGCTACATTGACACAAGTGTTCATTAGGACACCCATTTGCTGGCAATTCAATTTCAAATTAAATACACTTTGTTGTAAATTTTATTACTTTTAAACTACTGTATCTATTGTCTTTAATGGCCCTATTATACAGTTATGAAGGTAAACAGATTTCATTAGTAAACATCAAACATGTTATGTTAACCAGAGTGAAATGGTTTCCTCAGTTTCTTTCTTTGGTCTCTTGGTAAGCATTGTAAGGAACTCATGAAATACCCTAAAAACTTAATCTAAATAATCAGATGCTGAATTCATGATTATCATGCTAAAGGAAAAAAAAAAAAGATCCTTAGTTGCAATCCCAGTTCTTTGTAATTAAAGGTTTTCTAAAAATAACTTCCTTAGTTAAAATGGAACATGCACATCAAAAGGTTAATACACAGCTTTAACATGATATTAGGTACCTAGAGTTAAGTCTAGAGATTTGTGTCCCCTTGGAGCAGTCATACCCTGGACCAGGAGCCAGACCAGACCAGATATGAGCTCATTTTGAATTAGGTCCTATTACTAGTCTTTTTTTTTTCACCTCATATCCAGCACTTAATAATTTTGTGATTATATAAATATATGTTTACGTTTGCACATTATACAAAATTTGATTATATAAAAAGCCCCCCAAAAGTCATCCATTAGTCCACAACTCAGAGATAAACACTGATAAAATACTGAGGTCTATTCATCATAGCTACGTAGCTAAATACATCTTTTTTTCTCCTTTCAAAATAAGGTCAATGATGTAAATGTTATTTTGTCACCCATATAATGCACTTTGTACATTATAGGCATTTTCCATGAGATTAAGGTTTTCTTCTACAGCATAATCTCTTATTGTTGGGTATTTAGGTTAATTCCAAGTCTCACTATTATAAGTTAGCCTATAATTAAGTCTCTTGCATATAATGTCTCGTCTACCTCCCTGGCCATTTTCCTGGTCTGAAGTCCTAGCCCTAGAAGTACAGTGATCAGGGCTACTACACTGAGTGTTGACTGACACCTCAGCATTATATAATCCTGCCCTCATGGCCTGTTCTCTGGGGCACTGAATACTCTTCACAGAGAGACAGGTCCCACTCCAATTGATATCTTATTTTCTCTGCTAGTCAGATTAGAAATTAAGTAAAATGACAATGAATGAACAGCACTGATGTCTACAACAGGATTTCTCAACCTCTGCCCTATTGATATTTTGAACGACATAACCTTTGTTGTGGAGGCTGGCCTGGGCACTGTAGAATGTTTAGCAAGATCTCTGGCCACTGCCCACTAGATGCCATTAACAGACCCTTTCCTAGTCCAAGTTGCGACAATAGAAAATGTCTCCAGACATTGCTAAATGTCCCCTGCAGCAAAATCGATCCCTGTTGAGCACCACTGATATATGTATGAACAGTTATTACTGAATGCTTAGCATGTTCAGGGCACCCTTTTAAATATGTTATATCTATTATTTCATTTAACCCTTATGATAATCCATCAAGGTATTCTTATTTCTGCTTCACTGATGAACTGATGCTGGAGAATGTCAACTATCTTATTTGAGGACCCAAGATTCAAAGTGAAACCATCCAACTTGAAAGTCCCTCTGAACCTACACCTACTGCTTCTGCATCTCCTCTTCTGACATGGAGAAGAAGCAACTGCCACTCCCAGATCTTGGAAGATCCTACCTCGGCTCAAGGATGTAAGTACTTCCTGAGAGTTAAATGAAACATGGCTCCCAGCTATACCACCATTCACTATAATGCCCCATCCCCAACAGCCGTATATGAATGAAAGGGCACAGACAAATTTCAAGAGGAAAGGAGGTCACAGTTTCCACAAACCTGATCCTTAGGGTGAATCAAACTAGGGGTGCCTGGTCCCTATAATTGACCCATATTTAATCGATAGCAAAATAAACAAAAGAAAAGAAAATGCCTTGAATCTACCATGAAGGAACATACTTCTTGAATGTTTTGTCAGTCTTTAAACAGGACATAGGAATGTACTGATTGAGTCCTTCCCCTTCAAATTTCAAATCCTGCATCAAAGAAAACAGAAATGAAATAAAATTGATTAAAAATACACTTGAAATGTTATATGCAAAAGTGGGCTTTTCTAAGACTTGGATACGCTTACTCTGAAGGTTAAGGCTCCAGGAGACAAATAAAAACATGGGAGTTATACCTTTAGCAGCCACCTTTTATAGAATATGACTTTCCTCACTCTGCTTAGTTACTTTTGACCAGGAAGGTGGAGAAGATAATAAAGAACATTAAAAAAGGAGGAAAAATGTTTGGTGGATGCAAGCCCAGTTTTCTTTATCTCTATTTCTCTCTCTCTCTCTCTCTCATGTACACACACACACACACACACATGCACACATACCACATAATGGTATACTCATACCACACAATGGAACACTTAACAAAGTGTAAACAGACATATGGCTGAATGTGTAGGATACTAAAGATGTTAATAATAATTATGATCGTATAATTTATCATCCAATCCAGGACATTTTGGTAGGCAAAGAGGAAACAATTATTCTAGGACAACAGGCATAACCCAGGACTACCCCATGCCCAACATAATGTATAGCAACCCTATTAATAATACTCATCCAGATGTTCTGAAAGGATATCATAGACAAATAGCAACACATTTTGAGAAGATGAATGTTGAGGAAATGAAAGAAAGAAAGAGAGAGAACTCAAGGGAATGAAAGAAAAAAAGAAAGAGAGAGAACTCAAGGGAATGAAAGAAAGAAAGAAAGAGAGAGAACTCAAGGTGGAAGCTTCAGTCCTTTATAACCTAGCCTTGGAAAAGACATAGCAGCACTTCTGCTGTACGCTATGGGTCACACAGTTCAACCCTGGTACAGTGTAAGAGGGAACTACAAAAATGTGCTAATAGGAGGCCAGGATCCTGACTCCATAGCAATCACGAAAGCCAAACAAGCAAATGTTGGCAATTGCTTAATTAAGTCTAAAGGTTGGAATGATTCTCCATGGGTCTCAGCTTTGTCCTCTGGACACCTGGTTCCACTCCATGGATCTTCCTTGCTTTTTTCATGAAAGCTAGCCCATATTTGCAGCTAAGTCGTTTCCTGCCAGTAGATTTGGGAGTCCAAAGACACCTTTATTTTGGTTTCTCTCTGTCTCTTTTAGTTCAAGCAGTTGATTTTTCTGCTTATCTAATTCCATTTACAACTCTGTGGGTCTTCTGTGAACCTTAGCAGAGTTCACTTCATTAGACAAAAACCAAACCCACAAATCTCTTCAAGGGAGGACCTTCCCTTCCACAGGCTTCCACTGAAAGATGCCATGTTATGTAGATAAATAAGGTTCTTAATACAGCTCTGCCAAGAGGACCTCTAAAATAAGTATGTGAGATCTAATAAAAAGTCTAATTCTACTAAGTAAATCTTTTTTTTTTTTTAAGATTTTATTTATTTATTTATTTGACAGAGAGAGACACAGCGAGAGAGGGAACACAAGCAGGGGGAGTGGGAGAGGGAGAAGCAGGCTTCCCACTGAGCAGGGAGCCTGATGCAGGGCTCAATCCCGGGACCCCAGGATCATGACCTGAGCCGAAGGCAGATATTTAACAACTGAGCCACCCAGGCACCCCCACTAAGTAAATCTTCTTAAATTTATCACATGCTGATTAGCAGTGAGATTTCATAACAATGCTAATATACATTTATTGAGCACTGATACCCTACAAGGCATTGTATTATATTCAGTCTCTTATTCTATGGCTATCATTATGGTTTTGCTTTATACCAGACACAATGCTAGAAACCAGGAATACAGTGGTATATAAAGATTTATATTATAGTTGACATTATAAAGTCATCTTTCTAGTGAACACTATAAATAAAATAAACTTGGGAAATGAGTAAAACAATGTCAAGGATGGTAAGAACAATCCAAAGAACAGTCTAGGGAAGACTTTTAGGGGACAAGGTTGTGGGAGGAAGGTTAGGAAAGAGTGATTTTTTTTAAATGAGATCTAGTAAAAGAATAGTTTAGCCATGCAAAAAGTGAAAGAAATTAATTGCTCTAGGTAGAAGGAACAGCACATACAAAGGTCCTGAGGTAGGACATAGTTTTATATATTTAAAAAGAAGATCAGTGTGGTCTAAGTACAGCCTCAAAGGCTGTCCTATATATAATCAGTGATGAAATCTTAAAAATATTAAATGCATGTTTATTTATTCCTCTCTCCTATAAATCATGTTTCTCAGCAAAATTCAGCTACTATAATTCCAGACAATTGGAGGGGGAAAGGTCTTCTCAATGTGGAAGACCTTAAAAAGGAATCACAACTGGGGTGCCTGAGTGGCACTGTCAGTTGAGCCTCCGACTGTTGATGTCAGCTTAGATCACCAGCTCAGGGTCATGAGATCAAGCCCCAAGTCAGGCTCTGTGCTCAGAGTGCAGAGTCCGTTTAAGATTCTCTCTCCCTCTCCCTCTGCCCCTCCCCACCAAAATAAATAAATAAATCTTTGAAAAAAAAGTCACAACTAGAATGCATGAGGCAGTGGAGAACATTTCCCCTTTTGCTCCCAGTGGATTATGAACTGGAGAAGGAGGTAAAAATAAGAGAATCAAGCAGCCAAATGTGCACACATGGTATCTTCCTCCCCACCCCAACCCTTCTTCTCCAAGGCAGAAATCCTGCAGAAATTGCAGAAGTGTGAGACAGTTTGAGGAGAAATCAAAGGTCAGAAGGGCCATGTCAGGCTTTCAATTAAAATTCTGAGAAGAGACATGTTCCATGGTACCTCATGTACCAACATGGCAGGTGTGGTGTTAGTTAACCGCATTAGAGTAAAATGGGTGCTTTGCTGTGGTTAATCGCCAAGAAGGCCCAAGTTTAGGATCTATATCAGTGAGGGTCTCAGCAGAAACATATGCATTCTCAAAATTAGATGACTGGAGGAAGAAGATTTGTTTACAAATGTATTATTACAAGGCTGTGGATTTAGGAGCAGGCTGTTTCTACTGTTAGGCTTGAAGGGATGAGGAGACAGAGTAGTCACCAGACACTGGAAGGAGAGTTATATAAAGTCATCTACTCTCGAGTAGAATGGTAACCCTGGGTGGAGGGATGGAGGCAGCTTAATGCAGGGAGGGAAGAACTCTCACGTGACCTCTCTTCTCCCCTTCCTTACCATTAACAACACTCCCCATTTATGGAAAGCAACCAGACGCCATAGGGAACAGGAGCCCTACGGATGTGCCCTCACAGTTTAGTCTTGTGTGACAGAGAATACTGTAGATTTAGCCTGGCAAGCTTACCAAGGAGCAAATGTGTATGTAGAAAAAGCTGTAGGGTGAACCACTTCACTAAACTAGGAAGTCTTGCTGATGAATTGAATGAGGAAGATAAGGGGAAATAAAAAAACAAAAATGAATTTCAAATTTCTGGTCTGAGTCAATTAGTGTTCTCTAGTGCCGTTTACTGGGATAGGAAAAATGGGATAGATAATGCAAACACAGTTGTTGTGGGGTTTTTTTTTTAAGATTTTATTTATTTATTTGAGAGAGTGAAAAGAGCACGAGCAGGGGGAGGGGCAGAGGGAGAAGCAGACTCCCCACCGAGCAGGGAGCCTGATGAGGTACTTGATCCGGGACTCCGGGATCATGACCTGAGCTGTAGGCAGATGCTTAACCGACTGAGCCACCCAGGCGCCCATAAACATGGTTTTGAGGGACAAAATATCAGCTTCCAGGTTGGACGTGTTAAATCTGCAGTGTTTTTGTGATACCCGCATGGCAATGGTAAGTAGGAATGAGATACAGGAGTCTGACAGTAAGAGCAGAGGTCAGAGGTTCTGGCTGTCACCAGCAACATAATGGAATTTAGGTGATGGGAATGAGTGAAGCCATCCTGAGACCCTTCTAAGCACTTCTGTAGGCTTTGTCAATTGATGCTGATGCTCTGAGTGTCAGACCAATTTCGCAGATGGATAAATTGAGGCTTAGAGTGCTTTAGGTACTTGCCCAAGGTTGCAGCACGTGGTGGAGACTGGAGCCAGCTCTCTGTGGTTCCAAAGCTCAGCTCTTAATCCATGTAATTGGTCCTTCATGTAGTCACCTTGTCGTTTTAGAGGCTACATGCATAGGGTAACAGTTTTCTTCACTCACTTGACCCCATATAGTTTCTATTATTAGCCCTTAACTAACATCCTTGTAAAAACACCTAAGGCTTGGATCAATGGATATATATATGGTCCTTTGGAAATGAATAGAATGGGCTAAACAGTAAAACTTTATTAAAACTTATGAAATTTTCCTTTGCACCAAATATTTTCCAAAAAAGATCAAACAGAGCAAGCCCAGTTTGCAAAGAGAATGAATGCCCTCATGGAGCCAACTATTTTCAAATCCTCTCAAGTACTCGAGAAGCATCAATTATTTATTAACAGTGAACTAATTAAAATTTATCACCTCATTAAGGAAGATTTTATCACAAACTTTATGATGTAACAATTATTTCATGCAGGTTTGGTCATATTTCTTCTTCCATATAAAAATATTCTTTTTTGTATAGAGTTTATTTCAAATACTTGGCAACCCAGACTTTCCACCATATCCTATTCATCTGAACAAGTGATGGCTTGTTATAATGGAGGATTACACAGAGAACACTTTGGCAAAAATTATCAGTAAATATTGTTGCTAAACCAGAAATTAAGATAGTTATGTTCTGCGTATTCATCCAACATCTAAACAAAATTCAAAATATTCCTAATTAGCTATAGCTAAAAAATTTAAATATTGACTTTCCAAAAATATGTCTTCAGATTTTCCTAGTCTGAACCACCTTTTCTAACAAAAGTATGAAAGAATAACACACAAGGAGAACAAGATTGCTCTAGATGCTTCTATATTCCAAAAAACAACATAGGATAATGGCTCTAAATGTTGCTTTTTCATAAATATCCATAAATCCTCAAAAACTATTTCTATTTCCTTAACTCTCTCTCTCTCTTTTTTTTTTTTTTTGACAAGTAATGTAAGTCACCAAAGAACCAGTTGGATTCTGCAAACTGAGTAGATACCTATTTTTCATTTTATCTAACAGTGAATACTTTACTGGGATGTTATTATTCAAACTCTTTTTGCCTGTGGTAATGGCTAGCATAGGGAAGAAGAAAGAAATGAAGGACATAATTCAATTTCATCTAATATTTGTTGAGTATCTGTAATGTGCTAGACACTAATCTATGGAAATTCTATGTAATAGTTGCCAAAACCTCACATTAACTATTCCAGGTAAACACTATAATTATCCTCATTTTTGAAGTGAGTAAACTGAGTAAATCAAGGTTAGATCAAGCCTGGAGAGTTGACCTCCAGAGCACATGTTCCTAATCCCTATATTATGGAGTTCTGAGTTTAATAATATTTAACCATATATTAAATGATTTGAACCAATTTTCTTTATTCAAAAGCAATGCTTAATAGGCAAACACACCATATGAGAAATCATTACCACACAATTACATATTTAGAAATAACAAAGACTTAAGTTTATATGGAAAATCATCTCTATACTAGAATTTCATATATCAAATTTATAAAACAGTAATATTAAAATTGCCTTTGAATTTAATGTCAATTTTTCAATTTTTTTTCTAAAAACTTAAAACTTACATGAGCCATGCCAACCAATATAAGCAATATATGAAAGTAAAATCCTGCATGAAAAATGCATGATCTACATTTCTATGAGGAATTGCTGTCTCTGGTTATTTAACTATTTTAATTTTCTCTCATTTTTCCAAAAAATTACACATTTAAGTACATAGGTACTAGCAACTTTAACATATGTCAATCTTAAATATATATATATCACTAAACATATACATGGAATATCTATATATGATATAATTAGTAATTCTATGATGATTGAAAATGTAAATATGTCATAAAAATAAAAATTCCAAGTCAAATCATAGGTGAGAGTGGAATTATCCTTTGAAGGGCACAAACTTATGAAAACAATTCACTTTAAATATAGCATTCATAAAGTTACTTAGATTGAAGGATTAACCTAATAGGCATCAAGCTAAAGAATAATAGGCAATAATGCCTTGGAAAATTTAAATAATTTAATCTTGCCAGATGAAATCCATAAAAATGTCTAGGTGCTTTGAACTCTGTATTAACATTTTTCAAATATCAGAGTGAAGAGTGAGGATACGCTATGGTTGATAAAAAAACAAAAAACAAAACAAAACAAAAAAACTCCCAAGAGTCTTTCTTTAAGAAACAATGAAATTTGTCTTTCCATTCTACATCATCTTCTACTCAAAGCTCATGGGAGTCAGATCCCAGACCCTTAGAAGAATGGCTTTTCTTGGAGTGCATGGGTGGCTCAGTTGGTTAAGCATCTGCCTTTGGCTCAGGTCATGATCCAAGGGTCGTGGGATCAAGCCCTGCATCGGGCTCCTTGCTCAGTCGGTTGTCTGCTTCTCTCTTTCTTTGTCCCTCCCCCCCACCCGCATGTGCTCTCTCTCTTGCTTGCTCTCTCTCTCAAGGGAATAAAAAAGAAAAAAGAACAGGTTTTCTATTAATATGTAGGAGAATATAAAATATGAAGACATGGGTTCAGAAAGTAAGAAAATCTAAAGTTGAATTTCCAAGAAATATAAAATCAAATATGAAACAAATATTTGGTATGATCCAGAGTAGGGGAGATACTGAGAAATACCTGAGGAATAATGCACCACTTTACAGACTCATGAAAGCTTTCAAAACATACAAAGTTCCTAAATTTATTTAATTTTCAAACTATTTTTAATAACTGCTTTACTGAGGTATATCTTAGAATCATGAGAAAAAAAATATTTCTGATGTTAAATATAAAATCATGCCTTTAAAAGAAAAGAATAAAATCATACCTCTTGACTTTCAAGTAAAGTATCTACCAATGACCTAATACCATGAAAACTCTTTCTACAGTACCCTGACTTATTATTATTTTATTTTTATTTATTTATTTATTTTAGGGAGAGAGAGATAAAGAGCATGAGCAAGGGGGAGGGGCAGAGGGAGAGGGAGAGAGAGAATCTTAAGCAGCCTCCATACCCAGCAAAGAGCCTGATGCTGGGTTCGATCTCACAACCCTGAGATCATGACCTGAGCAGAAATCAAGAGTCAGATGCTTAACCACCTGAGCCACCCAGGTGCCCCTACCCTGTCTTTTTAGAAGAAGCTATTTAGGGTGACAAAATAATGGTACTTGGTCAGGGAAAGTTCTACTTTATGGAAGAATTACAGCTAATAAATTTAAACAAAGTGGTAGAATATAAAGCCATAATTTTGCAATTCTTAATGAAATTATTATTTCAGGCAAGGATTACCGACTGATAAAATAACACTAAAAAGTGAATGGTTGATGAGGAAGTCGATATTGTTTGCTACCAAAATAATACCACACAGATTTTTATTTCAAAGGGAAAATAATAGACGAGTCAAGCTACCATCACCTTAAACCAATGACCAATTCTTGCATCATAAATGATGCAATGATCAGATATTATTCATCTCTGGCTGTGTTCAAATAGGACTTCACAATATTGTCTCCAGTGTTTTCCAGCCAAAGATATTCATCTTGAATTCAGTCAGCACCTTTGATCAACTTCCATGTTATTGGAAGTACAGGGAATAAGAAAACAGGCTAACGCCACCAGATGGAAGCAATTTCACAAGTCTGTCTATAGAATGTGTATGGTACATCTGACCCAGTCAACATGTCAGGCTTGACTTAACAGGACCCAAGACGAGATGCAGTGCATGGTCCTGATTAGGTCCCAGTTTGGACAAAAATATAGTAAAGGGCATTCTGGAAATAATTGGTGAATTTGAGTATAGAACGGATATTACATAAAATTAAGGAATTCTTTTGAATTTCATTAACTATGTTGATAGCATGGACTATGTTCTTATATTTTAATGGCATAAAGAAGTTTACTTTGGGGGTGGGGGCTGGCTCCACACGCCTCTTACAAAACCAACATAATGATTTATGAGCTCCCCCTCTTCTTTTTTTATTTTAATTTTTTATTGTTATGTTAATCACCATACATTACATCGTTAGTTCTTGATGTACTGTTCCGTGATTCATTCTTTATGCATAACACCCAGTGCTCCATGCAGAATGTGCCCTCTTTAACCCATCACCAGGCTAACCCATCCCCCAACACACTCCCCTCTAGAAACCTCAGTTTCTATTTCAGAGTCCATCGTCTCTCATGGTTCATCTCCCCCGCTGACTTACTCCCCTTCACTCTTCCCCTCCTGCTATCTTCTTCTTCTTTTTTTTTCTTAACATATATTGCATAATTTGTTTCAGAGGTACAGACCTGTGATTCAACAGTCTTGCACAATTCACAGTGCTCACCATAGCACATACCCTCCCCAATGTCTATCACCCAGCCACCCCCACTCCAGCCACCCTCGGTTTGTTTCCTGAGATTAAGAATTCCTCATATCAGGGGCGCCTGGGTGGCTCAGTTGTTGAGTGTCTGCCTTCAGCTCAAGAATTCCTCATATCAGTGAGGTCATATGATACTTGTCTTTCTCTGATTGACTTATTTCACTCAGCATAACACCCTCCAGTTCCATCCACCTCGTTGCAAATGGCAAGATCTCATTCCTTTTGATGGCTGCATAATATTCCATTGTGTGTATATACCACTTCTTCTTTATCCATTCATCCATCGGTGGACATCTTGACTCTTTCCACAGTTTGGCTATTGTGGACATTGCTGCTATAAACATTGGGGTGCACGTACCCCTTCGGATCCCTACATTTGTATCTTTGGGGTAAATACCCAGGAGTGCAATTGCTGGATCGTATGGTAGCTCTATTTTCAACTGTTTGAGGAACCTCCATACTGTTTTCCAGAGTGGCTGCACCAGCTTGCATTCCCACCAACAGTGTAGGAGGGTTCCCCTTTCTCCGCATCCCCGCCAACATCTGTCGTTTCTGACTTGTTAATTTTTGCCATTCTGACTGGTGTGAGGTGGTATCTCATGAGGTTTTGATTTGGATTTCCCTGATGCCGAGCGATGTTGACAACTTTTTCATGTGTCTGTTGGCCATTTGGATGTCTTCTTTGGAAAAATATCTGTTCATGTCTTCTGCCCATTTCTTGATTGGATTATTTGTTCTTTGGGTGTTGAGTTTGAGAAGTTCTTGATGGATTTTGGATACTAGCCCTTTATCTGATATGTCATTTGCAAATATCTTCTCCCATTCTGTCGGTTGTCTTTTGGTTTTGTGGACTGTTTCTTTTGCTGTGCAAAAGCTTTTTATCTTGATGAAATCCCAAGAGTTCATTTTTGCCCTTTCTTCCCTTATCTTTGGCAATGTTTCTAGGAAGAAGTTGCTGCGGCTGAGGTCGAAGAGGTTGCTACCTATGTTCTCCTGTAGGATTTTGATGGACTCCTGTCTCACGTTTAGGTCCTTCAACCATTTGGAGTCTATTTTTGTGTGTGATGTAAGGAAATGGTCCAGTTTCATTCTTCTGCATGTGGCTGTCCAATTTTCCCAACACCATTTGTTGAAGAGACTATCTTTTTGCCATTGGACATTCTTTCTTGCTTTGTCAAAGATTAGTTGACCATAGAGTTGAGGGTCCATTTCTGGACTCTCTGTTCTGTTCCATTGATCTATGTGTCTGTGTTTGTGCCAGTACCATACTGTCTTAATGATGACAGCTTTGTAATAGAGCTGGAAGTCTGGAATTGTGATGCCACCAGCTTTGCTTTTCTTTTTCAATATTCCTCTGGCTATTCGGGGTCTCTTCTGGTTCCATACAAATTTTAGGATTATTTGTTCCATTTCTTTGGAAAAAGTGGATGGTATTTTGATGGGGATGGCATTGAATGTGTAGATTGCTCTAGGTAGCATTGACATCTTCACAATGTTTGTTCTTCCAGTCCATGAGCATGGAACGTTTTTCCATTTCTTTGTGTCTTCTTCAATTTCTTTCATGAGTATTTTATAGTTTTCTGAGTACAGATACTTTGCCTCTTTGGTTACATTTATTCCTAGGTATCTTATGGTTTTGGGTGCAATTGTGAATGAGATCGACTCCTTGATTTGTCTCTCTTCTGTCTTGTTGTTGGTGTATAGGAATGCCACTGATTTCTGTGCATTGATTTTATATCCTGCCACTTTACTGAATTCCTGTATGAGTTCTAGCAGTTTTGGGGTGGAGTCTTTTGGGTTTTCCACATACAGTATCATATCATCTGCAAAGAGTGAGAGTTTGACTTCCTCTTTGCCAATTTGGATGCCTTTGATTTATTTTGTTGTCTGATTGCTGTGGCTAGGACTTCTAATACTATGTTGAATACCAGTGGTGATAGTGGACATCCCTGTCGCGTTCCTGACCTTAGGGGAAAAGCTCTCAGCTTTTCCCCATTGAGAATGATATTTGCTGTAGGTTTTTCATAGATGTCTTTTATGATATTGAGGTATGTACCCGCTATCCCTATACTCTGAAGAGTTTTGATCAAGAAAGGATGCTGTACTTTGTCAAATGCTTTTTCTGCATCTATTGAGAGGATCATATGATTCTTGTTCTTTCTTTTGTTAATGTATTGTATCACATGGATTGATTTGCAGATGTTGAACCAAACTTGCATCCCAGGGATAAATCCCACCTGGTCGTGGTGAATAATCCTTTTAATGTACTGTTGGATCCTATTGGCTAGTATATTGGTGAGAATTTTTGCATCCATGTTCATCAAGGATATTGGTCTGTAATTCTCCTTTTTGATGGGGTCTTTGTCTGGTTTGGGGATCAAGGTAATGGTGGCCTCATAAAACGAGTTTGGAAGTTTTCCTTCCATTTCTATTTTTTGGAACAGTTTCAGGAGAATAGGTATTAATTCTTCCTTAAATGTTTGGTAGAATTCCCCTGGGAAACCATCTGGCCCCGGGCTTTTGTTTGTTGGGAGATTTTTGATGACTGCTTCAATTTCCTTAGTGGTTATAGGTCTGTTCAGGTTTTCTATTTCTTCCTGGTTCAATTTTGGTAGTTGATACATTTCTAGGAATGCATCCATTTCTTCCAGGTTATCTAATTTGCTGGCATAGAGTTGTTCATAATATGTTCTTATAATTGTTTGTATTTCTTTGGTGTTGGTTGTGATCTCTCCTCTCTCATTTGTAATTTTGTTTATTTGGGTCCTTTCTCTTTTCTTTTTGATAAGTCTGGCCAGGGGTTTATCAATCTTATTAATTCTTTGAAAGAAGGAGCTCCTAGTTTCATTGATCTGCTCTACTGTTCTTTTGGTTTCTATTTCATTGATTTCTGCTCTGATCTTTATTATTTCTCTTCTCCTGCTGGGTTTAGGCTTTATTTGCTGTTTTTTTCCTCTAGCTCCTTTAGCTGTAAGGTTAGGTTGTGTATTTGAGAACTTTCTTGTTTCTTGAGAAAGGCTTCTATTGCTATGTAGTGTCCTCTTAGGACTGCCTTTGCTGTATCCCAAAGATTTTGAAGAGTTGTGTTTTCATTTTCATTGGTTTCCATGAATTTTTTTAATTCCTCTTTAATTTCCTGGTTGACCGATTCATTCTTTAGTAGGATGCTCTTTAGCCTCCATGTATTTGAGTTCTTTCCGACTTTCCTCTTGTGATTGAGTTCTAGTTTCAAAGCATTGTGGTCTGAAAATATGCAGGGAATGATCCCAATGTTTTGGTACCGGTTGAGACCTGATTTGTGATCTAGGACGTGATCAATTCTGGAGAATGTTCCATGGGCACTGGAGAAGAATGTGTATTCCATTGCTTTGGGATGGAACGTTCTGAATATGTCTGTGAAGTCCATTTGGTCCAGTGTGTCATTTAAAGTCTTTATTTCCTTGTTGATCTTTTGCTTTGATGATCTGTCCATTTCAGTGAGGGGGGTGTTAAAGTCCCCCACTATTATTGTATTGTTTTCAATGTGTTTCTTTGCTCTTGTTATTAATTGCCTTATATAATTGGCTGCTCTCATGTTAGGGGCATAGATATTTACAATTGTTAGATCTTCTTGTTGGATAGACCCTTTAAGTAGGCTATAGTGTCCTTCTTCATCTCTTATGGCAGTCTTTGGTTTAATATCTAATTTGTCTGATATAAGGATTGCCACCCCAGCTTTCTTTTGGTGTCCATTAGCATGGTAAATGGTTTTCCACCCCCACCAATGTGGGGGTGACTTTGGGTCTAAAATGAGTTTCTTGCAGACAGCATATTGATGGGTCTTGTCTTTTAATCCAATCTGATAGCCTGTGTCTTTTGATTGGGGCATTTAGCCCATTTACATTCAGGGTAACTATTGAAAGATATGAATTTAGTGCCATTGTATTGCCTGTAAGGTGGCTGTTACTGTATATTGTCTGTGTTCCTTTCCGATCTATGCTGCTTTTGGGCTCTCTCTTTGCTTAGAGGACCCCTTTCAATATTTCTTGTAGAGCTGTTTTCGTGTTTGCAAATTCCTTTAGTTTTTGTTTGTGCTGGAAGCTTTTTATCTCTCCTTCAATTTTCAGTGACAGCCTAGCTGGATATAGTATTCTTGGCTGCATATTTTTCTCATTTAGTGCTCTGAAGATATCATGCCAGTCCTTTCTGGCCTGCCAGGTCTCTGTGGATAGGTCTGTTGCCAATCTAATGTTTCTACCATTGTAGGTTACATATCTCTTCTCCCAAGCTGCTCTCAGGGTTTTCTCTTTGTCTCTGAGACTCGTAAGTTTTACTATTAGATGACGGGGTGTTGACCTATTTTTATTGATTTTGAGAGGGGTTCTCTGTGCCTCCTGGATTTTGATGCCTGTTTCCTTCCCCACATTAAGGAAGTTCTCTGCTACAATTTGCTCCAATATACCTTCTGCCCCTCTCTCTCTTTCTTCTTCTTCTGGGATCCCAATTATTTTAATGTTGTTTCATCTTATCGTATCGCTTATCTCTCGAACTCTGCCCTTGTGATCCTGTAGTTTTTTCTCTCTCTTTTTCTCAGCTTCTTTATTTTCCATCATTTGGTCTTCTATATCACTGATTCTCTCTTCTGCCTCATTTATCCTAGCAGTTAGTGCCCCCATTTTTGATTGCACCTCATTAATAGCCTTTTTGATTTTGACTTGGTTAGATTTTAGTTCTTTTATTTTTCCAGAAAGGGTTTCTCTAATAACTTCCACCTTTTTTTCAAGCCCAGCTAGTATTTTTAAAGTCATGATTCTGAACTCTAGGTCCAACATTGTACTAATGTCCGTATTGAGTAGGTCCCTGGCAGACGGTACTACCTCTTGTTCTTTTTGCTGAGGTGATTTTTTTCTTCTTGTCATTTTGTCCAGAGGAGGATAGATGAATGAGAGAACAAAATGCTAACAGGTTAACAATGTTCCCAACAAATATACTGTATACAAATCAGAAAAGACCTGAAACCAGGGGAAAAGAAAGGGAAAGAAAGAAAAAGGAAAGAGGAGAAAAAAAAGAAAAAAAAAGATAAAAACAAAAAAAAAAAACGGAATATGATCAAATATGATCAGGCTAGTGCATATAGATCAGTGTCACACACTAGATTTTGGGCGTATTTTGGTCTGTTAGAAGAAAGTGCCTCCTAAAATTTTCAAGGAAGAAAGACATATATGTACAAAATAAGGGTTGATACAATGAAGGGATGGAAGATGATTGTAAAGATGAAAATTATAAAAAATTTTATAAAAGGAATTGATAAGATAAGAAATTGTTTGAAAAAAGAAAGAAGATTTAAAAAAGAAAAGAAAAGAAAAAAAAGGGAGAGAATGTGATCAGGCAGGAGACTAGAACAAAGCCATACACTAGTGATTTAGGGTATATTTTGATCTGTTAGAAGAAACTGTATCTCAAAATTTTAAAGAGACAACAACATATATATATGCCAAAAATAAGGGTAACTACTATGAAGGGATAGAATATGACTCTAAAAATGAAAAATAAAAAATGTTTTTTAAAAAAGGGATTGACAAGATGTTGGTTGAAAAAGGGAAAAAGAAAAATTCAAAAAAGACAGTTAAAAAAATTAACTTTGAAACACTAATGAATCATGGTAAAAAAGCCATGAATTCTATGTGTAGTATTCCCCTAGCGCTGGAGTTCTCCCGTTCTCCTTGATTGGTAAACTTGGGCTTGGCTGGCTGTTCGTGCTGATCCCCTGGGGGAGGGGCCTGTTGTCGTGGTTCCCAAATGTCTTTGCCGGAGGCTGAATTGCCCCACCCTTGTTGGTCTGGGCTAAGCAATCTGCTCAGGTTTGCTCTCAGCTTTTGTTCCCTGCAAGCTCTCAGTATAGCTTTGGAGGACCAGGGTGAAAATGGCGGCCTCCCAATCTCCACCTGGAGGAGCTGAGAACTCGGGGCCCCGCTCCTTAGTGTGCCCCCAGAGAAAAGCAGTCACTCCCGTGTCCCCGGTCTCCGGCCGCACTCCGTGCTCACCCGGCCTGTGACCGAGCGTTTCTATCTCTGGCACCCGACCCCGTGTGGAGTCTCCAAACCCAGCAGATCCCTGTGATGCGCTCCCGCGAGGCTCCTCCCGGGGGAGGATGGGGAGTCTCCCCGGATCTGCCGCTTGTTGGGTCCATGCTGGAGGAGCAGTGGCCCGACTGGGCCACGGATCACAGTTTATGGCAACCCCGAGCTGAGAGCACGCGCCTTAGCTCCGTCTCTGCAGCCGGCTTCCCCGCTCCGATACCTGGGAGCTCTGCCGCACTCAGGCACCCCCGGTCTTTCTGTGACCCCGAGGGTCCTGAGACCACACTGTCCCAGGAGGATTCCACCCCCGCTTAGCCACTGGAGCGACGTCCCTCCGCGGAGCCGACTTCTAAAAGGTCCGATTTTGTGCTCCACGGCTCTAGCACTTGCCAGAAGCGGCCGACGGAGGCCCCTCCCCCGCCGTCTATCCTCCCGAATATCGCCTCGGATTCACTTCTCCGCACGTCCTACCTTCCAGTAAGTGGTTGCTTCTCTGTTCAGAGAGTTGTTGCTCCTCTCTTCTTCGGTCTCCTGTTGAGTTCGTAGGTGTTCAGAATGGTTTGATCCCTATTCAGCTGAATTCCTGAGACCAGACGAAATCCAGGTCTCCTACTCCTCCGACATCTTGCTCCACCCGCCTGAGCTCCCCCTCTTCTAAGACATGTCCATGGAGATGTCCAGTAGTTTCTTACTATTAAACTGCCATCAGAAAATGGCCTTTAGTAAAGGACTGGCCACCATTGTGACCTCTCTCACCGGGCACTGCTAGAACTAGCCAGGAGAACTGGAATCATGAGAGAAAGGTTACATATTTCTGACTTAACCTTTTAAAATATTAAACAATGCATTTGAGGTTGTCAGAGAGCAATATTGTGTCAAAGAGTCCCAAACAACATTACCTCATGATGATTACCTTAAAGTTCAGCATCTTTACTTTTACCATAATGCCTTAAAGGCGTAATTCCTTTTTTCATATTTCTCTAAAGTTACACTCAGCTACATTAGTTCTCTTTACTGAGTTGACCCAAGAAAGGAAAATGTAGCTGGAGAACCTATTAGTGCACTTGGGAATTTTTTTTTAAATGTGAATTTTAAGAAAGAAGGATTAGACACCAGAGTCTCCTATGCATGCAATATAAATTCAATTTCCAATTGAAATTTCTTCATAGATATTATTTTCTTGTGAGAGAAGTGGAAAATTAAGCAGATATAAAATCACTGTCATAGTGGTCATAGCCTCTAAAAGCTTTTCATTACCTGAGCAAACTTGTTGTATCTGTGAAGCTTCTTGGGCAGTAAAATAGGATTGATAAAAATAGTTAATAATGTATGATTGATAATCATAGCTAATAGTTTTTTCCTAAACAAAAAAATAGAAACTTTAATATTTCAGGTTCTTTTTGGAAAGCTTCTGTGAACCTGTAATACATCTTTTACATGAAATACATATATTTTTTTTAAAATTTGGAAATGATTTTAAAATGTGATTTATTCACTGCTGTGTGTAAATATTTTTCTTTTTTTTAAACATTTTAAAACAAGTTTATTGTGATGTAAGTGATATTTAAAAATCAGCCCATGTTTAATGAGTACAGTTGGATGAGTATGGAAACTATCACAATAATCAAAGTAATAGACACATCCATCACCTTCAAAAGTTTCCTTGCATCTATTTTTGTTTAGTGTGTTGTGAGAATGCTTAACATGAGATGTACATTCTTGACAAATTTTAAGTAAACATGCAGTCTTGTTGACTGTGTTCACTATGGGGTACAGCAGATTTCTAGAACTAATTCCTTTTGTATAAAAGAAATTTTATACCAACTAAACAACTCCTGTAAAAGCATTTTAAATGAGCTGAGGGAAACTGCCTGAGGAGTGGGATTTCTTTCCTGTACACTCTGCCATCAACCTCATTTCTGCTGACACATTGACATAGCTATGTTCTCCACTCCTGGAATCTTGTTAATTATTTTACCCTTTATTGTAATAAATGCATTAAAAACTTGGGGGGCATGCTATCAGTTGTCTATTGCTTTGGGGTCTTTTAAAAGATTTATTTATTTATTTATTTATTTATTTATTTATTTATTTATTTGAAAGAGAGTGAGAGAAAGCGGGGGGAGGGGCAGAGGGAGAGGGACAGAGAGCCCTAAACAGACTCCCGGCTGAATGTGGAGCCCCATGCAGGGCTCAGTCTCACGACCCTAGATCACGACCCAAGCCAAAACCAACAGTCAGATGCTTAACCGACCAGGCCTCCCAGGCGCCCCAGTTCTCTCTTGCTTTGTAACAAATTCCTTAGCATCTGGAAATGATAAATTTTGATCATCCTGGTTTGTGAGGGTCAGAAACGTGGGATTGGCATAGCAGGATGGTTCCGTCTCAGGGTCCCTCACAGACTGCAATGTGGCTGTTGGCAGGGACTTGAGTCAGCTCAGGCAGTTGTGAGGAAGATCTCTTGAACTCCCGCATGCCTCCACACGCCTGCCTCCTCACAGATCAGCTGGCTTTCCCTAAAGTAAGTGACCCAAAAGAATACCCACACAGAAACCCCAGGCTTTTTATCACCTATTCTCAGAAGAGATATACATTGCTTCTCCAATATTCCATTTATTAGAATCCTGTAAATGATTCCAACCAATACTTCAGGAGAGGTGATTACAGAGCCCAAATCTCAGGAGGTAAGGACCATCAAGATCCTCTTCAAGGCTGCCTACCACGGGGAGACAATGTTATAAAATCCCCACTTTCCTTCCTTACTAAGTACCTCATTCTAAAGCATCATTCCAAAGATAATCCATGATCTGCATAAAGCTCCAAAATTTTGTTGGAAATTGTGGGACTGTGGCAAGAATTGGGACCCGGCAAAAACTTGTCATAAAAAAAAAAAATCACACCTTAATTCATACCATAAAAAATTCATACCATTAAAATAATCTGCTTTTATTTGAGTATACCTGGCACATAATGTTACAGTAGTTTCAGGAATTTGTATATAGGGATACAAGAAGTTTCTCCATTATGCTGTGTTCAGCACAAGGGTAACTGCCATATGTCACAAACCCTATTCCTTCATATTCACAAAATCTCAAAGCTGATGATGTAAATCCCAGCACAGACTAATTACCTGAGGGATACAGGGTTAGGAAGTAGCAGCAATAGGACAAAAATTACAAAAAAAAAAAATTTACTAGGTGGTTTTTCCACTACAAAAAAATTATATTTTCTGAAATGAAGCTACTCAATATAAATGGCAAAAAAAAAGAAAGTGTTTGGAGGAGTTTATTTAATATTTATAAAGTTTTTCCTCTAGTATTAAATTTATGTGGGGGCTTTTCAAGCATAGGGATTATTTTTTGGCACTTGGTTCTGTCAACCCTTTTGCCCTGATGCCATTCATCTTGAGGCTTCCTTGATATTTTATATTACTTTTGTTAACAGTTGTTTTAAAAAGGAGCTTGATATTCCCTGGAAATGAGTAGAGCAGGCTGACAGTCCAACTTGGGTGGCATGCCTGTTGAGGGTTTTTGTTTTGTTTTGTTTTTTAAGATTTGTTTACCCACTTGAGAGAGGGAGCGGGAGAGAGAATCTTAAGCAGACTCTACACCAAGCATGGAGCTGGTCGCAGGGCTCGATCCCAGGACCTGAGCCAAAGGCAGACACTTAACCTACTGAGCAACCCAGGAGCCCAACAAGTATTTTTTTTTAACATTAAGTTTACATATATTTCTAAGCTCCTGTTATTTAGAAGATATAAGAAAAAGTCCTTGTCTATAAGAAAATTGTGATAAGGGCGCATGCCTCCACACGACTGCCTCCTCACAGATCAGCTGGCTTCCCCTAAAGTAAGTGATCCAAGAGAATACCCACACAGAAACCCCAGGCTTTTTATCACCTATTCTCAGAAGTGACACACTGGTTAAGCGACTGCCTTCGGCTCAGGTCATGATCCTGGAGTCCAGGAATCGAGTCCCACATCGGGCTCCCTGCTCAGCAGGGAGTCTGCTTCTCCCTCTGACCCTCTTCCCTCTCATGCTCTCTATCTCTCATTCTCTCTCTCTCAAATAAATAAAATCTTTAAAAA
This sequence comes from Callorhinus ursinus, assembly GCF_003265705.2. Classification (NCBI taxonomy): domain Eukaryota; kingdom Metazoa; phylum Chordata; class Mammalia; order Carnivora; family Otariidae; genus Callorhinus; species Callorhinus ursinus. Next base: position 10,690,950 of record NW_027397088.1, read on the forward strand.
AAAAAGAAAATTGTGATAAAGTTTGCCACAAAATACATTTGAATAATAGTGCAATGTTCTATAGGATCAAAAACAGATAAGGTGGGAAATTTCTGACTAATAAAGACACTGGATTATTAATATATGATTTAATAGCTAATGTTTTTATTATTTTAATACCACTTATTGGATCAGGCTCTTTATACATAATAGTTTTGGCAACATTGTATGACATGAATTAATTATTTCCATCTTATTGAAGCTAATATCCTAAGAGTTTAATTGAGTTGTCTAAGACCACATATGCCATAAGATTTGGAGGCTGTTTGAACCCATTACTCTCTGACTCCAAAATCCAAGTTCATCCACCATAACATGATGCCTCCCTCAAAAATAACTAATGAGGCAGGGAACACCTATGAGAAGGTATTTAACGTTTTTGACCAAGGAAGTAAAATAATGACTTACACTTTAAGCACTAATCCTACAATGGATTGGAGCAGAGAGAAGAGAAGCCAGGAAAACCGTTAAGATTTTGTTAAAGTTGCCTTACACTTGACACTTAACTTGTTACCTCACAGGCATTGAACTACCTTAATAAGAAGCGTTTTGTTAATTGCCCAACTGTTCAGCAAAGAAAGAAATTTTTATATTTAAAAGAATGTATTTATGCCAAGTTACAATGTTTTCCTTTAATCATTTGGGGAAGGTGGACTGAAAAAATCAGATATTTACCTATCTCCTTTTTAGTTAAGATTTTTAGAAAAACAGTATCTTCTGAGGTAATTTCAGGGGGATCCCAAACGGCATAGAACGGGTTCTAGAACAGAATTCACAATCTTTCCTCCTCCGCAGCCTGCTCCACCCTTTCTCATTCTTAACATTCTTGTTTCTACATTTCTAATTCCCCTCATTCATCAGTCCTTCAAAAATTATATATTCATGCAAAAATTATGATATTGAGAATCATACCAAAATTTTTACAAGTACTTATGATCACTATACATGCTAAAAGAAGAAAATGACATTATCAGAGAGAAGGGAGAAAAAGATAAGGAATAAAACCATTCCCTCGCAAGGAAAGCTGAAAAATGATAGATTTCTTTTTAACGTAGATTGGAATACATATCTTTCACCTTTACAAAAAATGACAAGATATGTATTACAGTTCTTAGATGATGAGTATTCACCAGACACCCACAAGAGCCCTCACGCTCACGACGCTGAGGCCAACCCAGCCGCCCCCGCTCCCCCACTACCCTGCCCTGCCCCCCGTCCCCCCACCCTGCCCCCCGCCCCCCCCCCCCCCCTCCCCCCCGAGGCTGTGACACGTGATCCAGGCTGAGCCAATCAACACAATTTCAGATTGGAGCCCAATGAGGAGGATTCAGGGATCCAGTACATGGCCTATAAGGTCCATTCAGATGGAAGTAGAGGGCATTTGAAACCTTGAGTGAGAAAAAAACCTCACATATGGATTTTAGCAAACTAAAAGCATTCTTTTATTTATTCATACCATAACACTTATGGTATCTGTCCACTGTTGGACAATAAGTGCTAAATAACGTTGGAATATGACCTTGAGGCAAAATAAACAGATGAAAACAGGCCCTGAGAATTATAAAATGTCCTAGATGGCTCAACTATTCTGATTTCTCTTGACTTACCTGCAGTGAGGCAATTATTAGAGAGGACATCCTGCAACCATGCGTCTCAATTCGACAGCTCCAGCCATATTTCAATTCTTTCTTTTTTACTCCACCCTAGGTTCCATATATCTAATTTTCAGCTTTCACCATTCATTTAATAAAAAAGAAAATATCTTCCAAAATTTGCTACACATTTTGGATTCCGAAACAAATTTGACAAACAACTTTTAGTTTCCACTCCTTAATTAATGTATCTCTCCAGGCCATTGAATGAGGTCTCCCTCCAGTGGGTGAAACTGTGGATGCCCCCCACCCCATTAACTTATAGCACCATTTTCTCTTTCCTCATCAATCCTCACATTTCTTTTTTTTTTAAAGATTTTATTTATTTGAGAGAGAGAGAATGAGAGATAGAGAGCACAAGAGAGAAGAGGGTCAGAGGGAGAAGCAGACTCCCCACCGAGCAGGGAGCCAGATGTGGGACTCGATCCTGGGACTCCAGGATCATGACCTGAGCCAAAGGCAGTTGCTCAACCAACTGAGCCACCCAGGCGCCTAATCCTCACATTTCTTTAAAACTCTACATACCTGGACATGTGTATTTGAATAATCTAAAATGAAGGCATTAAAACAAAATTAACATGCAAAATGCACTGCAGTGCATTCCTTTGATTCCAATTCTCTATGTGATAATCCCATTTGATCTAGAACCATAGAGTCATAGAAACTGGAATGTCTATATTTGTTGTGTTTTTTTTTTTCCAGGAATAGTTATTTCAACTTTATTCATCATCCACTGGGGACACTTCGCACATTAACATTTAAAACAATAATTCACATTCTCTCACCCCATTAATCTTGGTTTGTTAAACTGCCAGAAATTTCACTTGATAGAGATTTGGGTTAAGCAGACGTTCTACTATTCTGCTGTGTCTCAATATGAATTTGTTTCATCACTTACTTTTCTCCAGCAACTGGTTGAGATTCATTCTATTGCTTCATTGTGTGGGCACCATACCTAGTTGAATTTGGTTCAAATTTCAGTTGGCTGTTACTAGTTGAGTGACTTTAGGCAAATTACTGAATATCTCTGAGTCTTAGTTTCCTCATCTGTAAACTGTGAGTGTTAATATTTATCGATCTTGTAATATGAGCAATAAATCAGTTAGTAACATAAAGTACTTAGAATTGGTCATAACACTTAGGAAACAATAAACATCCATTTCTAATTTAATTATTCATCATTACCATTATCATCTGTAACACTTGGCAATATTGAGTTCTCTGTAAATACATATTTACATACATAAATATATATGAATACATACATACATATATAAAAAAGACTTTGTATGAGATATATATGTGGGCTTTGTTGTTGTTGTTGTCACTCTGCTATTTATTTTCCTTGTTTTCTTTTTTTTAAAGATTTTATTTATTTATTTGACAGAGAGAGACACAGCGAGAGAGGGAACACAAGCGGGCGGAGTGGGAGAGGGAGAAGCAGGCTTCCTGCAGAGCAGGGAGCCCGATGCAGGGCTCGATCCCAGAATCCTGGGATCATGACCTGAGCCAAAGGCAGACGCTTAACGACTGAGCCACCCAGGTGCCCCTATTTTCCTTGTTTTCATATGGTAGGATGAGCAGAAAGTTATGAATGAATGAGTAAAGCCTTTCCCACTAATCACAGTGCCCAATGAACGTGTTATCACACCAGTCTTCTTGTGCCTTCTAAGCTAGTCCTGGCTATGGAACAATTCTGTTCAGAGTTTGGCAGGGTCTTCAGATTGGAAAATGATAAACTGTTGAGAGAACAGATCTTAATAAAGACTTTTGATGGAGCATTCGCCTGGTTCTATAAAATTTATGAAATTTATATTCACCAAACAACAATTCTTTCCAGAGCTCATTGCCAAGGCCCCAGACATTTATCCAGAGTAGTCAGGGTAGCTTCCTTCCTGAAGCTAATCTTTATCCTGTGTCTACAATGATCCAGGCACTGTACTAAGAGTTTATCTAAATTATCTCATTCATTAATTTATGTTTTAACATAAGCCTCACACCAGCTTATGAGGTGGATACTATTATTATTTCCATTTTTACAGAACAAAAACAAAAAAGTGAGGCAAGGAGGAGTCAACTTGCCTAAGGTCACCCAGTATGAAACAGAATAGCTGGAATTCGATTCCTGTCTGTCTCCCCTCAGAGTCTGTGATCTCATTCACTGGCCATGCCTCCAACTTCCCATTCCATGTCATACACCCAAAGAACTCCACCTAAGAGACAGTAGGGTGAGTCCAGAATCTAGACCATAAAGTAATAATAATAATAATAATTATAACAACAATAGCACTAATAATAATCGTAATAAATAGCACAATAATAATAATTTACTTTTTTATAGCGCTTTAAATTGTTCAAAAACACTTTCAGATACTGTATCAAATTGGTCTTACACAACATAATGAAGTAAGAAGGGCAAGTGTCATTCCTATTGTTTCGCAGATAAGAACACTGAGCTTCGGAGAGGTCAGACAACTTGCTTAAGATCACATTTAAGTGAATACAGTGTAGCAGGATTCCCAGGCAAGTATGTTATTATGTACCTTGGTAATTTTTTTTTCTTATGTTTTTATCACATCACAGAGAGCCCATTTGGCTGGTTTATAGGCTTTGAAAACAATAGGCTGAATGTCTTCAGTTGTTTTACCTAAAGATATTATGACTGAATCCCACATGCTTTCTTATTTTCCTGATTAATCCACATCTTTCTTCAATCTAGAAATACTAGGGCAGCCTCCCAGAGACAAGCCATCCCCTTCCAGGAACCAAACCCAGGATACCTCCACTACCATGGCCTCAGGTAGAACACGGCAGATGGATAAAGATGAAACAACAGTATCACCCAAGAAAAGAGACCACACAAGAACTAAAGCTCACAATTCACCTGTATATGTATTTCATAAAAAAAACAACTCGTTACAAAAATCACAAGGCCAATCATTAATGTATTCTGATTACTCTGTTTCACAAATACATCAAGTTGCAAAATTTAAAGAACCGTACAAAGTACCTTATCTCATCAAGTCAGCTGCTACTGTGTTATTGCTTACATATCCTTAACTTTTCTCTCTGCTCTTATAATTCCCAGCACTTTCTTTACCTACATTGCCTCCAGGTCTTGATCTGACCTGGACTGTCCAAACCCTTCTGGCAAGCTCTAAAATCAGCAAAACTTCCTCCCACTGCCTGAACTACATTAATGATGGACTTATGAGATTTCCTCCTGTCTGTGCTCAACCCTCGCCATATAACTATTACAAAAAAAAGTCTCAAAACCATTTTTCTCCAATATTTCTTGATTCACTACCTCTTCTACAAAGGAACCAGAAAATAAAATTAGAAAAATTATTATGTTCCTATCATCTTCTGCCCCTCATCACTGGTTTTCTAAATGTTTTTCCGGTCTTAAATTTCTTTCCAATCAAAGAAAAGCATCTTCAATAAATAATAAATAAACCAACCCTCAGGCTTTAGTATGTCACAACCAGTTCTTGGGTTAGTATGTCATAACCTGGGGTTGAATTAACACCCTTTCCTTTCTACTTTTTTGAGCTTTTATTGTGTACTAGACAATTTATTAGATGCTGAGCTACTATGTAGAAAAGGCAAAGTTCCCTCCTTAGGAGCATATCATTTATAGAATCTAACCTATAAGCAAACCAATAATGAATTGCTAGGATGGAGATTTCACCAAAACTCATTAGAATGGAAGGAAAAGACCATCTAGTGTCTTAGGAAAAGTCAACAAGGTAAATATCTCAGAAAAAAAGGAACAATGTGTCAGTGGCAAAGAAGCTTCCTCCTGAAACTATAAAAGATTTGATAATTGCTAGAGTATGAAGGACTAAGGACAGAAAAGTAGGAGGTCAAGTTGGAAAAATTGACAAGGATCAGAGAACAAAAAACGTTGAATACATTTCAATGTAATTTTGAGTTTTACCTTTCTTTCATTCTTTCAAAAGTATTGAGTGTCTCTGATGTGTTAGGCATTGTAGATGAAAGGGAAATGATTGCTGGTTTCAAACAGGGGAAAATCTAATCAGATTGTCGTTTTAGAAAGAATCTCTGGCAGCAGTGTGGAGGGCTGATCACAACACGGAGAGGCGGGTAAAAAAGGTATAGCCCCCGTGAGGGGGCAGGTGCTGTAGCTTTGGGGATGTGGCAATGTGGCAGGAGAGGAGAAGCAAGATTAGAGAAATGCATGGGAGGTGAGTAAATAGGACCAGGTGGTTGATTTGATTTTAAAAAAAGGTAGTAACTGAGGATGACTTCCAGATTCCTAGTTGGGAAAACCACATAGAAGATGGTGTAATTTTCAATAAGTTAAAGAATTCAAGAAGAGGAGGTTTGAGCTGGGAAGGGAAAAAGAAAGTGGGGGCATCTGATGATCATTTTGGTTTCTGGTCTTTGTTTTTGAGAGAGAGTGCATGCATGCAAGAAGAGGGAGGGGCAAAGGGAGAGAGAGAGAGAATATCTCAAGCAGACTCCATGCTGAGCACGGAGCCAGAGGCGGGCCTTGATCTCATGACTTGAGATCATGACCAGAGGTGAAACCAAGTGTCACTTGCTTAACCGTCTGAACCACCCAGGCACCTGTGATGATTGGTCTTGAAGGCAGTTTAATATACAGCTCTGGAGAGCAGGATGGAGATGTGGGTTGGAGATATAAATTGAGCCTTCAGAGAATAATTTCCCTTTATAGGGAAAAAACGATAAATGGTCAAGGAAGAGTTGTTATTCTGTTTATTTATTTTTAGGAGGCCAAAGCCTTATCCATCAGCCTACTGGGGCTTTCTCGTTTGTTTGTTTTTAAACTGAGGATGATTTGAAATAATAATTTGATAAAGAGAAAAATCAAAGGAAGTGTTTGAAGATACAAGAGAGACTTTTGCTTCCACTTTAAGACATAAAAAGTCTCAAGAGAATGTCTCTCCCCTCCTTAAAAAAAAAAAGTAGCACAATCTACAAAACAATAGGGTTTTTTAAAGCTTATTTGAGAGCTGAGGTCACAAAGAAACATGGTCAAATGAAACCCAGAAAATTATTATGATCTCCTAGAAGAAGAGCCTCACAGAGCAGTGGTGTGAGGTAGAAGCTACCATAGGTACGGGAAGAAAAACAAAATATTTCCCTAATTTTATCAAGCCAGGAGTGGGCCGGCATGAAATTTTAGAAGTCCCTGGAGTTTCAAATAAACAAACAAAATGTATACCACCCACCAATTCTTTTCCATGGGTCCTCACTGAGTACTCATAAGAAAGATTAGAAGCAGGACAGGAGAGCAGAAAGAGACTCCCTGTAACCAAAGCATATGACACAAAAGCTACTAAATACTGAAGGCAGAGCAGGAGACTGAGAGAAGTCAACAACTATTCCGGCCCCTTCACGGAGTGGTCAGAGGAGGGACAGAAATGCTAAGAGAGACCACTTCCCCCACATTGCAAGTACACAGAGGCTGTTGACGGGCAGATGAGGGCAGGAAAATTGAAACAAAAACTCCAGCACTCAGATCAGAAGCCCCACTTAAAGGAAGGTTCTGATTTTATCATCAGATAATTTGAGCACTGTGGTGAGCTAATCTACCCAATGCAAGCACACAGCCCAGACCTCCTGACTGAGTGCTTGCAGACTAAGTCAACTCCAACGCTCATAACATGACAGAGGAAGGAACATGCCTTTTCTTGGCAGAAATATTATTTATTTTAGTATCTCTTTTTTTTTTTTTTACAGAATTCCAGCATTCACTTAAAAAAGAAAAAAAAAGACAAGAAGCAAACAAGCAGGAGAACATGTCCTATTATCAAGACAGGAAGCAGTCACTGGAACCATACCCAGAGATGGAGGGGATGCTGAAATTATCAGGTGGGGACCTGTATAACAAGGCTAAAAAATAAGTTAAAAGGTCCTGTTAAAAAAGATGAACAAGTTTCATGAGCAGATGATAAAGACTACAAAAAGTCAAGTGGACATTTAAAAAATTAATAAGAGGGATGCCTGGGTGGCTCAGTCAATTAAGCTTCCTACTCTTGATTTCAGCTCAAGTCATAATCTCAGGGTCATGAGATCAAGCCCATGTCGGGCTCTGTGCTGGGCATGGAGCCTCCTAAAGATTCTCTCTCTCCCTCTCCTTTTACCCCTTCCCTCCTCTCTAAAAATAAATAAATAAATAAGAAATAAATAAATAAGATATCAATGATCAAAAACTCTTTCAGTGGACTTAGCAGACTGAATGGGGCTGAGGGGGAAAATGAGTTAAAAAACTAAAAATAAGTTAATATAAATGCAAATTCAAGGGTAAAAAAAGTTCACATAAACAAAGTCAGCATCCAAGATCCATGAAATACATCTTATAATCTAACATACAAAGAGTCCCAGAAAAACAAGAGCGAAAGAATAGGGCAGAAAGATATATTTGAAGAGGTCATGGCTAAGACTTTTACATAATTGATAAAAAGACCAAAACCACAGACCCAAGAAACTCAACAAACTTCAGATAGCAAATATACAAAGAAAATCAAATCTAAGGATCATCAGAATCAAAACAATGAAAACCAAAGAAAGAGAAAAATCTTGAAAGTCCCCAGATGAAAAGATGTATAGTTGATTCTTATCATTTGTGGTAGTCGTGTTCAATAAAGTCACTGCACACCCTGAATTAATGAATACTGAACCATTGTTCCTAGGGAACATATGGGGTTAGGTGCCTGGGAGCCTCTGGTCACATTTTATCAATAGAAACACTACCTGTTACATATAGTCTTTGCCAACATCCATAAAAACTAGGCCTGTCTCATTACACAAACCTCCTTTACCACATCACCTTTCTTCATATAAAACTTAGCTGGTATTTCTAAAATTCTTCCACAGCCTCTGATCTACCAAACCTGCCCTGGTGGCAAGTTGAACATTTTTCACATTGCATCACCTTTCAAAACATGAAAGTAGGTCAGCACTAACTGAGGTAGGTTTAACACATTCCTGAACCTAGGAAACATGACAGCAAATTTATCTGGTTTTTAATCTCAGAAAAATACTGCCCATTATGCTTTAAATATGAAATGAGTTGTCATCTCATGAATCCACAAATTTAGCCACTTTTCCATCTTTTCCATAGCTCATTACCCAGTATAGAAGTCACTTTAGCACTCTCTGGAACAGCCTCGTGCAGAGTAGGTGAATTTCCTCTTCCTTTTTCTGGACGCACTGTATTTTTGATTCATTAATATTCAACTCACAGTCAATGGAACTACAACTCACATGTGAATGAAGCTTATCTAAAATATATAATTTCTCTATAAGGCACATCACAGCTTTCTTGTGCTTAGGAAGACTAGACAGACTTAACTACACGTGGAGACTATTTGAAACAGCGAAATCACCAAAAAAATGGAAAGAAATGCAAAAAATGTGGCATTAAATAGACCACAGAAAGTACCCTTGTTTAAATAAAGAACTGAAAGAAGAAAGTAGGGTGTTACCTTGTCCAACCACAGCTGGGAACTTGCCCATCAGGCAACTCAAATTTTTACCATTCTGCCCATCTTCATGAATTACAACAAAAGTGCCACAATGATTGATTTGGAAATTACAAATAAATTTTAGCGAGTGAGTGAATTTTGCAAATCAAGAATCTATGAATAATGACAATTAACTGGATCTCATATACAGAAACAACAGAAGAATGAAGGCTAATTTCACTAACAAGACAATGGAGGCCGGAAGACTATGGAATAGCATATGTTAAGTGCTGCAAGAAAAACTGTCAGTCTAGAAGTCTATGTTCAACAAAAATATCCTTCAAAGTGAAAGCAAAATAGAGATATTTCCAACCAGATGAGAACGGAAAAAATTCACTTAAGGCAGCCCTGCACCGTAAGAGTTATTAAAAGAAGTTCCTTATCTGACTAGAAATACCAGATGGAAATCCAGTTTTGCAGGAAAGAATAAAAGACACCAGAAATAATAATATGGTGGTAAATATAAAAGATCTTTATATTACCATTTGTGTTTTTAAAGATATGAGTCTTTCCATTTCTTGAAGAGCCTATTAAGTTTTGAAGCAAAATTATAATAATAACAATGTTTTGGAGGTTATAGAATTTATAGAAATAAAATATGTAAGACCAGGAGCACAAAGCATGGGAGGTTTACAATTGGAAATATGCTATTGTCAAGTTCCTAAATGTTCTGTGAAACAGTGAAATATTTTTGAAGGCAGACTGTGATAAGTTAGAGATGCATTCTGTAATCTCTAGAACACCATTAAAGAAAAAAACAACACTAAAGAGGCATGATTAAAAACAACAGAATAGATAAAATGGATCCATCACCAAAAAAAGAAAAAAAAAAAACCTCTAAAAAGGCAAGATAAAAAGAGAACAAAGAGAAAACAGAAGAACAAAGAGAAAACAGAAGAACAAAGAGCAGACAAGATAAATAGAAATCAAATAACAAGATGATATATTTAAACTCATACATATTAGTGATTTCATTAAATATAGTCTAAATATCCTTATACAAAGGCAGAGATTGTTATACCAAATAAAATACCAAGACCAAAGTATCTGTTGTTAACATGAAACATACATTTGACATAAAATTTTGAAAGTAAAGGAATGAAAAAATGTAAACCATGCAAACACGATGCAAAGAATCAGATATATAATATATAATGTAAAAGAATCAGATGTATAATACATAATATAATCAGGTGTGCCTATATTACCATCAGGCAGAGCATCTCCAGATGAAGAGTATGACCAGAGCCAAAGAGGGGTATTTTGTAATGATTAAAAGGAAAAAATAATAATCTTCAAGGTATAGGCATGTAATAATAAAGCTTCTAAACATATGAAACAACAGTTGACAGGACTAAAGGGAGAGAAAGACAAACCCATAATCTTACTTGGAGAATTTAATACTTTTCAATAACTCATAGAAGACACACACAAAAAGATCAGTAAACATGTAAAAAATTTTAACAGTGCTATTGAACAACTTGACCTATTTGACATTTATAGAACATTACACAGAACAGCATAACATACAGTCTTCCCAAGTGCAGGTAGAACATTGAATAAGATAGACCATATGCTGGGCCTGAAAATAAGTTGTAATAAATTTCAAAGGATTAGCATAATACAGAGTATTTTCTCTGATTACAACTATATTAAATTAGCAATCAACAACAATAAGATATCTAGAAAAATTTCCCAAATATTTGGAACTTAAACAGCATGCTTCTAAAGAACCCATAGATCAAATGGGAAATTTTTAAATATATTAAAATTGTAAAATGAAATAAATTTATATGTATATTTGGAATGGAGCAAAAAAGTACATCAAAGAAAATTTATAGCTTTTAAATTCTACGTTGTGAGAGAAAGGTCTAAAGTATAAAATCAATGATGTATGCTTTCACCTTAAGCCTTTAAAAAAAAGTTTGAAAACTGAATTAACCCCAAAGTAAGCAAATGGTGGGGTAATAAAGAGTCTCACTCTTTTTTTGATGTTTGACCGTTGACAGTTTTCAGCCTCCATCCTTCCACCGTACCCCATAGGCGGGCAAGCTATTAAGAAAGCCTAGGTACTCTCACCCTTGATGTCAGTGAGAAGTTCACACCATGCCAGTACATGCTGCAAGCAGAGTCTTCACCCCAGCCCCACCACCTAACCACAGGAAAAGCCAGGCTTCTCTTCTCCCCACCCTCTCAAGCCATTCTTACGCCCACTTGTGAACCTGGCCTGTTCTCCCCAGAAAACCTCATCATATGAGGAATAAACCTTTTCATACCCTCTTGGTGTGTGTATGTGAAACTATCAATTTCGATATCTGATGTAAATTTGGAGTGGGAGGGCCTATTGCACAACTGTGGGGTAATACAATAAGGAATAATGAAGATAAGGGAAGAAATCACTGAAATAGAAAATGAACAAATAATAGAAGAAACTGAAAAGGTTAAAAAAAAAATAGTTCCTGAGAAGATTATGAGGATGAGGAAAATGGAGTAGCCACTGGTTTAGAAGGGTTTATAAGGACAATGGGAAATTTGAAGTGTAGGGGAGAGCTTTGACCCAGAGTAAAGAAAAATGAATTAGTTTTAGGGTGAGGGATACTTCTTGAGAAAGCTTCTTTGATTTGCCTTTTTCTCTATGAATGTCTTACATATAATATACACATTGAGTCAAAATAATTTTAAGCAAGTCACGCAGTGCTTCGTATATGTAGTCATGTTATTTTAATCAGTGTTCTTAACTGCAGAAAGTGTGGAAGGAGTCAAGCTCCCACCGCCACCACCCACCACTCTCAAAGCAACCTTTGAGAATCACCTAGAAGGTTTTTCAAACTGTGATTTCCTCTATTTTTATGTTTGTCACTCTGCCACCTCCTACACTGACAAGGCCCTATTCCTGGGTAAGAATCAGTGCAGAGGTGACTCTCTACCACAGTGCTGGGAGACTCATTTCCCTTATGATTGTTCCACAGAAAAGTTTGAGCACTGTTTCCTAGCAGGAATTATAGTACTACGTTCCTCAAAGCACCACCTGAGTACCGTGTGCTGCAGAATCATCTAGAGGACTTAATTTATAATGTGGATTCCTGGTCATTCTCCAAACTCAACAAAGAGCTCACACCTCAACATGCACCCCAGGTGGTCTTCACGCTCACAAAAAATTTTAGAGGGCGCCTGGGTGGCTCAGTTGGTTAAGTGACTGCCTTCGGCTCAGGTCATGATCCTGGAGTCCCGGGATCGAGTCCCACGTTGGGCTTCCTGCTCAGCAGGGAGTCTGCTTCTCCCTCTGACCCTCTTGCTTCTCGTGCTTTCTATCTCTCATTCTGTCTCTCTCTCAAATAAATAAATAAAATCTTTAAAAAAAATTTAGAAATATTAACATAAAGTATAATTAACCCACAAAGGAGAAAACCCCAATATTTCATGAATTGGGGATTACCTACTATCTTTCCATGACGACTGTACTTAAATGTAAGGTACCATCATTAACATTTTAGAACCAAAGAGAAACTTACAAATGATCACATTCCCTTGAGTTGTGTAAATACGGAAACCAAGATCTGGATGGCTTGACTGTTTTGTCCAAGTAATACAGAGCTAGTCTGAGCTTCGAGCCCCAGAATTCACATCTCCTACCCATAAAAGGTTAATTCCCATCAACTACAATTATAATATTTTATTTGTGATCTTAGGCTGCCACAAATAATGGACTTGAAACCAATAGAAAATGAATGAAAGGACTGAAAAATAAGTCTCTTCATGCAATTATAGACCATCAACTACTGCTGGAAATCACGTGGTCCATCAGAAGAGAAGAGTTGACCGTTGACATCTCTTCCCATTTTGAACTTCTGAAAAGGCACGAACTTCTATGTATTTATATTCCAAACTGTTACTTAATAGAGCACATGGAGGGCTTAACCCTTGGGCTGCCACATTTTTATCTTCATTATCAGTCTTTCCACCAAAAGAATGTGTAGGAGATTGCCATTAGAGCCATTTGCTCTGCCTGGGGGCTATTACCTTTATTTGATTCATTTTTGAAATATTGTTACATCCAAAGGCAAAAAAAAAAAAATGGTGAAGGCTTGTTTCGGGTTTGCTTATGGAATTTTGTACAGATTAAATTAGTTAAGCAGAAATTATGCTGGCTAAAATGGATCTCTTGGTCTCAAAATCAACAGTAGAAAATTTCTTCTTAAAAATAATTTGAATGGCATGCTGCTTAAATATATTTTAGTCAAGTCTATCAAGCGTGAGGCTTGAGTTTTAATGACCCTAAAGGGAAAGCCATGAGGAATGAAAGAATCCACAGACCAAAGATTGGAAAGAATATTCATGTATACCCTGCTATAACAAAATGTTACAGTATCCACCTCAAAGAACAGAATGAAAGAAATTCTGAGGAGTCAAGAGTAAAGGGGCATCTGGGAATTCTAGGTGAAAAATGAGAAGAGACTAGCAAGATCTCAACTTCAATTTCTTCACCTCAAACATCGGGATCATCACACCTGCCTCCCATGGTTTTGTACAAAAAAACAAATTAAATCATGCAAATTCCTGCCCCAATGCATGGCATATTAATCTAATAAATCAACATGAACCAATCTAACATTTAAAAATATTTACATATGGAGGCGCATGACTGGCTCGATCCATTAAGTGTCTGACTCTTGGTTTCAGCTCAGGTCATGATCTCAAGTTTATGAGATGAGCCCTGCATTGGGCTCCACATTCAGTGTGGAGTCTGCTTGGGATTCTGTCTCTTCCTCTCCATCTGCCCCTCCCCACTCTTGTATGCACGTTCTCTCTCTCTCTAAAATAAATAAACAAATCGTGTTAAAAATTAACTATGGTAATTGGATAAAAGTGTTTATTTTACTTTTAATTATGAACAATATCAAAATATATAAAAGTAGTAGAACTAATTATATGACGAATTCACCATATCCCTATTATCTAGATTTACTAATGACTAATTTTTGCCAATTTTTTATATTTCTATACACACACACATATATGTATACACACACAAAAAAAACCCTGAAAATTTTTGAAAGGAAGTGAAAAACATTTCGATATTTCACCATTAAATATTTCAGTATCCATCTCCCAAAAAGGGTGCATTTTCTTCATAACCCTATCATTATGACACATTATAAAACTAGCACTGATTTTTTTTATAATAGACTTTTTTTAGAGCAGTTTTAGGTTTGCAATAAAAATGAGCAGAAAATACAGAGTTCCCAAATACGCCTTGCCCCACACATTCACAGCATCCCCCCATCAGCATCTCATACCAGCATGGTATATTTGTTAAAAATCAATGAATCTACCTTGCCATATCATTATCTCACAATGTGAGATCTCACTTTATGATTCACTCTTGGCTTTGTACAATCTGTGGATTTGGACAAATTGTAGAGTCACATGTACCTACCAGTTTCACTACCCTAAAATTTCTCTGTGCTCTGCTTATTCATCCTTCCCTCCCACCTAACCCCTGGTTGTATTATTCCCTCCCCATTTTACCTTTTTCAGAATGTCATACAGTTGAAATCATTAGGCAGCCTCTTCAGATTGGCTTCTTTCACTTAGTAATATTCATTTAAGGTTTCTTCATGTCTTTTCAGGGCTTGATAGCTCATTTCTTTCTAGTACTAAATAATATCCTGTTGTCAGATGTACCATGATTTATTTATCCATTTACCTATTGAAGGACGTCTTGGTTGTTTCCAAGTTTGGGTAATTACAAATAAAGTTGCTATAAACATCTGTATGCAAGTTTTTGTGAAAATACAAGTTTCCAACTCATTTGGGTAAATATCGAGAAGAGTGATTGTTGGATCGTGCAGTAAGAGTGTGTTTAGCTTTTTAAGAAACTGCTAAACTGTCTTCCAAAGTGGCTGTACGATTTTGCCTTCCCACTAGCAATGAATGAGAGTTCCTGTTCCTCCACATCCTCACCAGTGTTTCATGTTGTCACTGTCTTGAATTTTGGCCATTCTAATAGGCAGGTAGTGGTATCTCGTTGTTTTAATTTGTATGCCCCTAGTGGCATATGACATTCAGCATCTCTTAATATGCCTATCATCTCATTCACTTTCTTATTGTTGACTTTTAAGAGTTCTTTATATATTATGGATAACAGTTCTTTTTCAGATACAACTTTGGAAATATTATCTGCCATTCTATGGCTTGTCTCTTCATTTTCTTAATACTGTCTTACACAGACTAGAAGTTTTTAATCAAGTTCAGCTTATAAATTATTTCTTTCCTGGATTATGCCTTTGGTGTTGTATCTAAAAAGTTATTACCATTCCCAAAGTCATCTAAAATGTCTCTTATGTTACTTTGTAGAAATTTTATGGTTTTGTGTTTTACATTTAGGTCTATCATCAATTTTGAGTCAACTTTTGGGAAAAGTGTAAAGTTTGTATTCAAGTTCTATTTTGTTTTGGGGTTTTTTTGTTTGTGTGTTTGTTTTTGGCATGTCGATGTCCAGTTGTTACTGCACCATTTGTAGAAAAGACTTTCTTTTCTCCATTGCATGTTTACTCCTCTATCAAAATTCAGTTGACTTTATCTGTGTTAGTCTATTTCTAGTTTCCTTATTATGTTACATTGATCTTTCACCAATTACACACTGTCTTCATTACTGTAACAGCTGATTTTTTCATATCTTCTAATACCTTGTCTATCTCCCAATTTTCTTGATTATCCCAGAAAAATCCCTGGGAAAAAATATTTTTTTGGAGATAGTCCATTTGTGAGAAAATTTTAAGAAACGAAAAACAAAAATGGACAATGGAAGAATGCCTATAAAGTCCAAAACTTTCCAGAAAATACATCATTTTCTATGACTGAGATGCAAAGACAGAATAAATCTGGTCTACCAAAGAAAAAGAAGATCTCAATGAAATAAATGTACCACTCCAGAGATAATTTATTTTAATTATTTTATTCTTATGTCACCATACATTATATCATTAGTTTTTGATGTTCCATGATTCATTGTTTGTGCATAACACCCAGTGCTTCATGCAGAAGGTGCCCTCTTTAATACCCATTACCAGGCTAACCCATCCTCCCACCCCCCTCCCCTCTAGAACCCTCAGTTTGCTTTTCAGAGTCCATCATCTCTCATGGTTCATCTCCCCCTCCGATTTCCCCCCCTTCATTCTTCCCCTTCAGCTATCTTCTTCTTCTTTTTTTTTCTTAACATTATTTGTTTCAGAGGTACATACCTGTGATTCAACAGTCTTGCACAATTCACAGCGCTCACCATAGCACATACCCTCCCTAATGTCTATCACCCAGCCACCCCATCCCTCCCACCCCACCCCCAATCCAGCAACCCTCAGTTTGTTTCCTGAGATTAAGAATTCCTCATATCAGTGAGGTCATATGATACTTGTCTTTCTCTGATTGACTTATTTTGCTCAGCATAACACCCTCCAGTTCCATCCACATCATTGCAAATGGCAAGATCTCATTCCTTTTGATGGCTGCATAATATTCCATTTTGTATATATACCACTTCTTCTTTATCCATTCATCTGTCGATGGACATCTTCGCTCTTTCCACAGTTTGGCTATTGTGGACATTGCTGCTATAAATATTGGGGTGCATGTACCCTTTTGGATCCCTACATTTGTATCTTTGGGGTAAATACTCAGTAGTGGAATTGCTGAATCGTATGGTAGCTCTATTTTCAACCTTTTGAGGAACCTCCATACTGTTTTCCAGAGTGGTTGCACCAGCTGGCATTCCCACCAACATTGAAGGAGAGTTCCCCTTTCTCCGCATCCCCGCCAACATCTGTCGTTTCCTGACTTGTTAATTTTTCCCATTCTGACTGGTGTGAGGTGGTATCTCATTGAGGTTTTGATTTGGATTTCCCTGATGCCGAGTGATGTTGAGCACTTTTTCATGTGTCTGTTGGCCATTTGGATGTCTTCTTTGGAAAAATGTCTGTTCATGTCTTCTGCCCATTTCTTGATTGGATCATTTGTTCTTTGGGTGTTGAGTTTGATAAGTTCTTGATGGATTTTGGATACTAGCCCTTTATCTGATATGTCATTTGCAAATATCTTCTCCCATTCTGTTGGTTGTCTTTTGGTTTTGTGGACTGTTTCTTTTGCTGTGCAAAAGCTTTTTATCTTGATGAAGTCCCAAGAGTTCATTTTTGCCCTTGTTCCCTTGCCTTTGGCGATGTTTCTAGGAAGAAGTTGCTGCGGCTGAGGTCGAAGAGGTTGCTGCCTGTGTTCTCCTTTAGGACTTTAATGGACTCCTGTCTCACATTTAGGTCTCTCAACCATTTGGAGTCTATTTTTGTGTGTGGTGTAAGGAAATGGTCCAGTTTCATTCTTCTGCATGTGGCTGTCCAATTTTCCCAACACCATTTGTTGAAGAGACTGTCTTTTATCCATTGGATTGTACATTCTTTCCTGCTTTGTCAAAGATAAGTTGACCATAGAGTTGAGGGCCCATTTCTGGGCTCTCTATTTTGTTCCATTGATCTATGTGTCTGTGTTTGTGCCAGTACCATACTGTCTTGATGGTGACAGCTTTGTAATAGAGCTGAAAGTCCGCAATTGTGATGCCGCCAGCTTTGCTTTTCTTTTTCAACATTCCTCTGGCTATTTGGGGTCTTTTCTGGTTCCACACAAATTTTAGGATTATTTGTTCCATTTCTTTGAAAAAAGTGGGTGGTATTTTGATGGGGATGGCATTGAAAGTGTAGATTGCTCTAGGTAGCATTGACAATTTCACAATATTTGTTCTCCATTCCATGAGCATGGAACGTTTTTCCATTTCTTTGTGTCTTCAATTTCTTTCATGAGTATTTTATAGTTTTCTGAGTACAGATCCTTTGCCTCTTTGGTTAGAATTATTCCTAGGTATCTTATGGTTTTGGGTGCAATTGCAAATGGGATCGACTCCTTAATTTCTCTTTCTTCTGTCTTGTTATTGGTGTATAGGAATGCCACTGATTTCTGTGCATTGATTTTATATCCTACCACTTGACTGAATTCCTGTATGAGTTCTAGCAGTTTTGGGGTGGAGTCTTTTGGGTTTTCCATATACAGTATCATATCATCTGCAAAGAGTGAGAGTTTGACTTCTTCTTTGCTAATTTGGATGCCTTTTATTTCTTTTTGTTCTCTGATTGCTGTGGATAGGACTTCTAATACTTTGTTGAAGAGCAGTGGTGATAGTGGACATCCCTGCTGCATTCCTGACCTTAGGGGGAAGCTCTCAGTTTTTCCCCAATGAGAATGATATTCACTGTAGGTTTTTCATAGATGTCTTTTATGATATTGAGGTATGTACCCTCTACCCCTATACTCTGAAGAGTTATGATCAAAAAAGGATGCTGTACTTTGTCAAATGCTTTTTCTGCATCCTTTGAGAAGATCATATAATTCTTGTTCTTTCTTTTGTTAATGTATTGTATCACGTTGATTGATTTGCGGATGTTGAACCAACCTTGCAGCCCAGGGATAAATCCCACTTGGCCATAGTGAATAATCCTTTTAATGTACTGTTGGATCCTATTGGCTAGTATTTTGGTGAGAATTTTTGCATCCATGTTCATCAAGGATATTGGTCTGTAATTCTCCTTTTTGATGGGGTCTTTGTCTGGTTTGGGGATCAAGGTAATGGTGGCCTCATAAAACGAGTTTGGAAGTTTTCCTTCCATTTCTCTTTTTTGGAACAGTTTCAGGAGAATAGGTATTAATTCTTCCTTAAATGTTTGGTAGAATTCCCCTGGGAAGCCATCTGGCCCCGGGCTTTTGTTTGTTGGGAGATTTTTGATGACTGCTTCAATTTCCTTAGTGGTTATAGGTCTGTTCAGGTTTTCTATTTCTTCCAGGTTCAGTTTTGGTAGTTGATACATCTCTAGGAATGCATCCATTTCTTCCAGGTTATCTAATTTGCTGGCATATAGTGGTTCATAATATGTTCTTATAATTGTTTGTATTTTTTTGGTGTTGGTTGTGATCTCTCCTCTTTCATTCATGATTTTGTTGATTTGGGTCATTTCTCCTTTCTTTGTGATAAGTCTGGCCAGGGGTTTGTCAATCTTGTTAATTCTTTCAAAGGACCAGCTCCTAGTTTCGTTGATCTGTTCTGCTGTTCTTTTGGTTTCTAGTTCATTGATTTCTGCTCTGATCTTTAATATTTCTCTTTTCCTGCTGGGTTTAGGCTTTATTTGCTGTTCTTTCTCCAGCTCCTTTAGGTGTAGGGTTAGGTTGTATATTTGAGACCTTTCTTGTTTCTTGAGAAAGGCTTGTATTGCTATATACTTTCCCCTTAGGACTTCCTTTGCTGCATCCCAAAGATTTTGAAGAGTTGTGTTTTCATTTTCATTGGTTTCCATGAATTTTTTTAATTCTTCCTTAATTTCCTGGTTGACCCATTCATTCTTTAGTAGGATGCCCTTTAGACTCCATGTATTTGAGTTCTTTCTGACTTTCCTCTTGTGATTGAGTTCTAGTTTCAAAGCACTGTGGTCTGAAAATATGCAGGGAATGATCCCAATCTTTTGGTACCAGTTGAGACCTGATTTTTGACCTAAGGTGTGATCTATTCTGGAGAATGTTCCATGGGCACTAGAGAAGAATGTGTATTCTGTTGCTTTGGTATGGAATGTTCTGAATATATCTGTGAAGTCCATTTGGTCTAGTGCGTCATTTAAAGTCTATTTCCTTGTTGATCTTTTGCTTAGATAATCTGTCCATTTCAGTGAGGGGGGTGTTAAAGTCCCCCACTATTATTGTATTGTTTTCAATGTGTTTCTTTGCTCTTGTTATTGATTGCCTTATATAATTGGCTGCTCCCATGTTCGGGGCATAGATATTTACAATTGTTAGATCTTCTTGTTGGATACACCCTTTAAGTAGGATATAGTGTCCTTCCTCATCTCTTATTACAGTCTTTGGTTTTAAATCTAATTTGTCTGATATAAGGATTGCCACCCCAGCTTTCTTTTGGTGTCCATTAGCATGGTAACTTGTTTTCCACCCCCTCACTTTCAATGTGGGGTGTCTTTGGGTCTAAAATGAGTCTCGCAGACAGCATACCTTGTCTTTCAATCCAATCTGATAGCCTGTGTCTTTTGATTGGGACATTTAGCCCATTTACGTTCAGGGTAACTATTGAAAGATATGAATTTAGTGCCATTGTATTGCCTGTAAGGTGACTGTTACTGTATATTGTCTGTGTTCCTTTCTGAGCTATGCTGCTTTTAGGCTCTCTCTTTGCTTAGAGGACCCCTTTCAATATTTCTTGTAGGGCTGGTTTCATGTTTGCAAATTCCTTTAGTTTTTGTTTGTCCTGGAAGCTCTTTATCCCTCGTGCTATTTTCAATGACAGCCTAGTTCGATATAGTATTCTTGGCTGCATATTTTTCTCGTTTAGTGCTCTGAAGATATCATGCCAGTCCTTTCTGGCCTGCCAGGTCTCTGTGGATAGGTCTGTTGCCAATCTAATGTTTCTACCATTGTAGGTTACATATCTCTTCTCCCAAGCTGCTCTCAGGGTTTTCTCTTTGTCTCTGAGACTCGTAAGTTTTACTATTAGATGACGGGGTGTTGACCTATTTTTATTGATTTTGAGAGGGGTTCTCTGTGCCTCCTGGATTTTGATGCCTGTTTCCTTCCCCACATTAAGGAAGTTCTCTGCTACAATTTGCTCCAATATACCTTCTGCCCCTCTCTCTCTTTCTTCTCCTTCTGGGATCCCAATTATTCTAATGTTGTTTCGTCATATCATATCACTTGTCTCTCGAATTCTGCCCTCGTGATCCAGTAATTGTTTATCTCTCTTTTTCTCAGCTTCTTTATTTTCCATCATTTGGTCTTCTATATCACTGATGCTCTCTTCTGCCTCATTTATCCTAGCAGTTAGTGCCCCCATTTTTGATTGCACCTCATGAATAACCTTTTTGATTTTGACTTGGTTAGATTTTAGTTCTTTTATTTCTCCAGAAAGCGTGTCTCTAATAACTTCCCTACTTTTTCAAGCCCAGCTAGTATCTTTAAAATCATGATTCTGAACTCTAGATCTGACATCATACTAATGTCCATATTGAGTAGTTCCCTGGCAGTCGGTACTACCTCTTGTTCTTTTTGTTGAGGTGATTTTTTCCATCTTGTCATTTTGTCCAGAGGAGAATAGATGAATGAGAGAACAAAATGCTAACAGGGTAGAAACATCCCCAGAAAATATACTCTAAACAAATCAGAAAAGACCTGAAACCAGGGGAAAAGAAAGGGATAGAGGAAAAAAGAAAAAGAAAAAGATAAAAACAAACAAAAACAGAACAAAACAAAAAAACCAGAATATGATCAAATATGATCAGGCTGGTGCATAGATCAGTGCCACACACTAGATTTTGGGTGTATTTTGGTCTGTTAGAAGAAAGTGCCTCCCAAAATTTTAAAGAAAGAAAAACTTATATATGTACAAAAATAAGAGTTGATACGATGAAGGGATGGAATATGACTGTAAAGATGAAAATTGTAAAAAATTTTATAAAAGGAATTGGTAAGAAGTTGTTTAAAAAAAGAAAGAATAGGATTTAAAAAAAGAGAGATAAAAAAAGGGAGAGAATGTGATCAGGCAGGAGACTAGAACAAAGCCACACACTAGTGATTTCGGGTATATTTTGATCTGTTAGAAGAAACTGTATCTCAAAATTTTAAAGAGAGAACAACTTATATATATATATGCCAAAAAAAAGGGTAACTCTATGAAGGGATAGAATATGACTCTAAAAATGAAAAATAAAGATTTTTTTTAAAAAAGGAATTGATAAGGTGTTGGTTGAAAAAAGGAAAAAGAAAAATTCAAAAAAAAAGAGTTAAAAAAAATAACTTTGAAAGACTAAAGAATCATGGTAAAAAAGCCATGAATTCTATGTGCAGTATTCCTCTAGCTCTGGAGTTCTGCCATTCTCATTGATGGGTAAACTTGGTCTTGGCTGGCTGTTCTTGCTGATACTTGGGGGAGAGGCCTGTTGCCATGGTTCCCAAATGTCTTTGCCAGAGGCGGAATTGCCCCGCCCCTGCCAGGTTGGGCTAAGTAATCCGCTCGGGTTTGCTCTCTGGAGCTTTTGTTCCCTGCAAGCTTTTGGTACAGCTTTGGAGGATGAGAGTGAAAATGGTGGCCTCCCAATCTCCGCCCAGAGGATCCGAGAAATCTGGGCCCCTCTCCTCAGTGCACCCCCAGAGGAAAGCAGTCACTCCCGTGTCCCTGGTCTCCGGCCGCACTCCATGCTCACCCGGCCTGTGACCGAGCGTTTCTATCTCTGGCACCGGACCCCGTGTGGAGTCTCCAAACCCAGCAGATCCCTGCGATGCATTCCCGCGCCCTCCTCCCGGGGAGGAAGGGGAGTGTCCCCGGATCTGCCACTTGCTGGGTCCCTGCTGGAGGAGCAGTGGCCCGACTGTGCTGCGGATCATGGTTTATGGCAACCCGGAGCGGAGAGCTCGCACCTCGGCTCCGTCTCTGCAGCCAGCTTCCCTGCTCTGATACCTGGGAGCTCTGCCGTACTCAGGCACCCCCGGTCTTTCTGTGACCCCGAGGGTCCTGAGACCACACTGTCCCGCGAGGGTTCCACCCCCTGCTTAGCCACTGGAGCGACGTCCCTCAGCGGAGCTGACTTCAAAAAGTTCCAGTTTTGTGCTCTGAGGCTCTATCACTTGCTAGAAGTGGCCCATGGAGGCTCCTCCCCCGCCATCTAGCCTCCTAAATATCGCCTCAGATTCACTTCTCCGCATGTCCTACCTTCCAGAAAGTGGTCGCTTTTCTGTTCGGAGAGTTGCTGCTATTCTTTTCTTCGATCTCCTGTTGAGTTTGTAGGTGTTCAGAATGGTTTGATCCCTATTCAGCTGAATTCCTAGGACCAGACGAAATCCAGGTCTCCTACTCCTCCGCCATCTTGCTCCACACCCGAGATAAATATTTTTAAAAGCAATTCAATCTGAATGAAGGGTAGTCAAGATTTTTCTATACTAATTTTGCAACTTATCATTTAAATCCGAAATTCTACCTCATAGGTTAAAGGTCTTGTCATCTTACGTATGACTAGTACACTATAAATTTATATGGAGAGTAGGAATTTATGTTCTTAGCAACATGCCTTTTTTCAAGTCATAACATCCCAAGGGTTTCTGCAGGAATAAAATGAGTTCCTATACATTAAGACCAATGCTTGTCACATAGTAAGTGTTATAAAAGTATTATCGATGATTATAAGATAGAATAAAATCTTTAGTTTAATGTGTATACGAATCTTCTAGAAGGCCTGTGTTAAATTTATATATTCTAGGGCTCCTATCACAGAGATTTTGAGACAGTAGGTATGTGTTCGTTCTCAGGAATGTACATTCTAATCAGCACCTCAGGTATCCTGAGAGAGGTCAATAGACCACATTTAAATAGACAGTATTATTGAGTTTTATCTGAAACACATAAGAGATAAAGATGAGAGAGAATTGGTATGTCATAAAAACAAAACGATAGTATGAGAAAAGGAAGGCTTCAGCAAAATAACAAGGAAACCAATGGACAATCTGGAAGGTCTACTATGTATAAAACTGTGATATACTTAGAAATTGGGGCATGGGGAAAGACATAAAATACAAACTCCTGTGTGTGTGTGTGTGTGCGCGCGTGTGTGCATGTGCACACACGCATGCACGCAAACAAGTTAATGCCTGTTTCTTAGAGACTTTGACACTCACTCCACAAGTGTCCCAAGACACAAGCCTTTGAAAATTTAAGTAACCATAACAGAGCAAAGAGGCAATGTAAAAATAATCACGGAAAAGAGAAATTTTCATCCTCCCCATAAACCACACGGGGGATGGGGGGTTTGAGACAAATTTTAAAGGAAATCTGATTTGCCATCTTTTGAGTGTCATTTCAAATTGTAACTGAGAAGTCAGCTTTTGAAAAATAATAATAATAATGCAGGATCTATACCCTTGACCTTGATTCAGATGAGCATTACAATGAAGCACAATACAATATATCTTTTAATGTTTTTCAAAATCAGTGGATGAAATGGATTACTATTCCATGGGCCTAACATATATAGAGGTGGAGATTTATATATGTAATTTTTTCTTCTTTTTTTCTATTAGTAATTAATGTGAATGGTTTCAAAGAAAACGTACATACACTATTTCTTCATGTAGAAGAAATATAAACACAGAGAAGGCTCAAGGAAATGCCCCAATATTAAGTGATCTAAATGGGAAACTGTGGAGGGCTCTCCATTACTAGTAGAAATGATTCAAGTAAAAGCTAAATGAAAAATATGCTTTTAAAAGCCGTATTATTTCTGAGCATTACAAAAAGTTACTCAGCAATCTCTGAGAAGCTGTTGGCTTCTGTTGAGCTGTTTGTTCTCATTGTCTCTGGCTTACAGTTCATATCCCTGATACTGTCACCCAATCATTGAGTGACCTTGGGATAATTTCTTGCAAAACTCGGTTTCTCTGTTTACGAAATGAGGGTAGTAATCCTTGACACCCTCACACTTCACTGAGGTATTTCAAAAATTAATGAGTTACGAAGGCTTTGAGCTGCTCTGATCAAAGGTGCTGTATATAATTACAAAGAATTGTTATTATTTACCAGTAGCCCCTTTTTATTGTGCCACTAATGAGCATTGTGGTCAGCAATAACTTATTAGGGGGAAAAGAGAGGTAAAAGTTAAGAAAGCTGTTTCTCTCCATATTCAGATACAATTCTTGTTAATATTAATTGATGTTATGCAGACATATAGAAAATGGGCTTCCTGTAGTCTAACAGTTCCTGTTTGGAAGTCTTTGTAAATATACCTACCCAGCATCCTGGTTTTAGAGGATTGTGCCTACTGGGAGTTTTTCATGGATGTGTGCAAATTCTACAGAGAACTTATGTTTCAACCGACTACATACATAGGACTTGGCATCAAAAGTTCTCATTAAGATGATTTTCTTATATATCCCTTTTTTTCATTTTAATGATCCTTAAGCAATTTCACTGATAAATCTCTCTGTCTCTCTCTCACACACACACACACACTCTTTTTTGCACCTCACTTTTCTTTGGAAATGAGGTAATCCAAATTTTCACTTCAAGAAGCTAAGAGTCAAATAGTTGGTTTTGTTGGAAATTTTCAACCCCAAGACTATACATGTGTTTTCTGTTTCTTCTCAAACCATGCTCCACTGTACCATTCCATATTCTAACACATTAAACACTCAGAGTGAGCAACTGAACTAGCAAAAATGGTACACATTCAGCACATGTTTGAAAAGATTTCATCCTTTCCAAATTGATAGATGGCACAGATCAGATTTCAAATGATTGAAGAAAAATTTCTAAATATCAACAGTAAAGTAGACAATTTTATTTTACTTTGTCCCTCCTAAAAGTGCATTTCAAAAATCTTCTTCCAGGAATATTTAGAAGCACTTTGGGTCTCTGAAAGGCAAGAAGGAGTGCAACTTCTCAGAGCCTTGGCAGTCCACCTGTCTCTGAGCAGCCTTCTTTCTCAGCCTGAGGCCTCTCTCCCACGCAAACCTCTATCCTAAAATAAACAAAGCACTCAGCCACTAGGAGCACTTCAGCTGAAACGTTTGTGAAACAAGTACATTCTTCAGGACTCAGGGTAGATGAATTTTTCATGAGTTAAGATCTATGCAGAAAAGTTTTCATGAAAACCTAGTATTTTTTAAGGAAGTGTTCTACAGACTGAATTGTGTTCCAGCAAAATTCAAATGTTTAAACCTTAATCCCCAATGTGACTGTGGTGGAGATGGGGCCTTTGGAAGATATTTAGATTTCGATGAGGTTGTGAGGGTTGAACCTTCATGATGTGATTACTGCCTTTCTAAGGAGAGCCAGAGAGTTTGTGTTTTCTCTCTTTCCCCGCCATGTGAACATACAGGGGAAGGCAACCACCTACAAGCCAGGGAGAGGAATCTCTCCAGAAACCAACCACACTGGTACCCTGATCTCAGACTTCCAGCCTCCAGAAGAGTGGGAAAACAAACGTCTGTTGTTTAAGCCATCCAGGCTGTGGTATTTTGTTATGGCAGCTAGAGTTAAAGAACACAAAGAACAGTAGCAACAGGTTGTAACGACTTTGTTTCATCTTAACATATAAAAATTCTAATTGGATGCATGACCTTATGAAAATATGTTAGGAGATGAATGGTTCAGATGTTCTGCAAGTATTCCTTTATCCAATAGGCTATGTATCAAATGCCCATTCAATAAATATCTAATTAGCAAATATTGAAATCCAGGATGGGTGTTGGGTAGAAAGACGCACAAACGGACAAAGCTCCCAACTTCAAGTTGAGTGGAGCATGATAGCGGTATGTCACTTACCCAGAGAACACAAGATGTGACAAGAGAAGAGCAGATTGAGTTTCCTAAAAAAAAAATAGTAGTAGAATGTGACTAACTTCAGATTGTGGAGAAGAATTTTATTTTTAATGTGGTATATATTTGGGGAATGACAGTCCTTTTTTAAGGTGAAAGAAAGTATATAAGGTATGAATTCAATGGTGCTAGCCAATTCTTTATAATGCTCCATATTTTCAAAAATAACAGAATGATTATTTTGTAATTCATTCTTTCTTGGACATTATTTTACCAGCTTAACTGCAAGAAATGTCACGGAGTCTTTAAGCTGTTGTAAACATGTCTCAACTTTGTTTTTGTTTTTGTTTTGTTTTGTTTTTTTGGTTTTACCAAATACAAGATGAAATAGTGTTATCACTCACTTCATAAAATATATCAGTCCATATTCCCTACAGAATAATTCAAAGGATGTCCAAAGCACTTAATTAGTGTAGAATGTAACTTCCTCCAAAATACCAGATAAATGACAGAAAGTTTTACATTAAAAAGCCATATTCCTTGAATACTGTGAACTGCCACTAACAATATAATGTAATGGTTAAGACTCTCTGGTTCAGCAACTTAGCTACAAACCTTCAATTAGCCTTTCTGTGCATCATGTTGCTCTTCTAGAAAATGATAATAATCATTTGTTCTTAAGGGAGTTGTGAGGTTAAATTATGCAAAGTGTTTAAAATAGAATCAGTAGGTATGCAATGAATGTTCACTACTGGATTATTTAAGAAGCTTTTTCTGATTTGAATGCCATTTCTTTTTCTTATCTAATTGCTCTGGCTAGGACTTCCAGTACCATATTGAATAGAAGGGGCAAAAGTGGATCCCAGATAGTTGAGGAAAAGCTTTCACCTTTTCACCATTGACTATAATGTTAGCTGTGAGCTTGTCATAGGTGGCCTTTATTATGTTGACATACATTTCTTTATACCTAATTTGTTCACATTTTTATGATAAGTGAAATAAGCTAGACAGAAAAAGTCAAATACTATATGCTATCTCTTATGTGTGGAATCTAAAAAAAGAAAAGTCAAATTCATAGAAATAGAGTAGAAGGGTAGTTGCCAGGGGTGGGGAATATGAGAAATGGGGAGATGTTGATCAAAGGTACAAACTTTCAGTTATAGGTTGAATAAGTTTGAAAGATCTAATATATAACATTAGGACTATAGTTAATAATACTAGATTGTACACTTGAAATTTGATAAGATAGTAGATCTTAAGAATTCCCACCAAAACAAACAAACAAAAAGTATACCAAATCATCACATTATACACTTTAAATATATTACAATTTTATTTTTCAATTATACCTAAATAAATCCATAAAAGAGCCTTTTTCTCTATTCTATGATACAAATATTTTTAAATATAATTGAGATGATATGTATGAAAGTACAAATCCTAATACTCCACATAGAGACATTAGACTGTATTAGAGAAAATTAATATTGGAGAACATTAATATGCTAATGATATCCATGATAATTTTACCCTATCAGTTATCTACAGCATTCACTCATTTATTCATTCATTCATTTAAAAATGAGAGTATACTTTATGTTTTCTGCCAGGTTCTGGACTTGGTTTGAAGATTAAAAAAAAATGGACCTTCATGTTAAAGAAGCTCATGGAATAAAGCATAAGTATCTTGACTTATTTACTGAGGTACTACTGTAAGTGTTAAATATCATGTACGGGGGTTTCCTTCTCTTGAACATAATGTAGCATTCTCATTTCTGTCTTATTCAGCACAAATTTTCATTTGCTGATATGTAACTGAGGGCTGAGTTTCTGAAGGAAATTTGGTTATACAAGGAACTTTGTAAGAGAATGGGAGGAGTTGGGCAAAGAAGAGAGTAGAATTATTAAGTAATTTGTCAAACTGATGCTGTTTTGTTTTACAAATATACATAATAAAATCATGTTTTGTATGACATTCTCAACATGATGAAATTGAAAAAAAAAAGTTATATAAAAAGTAGCATGCTCTGCTCTCAAACAGCAAACAAGAAACCCTTTCATCAATATCTGTGTTCCAGAAATTTCAATTTTGTCTTAATAAAGGTGAGAGGATATCTGGCCAAAATGCTAACTGACAGCCTCTTGAGCTTGCCTTGAACTTTGAGCAAGCTTGATTGTTGGTGGTGGTGGACTACATATTGATAAAAAGATAAAGGTGAATGGTTAGACATGTCAAGAACCACTTTACTACAATTTGAAATATAGGAGTTTAGAATAGGATCTAGAAGTTTAATAGAATAGGACAATCTGGGGCACCTGGGTGGCTCAGTCGGTTAAGTGTCTGCCTTCGGCTCAGGTCATGATCTCAGGGTCCTGTGATCGAAATCCACATCAGGCTCCCTGCTCAGCGGGGAGCCTGCTTCTCCCTCTCCTCCCTGCTCCTGCTCTCTCTTGCTATCTCTGTCTCTCTCTCTCTCTCAAATAAATAAGTAAAATATTTTTTTAAAAAAAGAATATGACAATCTACTGAAGATTAGTCAGCTCTCCTACTTTGTCTTTTCCTACACATGGTGGGTTTGTTTTTTTTTTACTTTAAAAATTTTCATTTATGAGGGTTTTGGGGCCTGAAATCTTCTTTCTGAATTCTTTTTTTTTAATTAACATGTATTATTTGTTTCAGGGGTAGAGGTCTGTGATTCATCAGATCAGTCTTACACACACAGATGGTTCTATTAGCACATATAAGCCTATACTCCAAATCATGACATTTTCTCCTTCCTTGACCCGATTCCA
Organism: Callorhinus ursinus; assembly: GCF_003265705.2. NCBI lineage: Eukaryota > Metazoa > Chordata > Mammalia > Carnivora > Otariidae > Callorhinus > Callorhinus ursinus. The sequence goes on from NW_027397088.1 coordinate 10,720,343, forward strand.
CGCAGCGGTGGGGCGGCTTCTTATCCTGGAACATGTCCTAATAGGCTCCTGGACTCCCATAAGAGCACATAAGCCATACTCTATGGCTTACTGGAGTACTAAAAGAAAGGCATTTACCATTCATCTAAAATAAAGAATTTTTGCACTTTAGATTTGTATCCAGTAATAGAACCTCAAATTCTCTGACAGTTTAGGGATACTGAATTTTCAGCTCTAAGAAATTATGCTAATGGAGATTTTTTAAAGAATGATCAGCTCACCCAGTCTCTAGATATATAAAATGTTATCCCTGGACCATGTCTGCACACCCAGAGACAGATGCTTGTAGAATTAGTCGCCTTACTCATTCAGAGGTTACTGTTATGCTGTGTGCCCACACATTTTCTCATGATATAAATTTCTTCAGTCACCCCAGTTGCTTAATTATCAGCTTTAACACCTCCTACTATTGGAAAGGAGGAAAGAAAAGATGGAGAAAAATTTATGTTTTGATAGGAACTAAAAATCTTATGAATCACAGCAAAAAAAAGATAAGATGTAAAATAAATCTCAATGAAAAAAGTAACAAGTCAAAACATTTTTTTGTTTTGCAAATCTCTTTTCACTTAGAAGTGCTGAGAAAATGTGAACTGACAGTAAGTAAATAAACAGTTGATTGTGGCTGCATTAGATAAAGATTTTCAGAGCAAAGATAACATCACTGAAATGTGTTTATTCATTCTAGATGGTAAACTGCTGTTCCTTCAGTGCCAGTCTGCTTTGGCAAGAATGCCTCCATCTGAAACCTTTTGTTTCCTGATCATTCTGGGATGTTCAAAACGTGTGCCAGGTAACTAATGAGGAATTGAAAAATAAATACATACAATGGAGGCCAAGTAAGGAAAAATCGAAGCGCCATAAGTTGGACAGTACATTTTTCTTATATAGATTTAACCACATATTAAAACTGAAAAGGATTCCATGAGGTTCTTAATTTGGAAAATTGTATTTCTGCTCTGGAGAGCCATCTTTCACATTTGTAATAATAGGGCATTTTCCCTGCCTACTTCAGAAAAGCCACCGAATGTGGCAGATGCTTACAAACTATGGACCAGGGCGGTGTCATTACGGTTTCCCTTGAATTAACATGTGGAAAAAGCACTACTGCTTTTTTTTGCCACTATGAAATAATGTTCGCACTCTTGTTCTGTTTATAATTTTATTCATTATATCTGAATTTATATTTATATTATAATTTATTATATTTAATATAATTTATACTTTAATTTATATTTACATTAAATACATTAAACATAATGTATTTACATTTTAAAAATTTATAATTTATATATTAAATTATGTATAATTTAATTAAAATTAATTTAATATAAGTTAAATATAAAAATTTTTATTTTATATTAAATACATTAAATATAATGTAATGTTTAAGGAGTGAAAGATAAGCTATGGTATTGGTTAAGTAAGAAAATAGAAGTTTAGCTCATATAAATGTCTTTAGTGATTTTTAAAAGTCCACTGTATCTCAAAAAGTTTTCTATGCTAACCACAGAGGAGAATATGCTCTTGCTTATAGAAAATATACTGATTAATCTGCTAAAGTGTCTTATAAACATCCATCTTTTATTTATGGAGATTTTACTATGGATTTTACACGTCTCTGTTTTCTCTTATATTCGAGTGGGGGTTCAGACTTGACTCTCACTCACACATGATGCTAGATTTCATTCAAAATTGCCCATTGCCAAATACCAGGCTGTTATGAAAAATTTAGAAAAGTAGGGTTAGCTGCCAGTACACACTGATAAGCTTTTCAGAGTGTTTCCCTGGAAGATGCTTGGTTCAAACTAATATGTTACTTCACCACTATCCTAAATGCTATATTTCATTTTTAAAATCAAGACAAAAACTTGGGATGCCTGGGTGGCTTAGTGGGTTAAGCGTCTGCCTTTGGCTCAGGTCGTGATCCCAGGGTCCCGGGATTGAGCCCCGCATCGGGCTCCCAGCTCAGTGGGGGAGGCTGCTTCTCCCTCTCCCTCTGTTTCTCCCCCTGCTTGTGCTTTCTCTCTCTCTTTCTCTCAAATAAATAAATAAAATATTTTTAATTAAAAATAAATAAATAAAATCAAAACAAAAACTTAAAATAACTTTCCTTATTGTAGTACATTACACATAAACCATTTCTTAAAACCTCCAGAAAACATAGCTTCCTAACTGAATAAACTAAATATATGAATTATTATTATTAAAATTCAGAGGAAAACCTAGTTATCTGCAACCGATTAAGAGCAGGTACATCACATATGGTAAATATTAGGAAATGTCCAGGAAAACACTTCCCTCTGGTAGCTTAAATATAAAATACAATTATTTTATTTTTAATTCAATACTTATTCAAAAAACAATGCATTATTGTTTACTGGATTTCTTCTGCGATTCAATTTGTTAACATTATGCACTTAATTGCTGAGTTTTATTTCTTACTGGATAATTCTCAGACCAAAGTCATTTCATGTCTTTCTTACAAGCTTTCTAATGTCTATGAGATATATAAAGTCAGTGCAAATATTTCTAAAGAGTTTTATATACTCAGGTAACTAAATTACAGCAGTAACAACTAAAGTAATAGGTCATCATCTGCATGACCCTTGAAATGGGACCTCTCAATTGACTCCAAGACTCAATTGACTCTCAGTTGCATGCCCCTTGCAATCCACTGTTGCTCTTTTGGTTTTGTAGCACTCAGTCTTATTTTTTTTTCTCCAGGATACACATCAACTGTCAGGATCTCTGTCTGTTGAGTTTTCCCACAGTAATCTCTGTACCAGACAATTCCCAGCCCAGTCAGTCCCTGTGATGTTTTAGTAAAGGTCCTTTTCATCTCTTCATTTATTTATTTTTTTTTTTTGCAGTCTCAATTCTTTGTCACCCCACAACTACCACTAAAGGCCACGTAATGTTGAGATGAAAGGTCCGGTATACATTAATAAGTATAGATAAATCGTTTGAGAACAGACTCACCCAACAGCTCTCACCTCTATTGAGATCTTCTCTTTGGGACACCTGGGTGGCTCAGTTGGTTAAGCATCTGCCTTTGGATCAGGTCATGATCCCAGGGTCTTGGGATCGAGCCACATGTCGGGTTCCCTGCTCAGTAGGGAGCCTGCATCTCCCTCTGCCTCTCCCCGCTGCTTGTGCTTTCTCTCTCTCTCCCCCTCTGTCTCTCCCTGAGAAATAATCTTTTAAAAAAAATTTAAAAATAAACACCTTGATTTTTGTAAGTATCAGTTCACCCTTACAATAGTAATAAAAAGTAAGCATAGGTGGGGTGCCTGGGTGGCTCTGTCAGTTAAGCGGCTGACTCTTGATTTTGGCTCAGGTCATGATCTCAGGGTTGTGAGATCAAGCCCCGCATCTGACTCCACGCTTAGTGCTGAGTCTGCTTGAGATTCTCCCTCTCCCTCTCCCTCTGCCTTTCCCCCCACTCCCTCTCTCTTTCTCTCTCCCTCTCTCAAAATAAATAAATAAAATCTTTAAAAAAAAGTAAGCATAGGTAACAGTCTCAACAAATATGTAATATGAGTCATAAGAAAAGAGAAACATCAACTGCCAGGCATTTGGACACATTTTATTAATCCTCACCACAACCATAAAAGGCTTAAATTATTTCATCCTACTTTACACAGAGATTCAAATTCATATAAATATCAGGACCAAGGATGAAAGCTATAAGCTCAAACACCAAATGAGAGGTATTTTCCTGCAGAGAATGTCCAGGGGACTTCCTGACACCACGAAAGTGAGAACATGGAGAGTGTTGGCGTGGGAAGGGGACAATCATTTCTTCTCTCCGCATGCCCCTGCCATTTAAAGAGCACCTCCTTTGTGCTGGATTCTTTATGAATGACTCATCTCCTCCTCCTCTAACAATGCACTGAAGTAAGTACCACTCCCCTGGTGATATTTTTTCCTCTTTAGCCTGACTCAGCTTACCTTTCTTCTCGGGGTAAATGAAATAAAACCAGATGAAGTAAAATTAAATTGTGTGATATTGATAAATAGCGTAAGTTCTGCTTGCTAAAAGGTATATGAAAAATAAGGGAAAAGATTTGGGCAAGTCATGAATCATGTGTTCTAGACAGGGGTGGGTTGGTGAGTAAAACCAATGGATGATGTGTAGGACTGACATTTCAACTTGCTATTTTAAAAAGAGAGATTATCTTACATTTCTCGATATACATTTCACACTGACCTGTTCCAAAGAAGAACTTCCAGGCAGAATTATACTTTTCTGAACAGGTCTAGACACCTCATTGTAGACAGAAGTGGCTTGGCTGTCCTCTTTGCGGGGTTCGGGTCTCTTTCTGGAACTCACTGGCTCTTCAGAATCCAGAATCTCCTTGAAGCTCTCATCTATTTACCCCAAGAAAATCACATGAAATTTGACTTGCTTTTTGTCACTTTAACATTGGCTTAAGACCCAGTCATCTCACTACATTTTTTCTTATCGGGGATACAGCTTGGTTTTCCATAATCTACAGTTTAGCAAGTTATTCTCTGTTTAATGTACTGGGAAATTGCTAAAGCCCAGAACAAGTTTTATGATTAAAAAACAAGCCCAATGCCAACAACTTTTGTTCCTCCTGTCATGTTCCCAAAGTTGAGTCAAGTACAGGCTCTGCCTTGAAAGCCTTTTTCCCATTTACCAAATACCTCCTGAAGTGTAGATATTCCGCTTTTCTGTGTGTTAATATTACATGTTGTTTACCTCAACGTCTTACCAACTTGCTCACCGTTTTGCTGAAACCAACTTGGGAGATGAATATGTTTAGGAGAAGCCAGAGCGCTTGGATTCATTTTTCAAGTTAGGATCCCTGAGAACAGTTCCTGAGCTTTGCAAACAGAGGGACTTTATTTGGGCTGCCTTGTTAATTTGCATAGAAATGCCTGCATTTATATAAATGGTATGTGTGTACTTTCTTTCTCTCTCTATCTTCTGAAAACAGTATCATCTACAAAATGCATTTATTCATCTAGCTAGATGCACACTGTAAATATACAATAATCCTCTCTCTTCCAGGCTTGGGAAAAAATGCTGGAAGATAAAATGTGGAATTTTCCATGCCTCCAAAGTTAGAATTTTAACAAAAACCTAAACACTTTTAACCAAAGGAAGAGAGCTTGGTGTCCAGCAGGACATGAGGTAGGATACTGGGAAAGAGCCCTGGGCTTCAGTGTCCAGAGGATTGGTTCCTTTGTTCACTGGTTCACCGTATTACCTTGCACAAGTTTTTAAACTTTCTAAGTCTCAAATATATCCTCTTGTACAACATAGCTGACCATATAGTACTGACAAATAATACCTGGCTATTCATTCTGTAAGTTCCATAAGACTTTTGAAAGCTCACAAATTATTTTGAAAATCTATCAGATGCCACCTGTAAATGTGTACATGGATGGTTTCCAGGATCCAAGCTGCAAAGACTTGTCAGAATGGAAGGGACATAGTAGGTATAAAAGGACATTTTTCAATGCCTAGCACACACACACACACACAAATATTCAATATATATTTGCTGACTCACATATTAGACTAAAAATATAGAAATCTCACTAATTTAAACATAGCCATTTTTGATGCTTAATTTTATGTGTCTGCATGGCTAGGGTACGGTGCCCAGTTATTTGTTCAAACACCAGTCTAGATGTTGCCAGTGAAGTAATTTTTTTAGATGTGATTAACATTTACATTGGTAGATTTTGAGCAAAGCAGATCCCCCTTCATGATGTGAGTGGGCCTCATCCAGTCATTTAAAAACCTTAAGAGTAGAGATTAGGGTTTCCTCAAAAAGAAGGAATTCTCAAGACTGCAACATTGTCTCTTTCTTGAATCTCCAGCCTGCTGCCCTGAGGAATTATGACTCAAGATTTCAACTCCTGCCTGAATTTTACATCAACTCTTACCTGAATCTCCACCCTACCAGTGTGTCCTAAGGATTTCAGACTTGCCAGCCCCCGTAAATCTCTTTCTCTTTCTATTGGTTCTATTGAAATCTGTTTCTCTGGGGAATCCTGATTAATTCTTCATTCAAGTGAGGATCTTTCAAAATGAGGGATCAAGCTGGCCTGAAAATGAGTCTGTTTGGTTTATAAAGACAAAAAGAAATAAAAAGTTACACAAACTGATAGTAAAAAAGCTAAGGGGAAATGTATCTAGGCGGGAATAAAATTTTTAGGGGATGCTACTCTGTAAATGGGGATTAAAAAGGCGGCCTAACCTTCAGGATTGTTAGGAGGTTTAAGTAAGTTAATACTTACCGTATTTAGGGCGCCTGGGTGGCTCAGTTGGTTAAGCGACTGCCTTCGGCTCAGGTCATGATCCTGGAGTTCCAGGATCTAGTCCCACATTGGGATCCCTGCTCAGCAGGGAGTCTGCTTCTCCCTCTGACCCTCCCCCCTCTCATGCTCTCTCTCTCTCATTCTCTCTCTCAAATAAATAAATAAAATCTTTAAAAAAAAATACTTACTGTATTTAGAATTGAACAGTGGTTAGGACAATGCCAGGTACCTGGTCAGCACTCAGCAAATGTTTAGTTGGTATTAATTTTTTCATCATTATCAATTATCTTCATTATTCCCTGTGTGTGTGTGCTTATGATGTCTGCTCATGTATTAATGAATAATTTAATCCCCATAACTACTCCATTGTGGGAGGGATCATATGTCCATTTGGTAGAAATGGCAAAAAAATGTTAAGAAATTGGCCCAAGGTGACACAGTTACCAAATGGTGAAGACTAAGCATAAATTTATTAGAAAAATAACTAAAAATATAGAGGACTTAACCACGAGTCCCATCTCCTCACAAGTATTTTAAAGAATTATTTAAATTAGAAAGAGGGCACCTGGGTGGCTCAGTTGGTTTGGCAACTGCCTTCGGCTCAGGTCATGATCCTGGAGTCCTGGGATGGAGTCCCGCATCGGGCTCCCTGCTCAGCGGGGAGTCTGCTTCTCCCTCTGACCCTCCCCCCTCTCATGTGCTCTCTCTCTCTCTCTCTCTCATTCTCGCTTTCTCAAATAAATAAATAAAATCTTTAAAATAAAATAAAATAAAAAATAAATTAGAAAGAGACAATGATCATTTGAGAAGAACTAAGCACATACTGAGAAAAAAAAAATACTTAATGAATTTAAATACAAGTGGATACAACAATTTACACTTAATGCTTTGGTGAAATCTCCAGTGTGGTTCTGGCATGAATTTGTATGTGTTAACCTAAGAATTTAGATTTTAGTTTTTAAGGGATTATCTTTAAATTCCTATATTAATACACATGAGAATTACTTACTTAAAGAGCCTAACATTCACAAGTATGAATTCCCATACTAAGATTAAAAACAATATACTGCTTGTTTTCTATCACCCAAAGCGTTTATCTAAAAGCTAAAATACACTCTTTAAAAAGAGTGGCATATAGCACCATAGTAGAGAATCCAAATATGTCATATCTCCTTGTAAGATCCTGCAATAGCAAGTAAATCATTTCACTATTTAGGGTTATAAATTCTATGTAATTCTAGAAAACTGAGCCATAGTTACCTTTCCCCCCAGCTTTAGCTATATTTAAGTATTTGCAACCATCAAAGACACACATAGGTCATCAGTGAGGGGTTATGTTTAGAAAACACAGATCAGGATTTGCAGGAAAATGTCTTAATGAATTTACAACCGATGTTAATACAAAAGATTGAAAATAATCAGTCTCTTACCTTGGGCTTCTCTTTGTCCATGCTTGTCAAACAGCCTCATTAATCGATCACAGAGAATTCTATTATCAACTTGTAGGGGTGCTAAAAGAACATATTTATGATAACTTTCTCATCAGTTAATTTATAAATATGCAAATTGAATTACAAAAAGAAATTATTAATCATTGTGGCTCTTTAGTTATTTTGTAGGTCATAGACACAAATTCTATTCAATATGCTGCCTTCCTCTGAAATAAAAAAAAACCTTTTATAAATCAATGATAACGGAACAATGACTTTTAAATGTATATTGCAGGGTATTCATAATAGGATACTTCTTCTCCAATAAAAATAATCTAAAATTCAGTGGATTATGACATGCACTACACAAAAATCATTTTAGAACAAGCCATTACGGTTTGTCAAATCATACAACAGAATATATAAAGCAAAATGAATGAGTGTTTTCCACTACCTACTGTCTGCATATGCTATTTTTTACTGCATATATGTAAGAAACAACAAACTTAAGTGGCATTAGGTGGTCATAAATTCTTTTATATATGATATTGCAATATAATAGCCAATACAAGTGCTACTTAGTTCTTTTATGAATTTAAAGTAACAGGGTTATGTAATTAAAAAACAGAAACCAGCCAACCAACCAAACATATAAAAAAAACAAAACAAAACACATGATCAAAAAAACACGGTTCTGGAAAAGGGTTTAAAGAGTCATCTAGGTAGGTCTGCCACTGGATAGAACCAAACATAAATGATGCAAATTTGGATGACCACCCCTGTCTTGGAATAGACATACATACATCAAAATGTTCCCCTTCTTCTAGGAGGCAAGTGGATGAACTAAACTGTGGTTGTACCCTTACAGAGGTAGTTTTGATAAAGCCCACATATTTCTACTACTTCTCACTTTGTACCCCATGGGTGAGCCAACTCAGGATGGTAGTCAGTTCTGCAACTCACATCTGAAACTCCAACATCAAGTGTTCTAGAAGAGCCTTAATGGGTTTTCACTGTCCACGTGAGAAGTTCCTGAAAATTCGAGGTCTCCCATTTCCATCCATCCCTATGATCTTTTGAACATCAGTATTGGAAAGAAATTCACTGTAGCCTGTGCTCATGGACTTGGGATGAGTAGTCAGGAAAGCCTAGGCTGCCGGAGCCAGATAGAATGTCTGAAAGTGTAACATAAAAAGGTCTTTGAAGTCAGCTTCTGCTCACTGAACGCTGCAGATGATTTTCTCAAGTATCAGTTGACCTTCAAATGTTCTTTTCCTGCCAAGAGCCCGCACAAACCTCCCACCACTCCAACATTTGGGGGAAAGGGAGAAGGGGCCATCCCCAGAAGACATTTTGCAGGTTGTACATTAGGGAAGCATGAACTTGTATTCCGGCATTACCTGGAACTTGATAACTCTTAGGGAGAACAGCAACAAAACGTATAATGCTGATATATGGCTCATAAAAGAATCTTATCTAGAAATTAACAGTGAGCAATAGCAGATGCATAGATGGGGAAATCTCTGCAGACGTAATAAAAGCCTCACTATAAGGACTAGGTAATCCTGACAGACCAATGAGGATCACAGAAAAGAATAAATGAACCTACATCTTGCATGTCAAGCGAACAGATAGGCAAAACGTAAATGGCATTAATACAGAGACACCATCTTTAGAGAGAGGCAAACCTACGTCCCAATCCCAGCTCTGCCACTTAACTAGCTCTGTAATCTTGGGGCAACTTCTTAGAGTCTTTGAGCTTTAATTTCCTGCGCCCCCAAATGGGATGGAAGTGAGGGTTAAGAAGATAACACACATAAAGCATGTTGCTTCATGCCTAGAACATAGTAGGGACCCAGCCAAGGGCAGCCACCGCCATTTCCTTGTTTGTTTGTTGTTAACTACTTAGTAATTGTATGAAGTACAGAATTTTTCAATAGTTTAGGTTCTGTCATTCTGAACTAGTGTTTTCGTTTTCATTATGAAGTAATGAATTATAGACAGCTTCTGACTTGTCGTATGAGAGGAACCTGAACAAAAGTTTCTAATTCCTTCCGTAGGCAGACCTGGTGAGAAACACCCTCTGTGTTGTCCCAGTAGAACCCTGGAGGGTCAAATGGGTTACATAAGACAGGAACTGAAGGCAAGAGAATGTCCCCTTCAAACTTAAATTCAACAATTTGAATCAATCTGCTTACTTTCCCCTTCGGAAATTTTCCTCAAAGGGAAAGGTGGGGAAAGCCAACAGGAAAAAGGCAACACCTAATGGAAAAGAGAACAGATAGTGCCAAAGATAGAGATCAGATTTCCACTCCATGCTTGCCAAATCTCTCTGATCTTAAGAAAACTACCAAATCTTTCTCAGCTTGTTTCTTCATTATAAAAATAGAAATAATGACAGCTACTTTGGACGGTTTTGCATGGGCTGGCCAGAGCTGCTATGTCCAGCGTAAGACACCCCTTGAGCACTCAGGAAGTAATAATAACTCCTGTGTACAGAAGGCTCGCCATGTTTGGGATATTATGCTTAGCACTTTCCATTCATTTCTTCATTTTTACATTCACTCAACAAAGATTTCTCAAGCCAACTCGTGCTCTATGCCAACTGTTGTGCTATGCCTTAAAGAATTCATCAGTGAACAAGGTAAGCAGAATCTCATCCCTCTTTGTGTTCAGGAGATGGTCTAATAGGGGAGAAGCACATTTCACAGGTAACCTCACTAATAAATAGTTTAGTGATCATTGCGATGTGTTTGATAAAGAAGGTAGACAGGGAAACATCACTTTGATTAGTCAGGGGAGTGGATAATTGACATGTAAGCTGAATCTTCAGGAAGAGAGTACAATGGCCAGTAAGGAGGCTGTCCCAGCACCTGTGAGCATTCAGTGTCCAGAAGGAGCTCCATGCATATAAGGTACAAAAGGAAGTCCAGTGTGGCCAGAGCACAGTGAGCAAGTGCAGGGGACCTGAGATGAAGAAGGAGAGTAGAGTGGTCTTTACCCTGAAAGCAACAGGCAATAGTAAGAGAGCTTCGATGGGGGATGAGCAAGATGCTATGTGGACAATAGATTAAAGCAAAGGAAAAGTGGGTGTGGACAAAAGTAATCTGACAATTCCAGGCAGGAGCTGGTGTTCACTTGAGACTGAGAAGGAAGAGAATTAAAGTCTGGTAATCAGGGAGAACACATTTAGCATGTCAAATCCATGGGCCTCAACACTCCATTATTATGTATTAATTTGTTATTATTAAATGCAACAGGTGATGGTTAACTTGATGTGTCAACTTGGCTAGGCTGGGGTATCTAGTTGTTTGGTCAAACATCAGTCTAGATGCTGCTGTGATGGTCTTTTTCAGATGTGATTGACATTTACATTAGTACACTTTGAGTAAAGCAAATTACTCTACATGGAATGTGGGTGGGCCTCGTCCAATCAGTTGAAGGTGTGAGAAAAAAATGCAGGTTTCCCAAAGAAGTGATTCTCCTCAACACTGCACTATAGAAATTATGCTTCCACTTCCAATCTGCTGCCCTGCCAAATTCAGTCTCAAGACTGCATATCAGTGCTTGCCTGAATTTCACATCAAATTTTACCTGAATCTCCACCCTACCAGCCTTAGCCTTATAGATAGACTTGCTAGTCCCCACAATCACATGAACCAGTTTCTTAAATCTCCCTCTTTCTATCTGTCTGTCTCTCTCTGCATATACATATATTGTATATGTATCATGTACATGTATGTTATACATGTATTATGTGATATGTAGAGACAGAAAGAGAGCCTATTTATTGGTTCTGGGTTCTGGTTCTTTGGAGAACCCTGACTGATCCACAAACTAATATTACTTACATCAAATCATATCCAAATTGTAAGATAATAAAATGTTGTGCAGCTATTTAGTAGATGCCTTGTAGCAACACTCAGATCTATTTTCTATATTAAGTAAAATGTATTGACCAAGAACCAAGAACCAATTGTCCACTGTTTTTACAATCTTTGCTAGATAAAAAATTAACATAATATTATCCTTCCAGTATCTACTGTTAAAAAAAATGAAATAAAATAAAATAAAATGGTAAGGTTGCCTGGGTGACTCAGTTAAGCATCCGACTCTTGATTTCAGCTCAGGTCATGATCTCAGGGTCGTGAGATCGAGCCCCGAGTCAGGCTCCAGGCTCAGCGTGGAGTCTGCTTAAGACTCTTTCTTTCCCTCTCCCTCTGCCCCCCCCCACTCACCCCCTCTCTCTCTCCCAAATAAATAAATCTTTAAAAAATAAATAAATAAAATAAAATAAAATGGTGGTGGTGATGGTGGGTTATCGACACTGAAAAAGAGTAATAAATTCTGTTTAACATTGAACGTTATCTAACTGATATCCCTTTATATTTAACCTCCAAGAAGCACAAAGTAAGAGTAAGCGATTAATTATAGTTATAATACTGTCCTCGATTTCTCGTACATTTACTTCTTTCTATAGGCATTCTCAAATCCCTCTTTCATCTATATTTGAACTTTGCTTTGACCATATGCATTTACATTTCTATTATAAGCTGTCTCCAGCTATTTTGGAAGCAAGTAGAGGACAAATTATAAACAGCTTTGCCACATCTACTGTGAGAATGGAGACCATTCTCAGCGATCAGACTGTCAACATTCTGAAAGTGTCAACATCACTCTGAAGGGACACTGTTAGGGTGAAGGGCCCCAGAGGAACCCTGAAAAGAGACTCCAAGCACATCAATGTAGAACTCAGTCTCCTTGGAAAGAAATAGAAGAGGCTCTGAGCTGACAAGTGATAGGAAACAGCAAAGAACTGGCTACTGTCCACACTGTCTGTAGTCATGTACAGAACATGGTCAAGGGTGTGACACTGGGCTTCCGTTACAAGATGAGGTCTGTGAAAGCTTACTTCACCACCAACGTTGTCATTCAGGAGAATGGTTCTCTTGAAATCTGAAATTTCTTGGGTGAAAAATGCATCCCCAGGGTTTGGATGAGACCAGGTGTTGCTTGTTCAGTAACTGAAGAAAGATGAGTTAATTTTTGAAGGAAATGACACTGAACTGGGATCACACTCAGCTGCTTTGATTCAGTAAGCCACCACAGTTAAAAACAAGGATGACAGAAAATTTGGAGATGGTATCTATGCTTCTGAAAAAGGACCAGTCTGGCAGGCTGATGAATAAGATCTAAGTTGCCCAGCTACAGAAACAGAAAGATGCTGGATGATTTTTCAGACTTATTTGTGGTATTTTAAAGATGCAATAAAAGCTGTATTGATTTGAGAAAAAAATTATAAACAAATAAAAAACAAATAAATATGAGAACAAAGCTGAACTAAGGTGAAGATAGATAGGGCAAACACACAAAATGCTGTGCGTTGCACCTTTGCTCAGGTGGCCCCTCCCAGGCCTGTTATGTCCCTGCATGGTCTTCAGCTCTGTGCCACAGAGGATGTGGAAGGCGATCTTGTGTTCATTAGCACTGTCTATTTCCCTAGATGAAATAGGCTTGAATACCCGGCAAAAAGAAAAAGAAATGATTACTAACTGCAGGCTTAAAACTTGATATAAAGACAGCTGCCTGCTCTGAAACACAGGACCCAAAGTGAACCCCAGGCATTGGGCGATCACTGCTGACTAGGGAAGAGTGGCCCACAATATTTTGGGTCACTTGCCTGTCCATGTTTACAGCCATTCCTCATCATATATCATTGAGCATCTTATTAAGCCAACTTTAGTCCTTACATTACAAAAACTCCATCAAACACAACTATATATTGTGATCTCCAAGGATTTAAAACAGATTTCAAGAAGAATCCAATTGATACTCCTCTCCAGAATGCATTGGGATTATTTTTCATCCCCCAAGTGTGTTGGGCAAATAAAAGGTTGAGATTTTTCCAGTTTTCAATTCACCTTGATTTGAGTTACTGGTAAAAACTGCCCTGAGAGTAAGTTCTTGCCTTATCTTGTACATACGTATTTTGATGATATCTATGGATTCTGTGTCATCTAAAAAGAGATGTAGTTATTGAAAACTGTCTTTTAAAATAATTTTTGCACCGTGCTTGAGCCCCCCTATCTGTGAGGATTTACCCCATCTTTCCCTAAAAAGTTCAGATTCAGTGACTGGTGCCCAGTGTGAAATGTCATCTTCTGAATTGTTATTTTACAACTGCAACAGACTCAAGGTTATAGAAGAAGAAATCATCAGACCACTGCACCTTTGTGGTTCAGAACCCAGGCAGAGGTGCCCAGCCTCCGATGAAAGGAATCAGTAGTCACCATGCACAGAATCTTCTTACGCTAGATGAATTTTGCAATTCATCAAAGAATGCTCATTTTAATCTCAAAGAGCAGAGATGGCATTTGTGAAGTGACGATGCTCCTCATACGCATAACACGGGCCTTATAATGACACCAAACCGCTTCCGGCGGCAGTGTCAAATGAAAGCAAATTCCTGCTTCTTCTCTCTGACCAGCTGGCTGTCCTTGATCAAAAATTACCTTCGCTGCCCATCATGTTGTTAGTGGTTAAAACTTACCATTTAAATTGTAAGCTGCAAAATCTAAACGGAACTGCATGTGTGATCTTTGTCACCTCATTTTCATGAATGGAAAAGAATATTCTGACACAAAAATTACATACTTAATTCTAGCTCACCCTCTCTGCTGACCTCCATCCCACACTGCCTTGGGTTGATTTCCTCATCCATCAGTGGGTCAAAGTAATTTCTGCTGTATTCATTTCCTGTGGAAAGTACATGAAGTAAGGGTCAGTGATTATTAGAAGCACATGAACCAAAATGTTAATTTTGAAATCGACACCAGCACAGAAGGGCCATTTTAGCTACTTTATAAGCTTAATTTTTGTACAAGTCCTTCCAGGCCTCCCTTTTTTGTAATTATCATCTTGCAAAAGGTCAGAAAAGGTAATTCAAGAAACGAGTTCATGCTATCTTTCGGTTGCTAAAAAATTAATGAGAATATGATCAAATGTAGACTTTAGAATAACAATAAAAAAATGTAAGCAAAATTATGTTTAGGATATACTCAAAGAAACGGACACTGTTGGATTATAATGATGTTTAGGGTTCACTGATCATTCTGTTTACCCACTTGTATATCCATTCCCCAAGTCTACCGTGTTGTTGTTTCCAGAATTCTGTCATCGATTTTGTAGTGTCTTAATTATGAGAAACTGTAGCAAAATTTCCATGTCGACAGTTGAATAAAAAGAAAGAGAGAGAAAGTGAAAAGAAAGAGAGAGAAAGAAGAGAGGGAAGGAGGGAAGGAAGGATGAGAGGAAGGAAGGGAGGGAGGGAGGAAGGGAGGGAGGGAGGGAGGAAGGAAGGGAGGGAGGGAGGGAGGGAGGGAGGGACGGAGGGAAGGTAAAGGAGGGCAGGAGATAAAGAGAGAAAAAGAAAAGAAAGTAAGAGATCTTTTTTGCTCTGTCAACTTAAGTTACATGAAGGGAAGGTACAAATGATCTAGTCAGAAATTTTGTTCAATACACATCAACAATCTCAACAAACAATCCCAAAATCCTCACTTTATATTTCTCACTTACTTTTGTCCTTGTCTCGATAATCAAACTGTAGCATCGAATAAGACTTTGTAATAGAGAAAAGGGTCTGTTATCAATTTTCCAAATCTAGTTTCATACTTCCTGCAGACTGAAATGTATATGTCTGTTGCTAGCAATTTGCATTCAGTAAAATATAACCTACACTGACTATAATTCAAGTTGCCTCAAACACTGCGAAAGAAATAAAGCATCGTCGACCGAAAACAACAGTAAGGTTGCAAGTATTTTCACAAGAAAGGGTTAACAAATACCAGGTATACGGTGATCCTCCATTGTATATTTGATTTAGGATCAAAAATAATCCAAACAGCAGCTCGTTTTCCAAGACTAAATGGAATTTTGATATGAACCGAGGTTTAATTTATATTTCTGGACTGGCACATTTTCACTGTCAGTCTCTGTTCTATCAACGTAGTAAGTGCAAGAACTGAAAATCTGCTTTTCCTTGAGGTCTCAATAAAGAAAAAAATAAATGAGTTTCATTTTTGTTACTTTATCTGTCAACAACTACTAGGCTGGTATGAATCTTGGCAGTCTGTAATCAAAGTCTTATGCACTGCAATAACACAGTCATTCTACCTCATTCATGTAATTGTTTTTGGTTTTTTTTCCCCTCTACCACAAAGCACTGTGGTACCCGAAGCACACTCTTCCATATGCTAGCAAAATAATTCGCCTCTATTAAAGCAAAAGTGACAGTGTGTTTCTATTTTTTTAATAAAGATTTTTATTTATTTGAGAGAGAGAGAATGAGAGATAGAGAGCACGAGAGGGAAGAGGGTCAGAGGGAGAAGCAGACTCCCTGCTGAGCAGGGAGCCCGATGTGGGACTCGATCCCGGGACTCCAGGATCATGACCGGAGCCGGAGGCAGTCGCTTAACCAACTGAGCCACCCAGGCGCCCAATAGTGTATTTCTAATTATTATCACGTACCCACAGGAGTCTACCGTGGGGACCCAGATCCTGCAATCACCCCCATTCCAGTACAAGACTCGATTCTTTGTCTACCGAAACGACTTTGTAAATAATACCAACTTAATCAAGACCTTGAAGAAAGAAACGGAGCGCAGTCGTTTTTAACCAAAAGTCTGGAGTTTATCTGGTCTGTAAGTTCTCAAACCCTCTTCATCCCCGCTCTCAGTTCAAAAAGGAGGGTCCCGCCCAGGGGCGCAAGAAGGAAGCCTGTGCGCAGGAGGCCTCCAGACCCCCAAGTCTCCCCTCGGGGGCCGGGTGCTTCTGCACGCAACTAGGACATGGGCCCCTCGAAGGTCTACGCATGGTTTTTCAACATCTAGGCAAACCGCGCCTCCCACATTCAGGCTGGGTTGAGGCGCACATGGAAATTATAAATGCCACTCCTGGAGTGATTTCTGTTGTGCTTCGCGTTCTGGGATACGGCAAATAGCATTTTACAGGTAAAGGCTTATGAGGAATCTTTACAAAGAGGCAATCCACGGATTCCCTTTAAGCATCCCCGAATTCTACATTATATCATATCATTATCATATATTATATATTATTTTCATATATATTGTATAATTCATATATTTTATATAATTCATTTATTTTTACAATTTATACATTTTCCACTATATTTCACATTATGTTGTGCATTGTTTTACATATACAATATTACACTTGTTTATTGTCTGCCTGCCCCCTACAAAAAAAATTTAAAACTAAAACAAAAATTTTTTTTAAACTAACCTAAAAGTGCTCCATGAGGACAATGACATCATCTCTTTGTTCACTGCAACACCCTCAGTGGCTAGAAGCGTGCCTGGCACGCAGAGGTACTCATAAATCTGAATTCATTTGTTAAATAAACCTCTCTTGGGAACCTACGTCAATACCCAAATTCTTCCCTTGTCCAGATGTTCTATCTTGATTAAATGAGCAACTTTGTTTCCACCCTTTATTCATCTCTTCCTTTCTATTCCCCATCTCCTCTATGTTTTCCTTCAAGACCCCCTTCCCTTTGCTTTTGTAACCGAGTGCTTTCTAGGAACCAAACATTGTGTCTGGATTTTAAAAACAAACAAACAAAACCCTGGGGCCCTGTCTTCAGAGCACAGTGAGCTCCGAGAACAAGGAAGAGAGACATGGACAGTCTGGTAAGATTTCATATTGTGGTAAAGGATGGAGATCTGTTTGGGCACAGAGCAGGAGCATCCAGCCCATACTGGGGACTTCAGAGAAGTCTCTCTGGAGAAAGTGCTATCTGAAGTAAATTTTTGAAACTTCCTCACAAGTCCCAGAATTGAGTTCAACTCATGTTTTTTTGTTTTCTAAGGTTTTATTTATTTATTTGAGAGAGAAACAGAGGACCAAAGGGGACGGAGAAGGACTAGCAGACTGTGTCCTGAGTTCGGAGCCAGAGGTGGGGCTCAATCTCACAACCCTGAGATCATGATCTGAGCCAAAATCAAGAGTCAGATGCTTAGCTGACTGAGGCACCCAGGGGCCCTTAACTCATGTTTTTGTTCAAATTATTATTAAGTTGTTTTACAGTGTCACTTTATGCTGTATGATGTTTCATATCTATTCATTCGACCAATATTTAGTGAGTGCCTATTATATAAATACGTCAGTAAAATAAAACACTCAAAATTCCTTCCCTTCACAGAGCTTACATTCTGGGAATGGAAAAGCAAATGAGTATATGGGCGCTGGGTGGCTCAGTCGGTTAAGCGTCTGCCTTTGGCTCAGGTCATGATCTCAGGGTCCTGGGATCGAGTCCCCCTGTGGGGCTCCCTGCTCAGCGGGGAGCCTGCTTCTCCCTCTGCCTCTGCCACTTCCCCTGCTTGTGCTTGTTCTCTATCAAATATATAAATCAAATCTTTAAAAAAAAAAGCAAATGAAAATGTATACTTTACAGTTTTTTGATAGTGACTAGTGACATAGGAAAAAATCAGAGCCGGATAAGGATGATTATGCCCCCCGCAAGGAGGAGTAGGGGACACATCACTTGCATAGGCCTTTATTTCAAAGTAAGAATGAAAACTCGGGATTAAATCACTATACTCTCAAGACTCTGGAGATAGGGAATCCATAATGTTTATAGTAATTATAATTACTTATAATTTATATGTAATTTATAATTATATGTAATTTATTTATAAGTAATTATAATACTTATAATCTATTATTTGTAACTTATTACAATTTTGCCAATTTCTTGCTATAACATAAATCAGCCTATGAGTCAGATAAGAACCTACTCTTAAATATCAAAACAATTCCTCCTTTTCATTGGTATATCTTGCCTTGATAAATCAATAACCTAAATACAGTAAGCAGAGTTTAAGACAATGAAATACATGGAGCTTATTATAAATTTGGAAACAGCAGACTTCATCTTAACATTAGCTCCTCTGCTCGTATTTCATTGGATAGTGTCATGATTTAATAGAGAAGGGTGGTTTCAGAATAAGGTGTCTATTACCAGAAGGTAGGTTACCAATAGGATAAATTTCTGAAAGTGCCCTGATCATTCCGAATATGCTTTTGGATATATCTACAGTCATCTCTCAGGAAAATTAATAGACCCACTGAGAAATTCAAAGTAGGGCGTTTAGCAATGTACATACAACAGATTTTAATTTGGCTGATATTTAACTGTTTGTTATAGTCAGATGAATAACCTGAGAATTGCATTTGCAAATATATATACATTAAAGTATGGCTCTCCACTGAAGCAACTGGGTGCAATACATAAATTAATAAATCAATACACTGGTCTTGTCTGCACTCTAGATAGTCTATTTTTGTTTTCAACCTCCTAGAATTAGCTGTTCGATGTTTAGAATCAGCCTCAGCTAATGCTTTGCTCGTGCTGCTTTTTACTGATCTGGGGGAGGAAAGCACATGTACTCGCCTCTGCCCTTCCACACGTATCAGGTTCATTTAACTCAGAACAGCACAGAATGTAATCAGGGCTTTTACTTAAATTACACCGTACGTGAACTTTGGTCAGGAAATCCTCCAGTGTGCACCCATGCAGTTCCTTGGGGGCTGTAAGAGCGAGAATGAAATTGCCCACCAGAGGAAGGTTAGTGTGAATCATGGAAGTGTCTTGGCTCAACGAGGCAATCACTTCCTTTCAGATCAGCTAGTTTAGTTCCAGAGGAAGAAAATCTGAATGCGTCTGTCTGTTCCTTGGGAGGTTTTTATGGACTCCATTCTTGTTCTTTTCCTGTGAATCTACCTGCTTCCGCTCAGCCTTTTATCACCAATCATCATGTTTTCTGTAATATACTGTAAGTTAAATAAGTTAAATTAACACAAAACTTGCATGTAAACTAACTAACTAAACAATTTACATTCTATGAGTCTAGCTATGCACTAACATTTTACAAACTAGAATGTTCCCCTGAACGGTATTCCTCTTAAAGGCATGAAGCCTCCATAACTATAATTAAATACGAGTCCCATGAACTTTATGAATGAATTTGAGAAAACTTCCTATTTTCCCCTCTTTGAAAATCCAATATGAAGAACTCAGGTTTAAATGTCCATAAGGCTAGATGTATGAAACATAAACGTGGAAATCAGGGGCTGTACTAGAATATAGCAAGAGGAGACTATGTCAGACTCAAACATGTTCTACCATACTAAATCAATCCAAATACTATTTCATAAAGTTGATTTACAAACATACTTTAAATTAAAGGCAACCAAAGACACGAGAATACTTCTTACTATGATAAGGAATAGTTATCTTAAACCGAAGTCTTCATTATACTAAATACCTAAATAGAACAAAAAGAAAACCTAATGACAAAAACCCAAAGTATGACTCAACTGTTCACTATCAATATTATTATTCAACATTCTCCTAGAAATCTTGGCCAAAAATGGGGGGGGGGGGAGAATGAGCTAAAATTATTGAAAATAATTATATTTTGTATAATTATTATTTGAAGATAATATGCTTCCCTACCATGAAAACATGAGATTTAACCAAAAAACTTTTAGAACAAAGAAGAAATTATTGGCATAATTGCTTGAAAATAACCAGATAATCATTAAGAATCATTAACTTTTGGGGGCACCTGGGTGGTTCAGTAGGTTAGGTATCTGCCTTCGGCTCAGGTCATGATCTTGGGGTCCTGGGATAGAGCCCCATGTCCGGCTCCCGGCTCAACAGAGGGTCTGCTTCTCCCTCTGCCCCTCCCCCCTGTTTGTGCTTTCTCTCTAATAAATACATAAATCTTAAAAAAAATCATTACCTTTTCTAAATACAAACAGTAGCCACTTAGAAGATAATGAGTATAGAAAACCCACACCCGGAAGAATGAAGGGGAGTAAGTCAGAGGGGGAGACGAACCATGAGAGACGATGGACTCTGGAAAACAAACTGAGGGTTCTAGAGGGGAGGGGGGTGGGGGGATGGGTTAGCCTGGTGAATAGTATTAAAGAGGGCACATTCTGCGTGGAGCACTGGGTGTTAGGCACAAACAATGAATCATGGAACACTACATCAAGAACTAATGATGTAATGTATGGTGATTAACATTACAATAAAAAAATTATTTAAAAAAAAAGAAAACCCACACCCATAAAAAAGCTCCAGACAGCTCTCAAAAATTAATTTATTTATATTGGACTTTTCATAGGAATCCATAGGTGGTCTTCCAGAATATTCATCTTATTCAGAAATCCAAACTAAAAGACATGGATGTTTTTAACAACAGGGTTAAAAACAGCAAACGGACACCAGTTCCTTTTTCTTCTTTATAGAAAGGCTAACCTATGACAATTGCTTGGTTGTGGACACTATATCCCAGAGCTGGTGCCCTGCTGGACAACTTAGCTTTCTCCACTGCTTATTCTCACTTCCTTTCCAAATCTTGTGGGTATCTGAGATATCAATGATTTGAAAATCTAAATAGGGTAACAGTTGAAGTTTGCTAACAAGTACTAATTAATTGAGCCATATTCTTTCTTCCCCTAAGGCCCTCCCTCGTGGTAAATTACAGGCATTTTAACTTTCAAACCACTGGAGTGTTGTTGAGTGTATAACTGCTGCAACGCTTTATCCCCCGCACCCCAAGGCACTGAGGCATCATGGGTTCCCCTGGACCTCAAATCCTCAGAGTTAAAGTATGTCCCTAAGGAGCTAACTTCTAAACAGGAAGATCTTTCCATTACTTAAGTAATGGTAATAATTCAAAGGTTAGGTATAAATATATTATTTTTTTACACATGTTTAAAAATCCTTCCAAAAATATCAAAGTAGGTTTCCTTTTTTTTCTAGTTTGAAGCCTAGCAATCTTATTCTACCTGGAAATCAATCAACATATGTCGTGTATAATATCGCCTGTCAAATTAGGAAGTACCTAAAATTAGACATCAGTCACGCTCTAATCTTTTTGATTGTGCCTTCATTCATTTAACAACACATCTTCCTCCTGGATCTGAGATTACTTGTATAAATGCACTGTATTTAAGTCTTCATTCTGGTAGTAATGTTTTCATAACACTACAACACACTTTAATATGGAAGCAATCAATATCATGGATTATTAGATTTCATTTAAACAATCTTAATTAATAATCCTTTCTCTAAAAAATCTGGTAATTTATAGACATCTATGCTTATCTCATAAAGCAATGGTTCAAGACTTCCCTTGGGTTTTTTTATAAGGTTTTTGGTCAATTAATCTGATGAAGACTAAGGAAAATCATATTTTCTGTAAAATTATTTTTAATAGAAAACAAAAATGATCTGAAGGAAACTCTAAATGGAATTATTTGGAGATTAAGGACTGGTTTATACTAAAAGCATAAAATACAAGGTCATGAAAAACTTTTCAAGTAAAATTGTTCTTAAAATGGAAATGCAACTATTGAACTCTGGTCAACATGATGACTGGCAAAGCTTGAAATTTATATGATGTTTCATTGATAAAGTGTAACTTCTTATTCTGGTAGAAAAATACGTCTTTCAAAATTTCACCAGGGGCACCTGGGTGGCTCAGTTGGTCAAGCATCCGACTCTTGATTTTGGCTCAGGTCTTGATCTCAAAGTAGTGAGATCAAGCCCCGTGTCGGGCTCCAGGCTCAGTGCAGAGTCTGCTTGAGATTCTCTCTCTCTCTCCCTCTCCTCCTCATACTCTTTCTCTCTCTCTCTCCCTCACTCAAAATAAATAAATAAATCTTTAAAAAAATTTAAAAATAAAATTTCACCAAATATTTCAGGAGATGTAGGTAAACAATTCAGTAACATGTCCAACTGCTAGCACACTGCATTGTTAATGTATCAGGAAACATTGTTCTCTCAGTTCTTTTACTATGTAGCTGTTTACAGTAGGAAAATAATTGGACTTGTGTAATATCAGCTTATGTACTATCCAGTCTAGCATTTTTATGATTCTAAGATTCTTATCCATACTTTTCACCATCATATAGATTCCTGTGCTCACATTTTTATTTTAAAGCTATATGAATTTCACTGGCATATCAATAAATCCAGTGAACTGGAGTAACAAGGCAATATCTTCCAATGTTAAAATCATTCTTAAAAAATTCTTATTCCAACCAACTACGTATGACAGATTTTATAAAATATTATTTTACAAACAAAGTCATCCACTGGGATTTTGCTAACATCAACTTGAAGAGAATATAGAAAATAATTGTGCTTAATGGCTGGGAAAGTGTTACCCATGGTTTCAATTTTAACATGAACAAGTAGGAAAAGACAACATAAATAAACATTCTGCTGATTTCCTGAGCGAATCTGTCTGATTAACTGGAAATAGGCAGTTCCTTCTGAGAAGACAATAAATTAAACTTTTCTTATTCTATTGAAATTCTTGAAACTCAAACATCTGATTAAAACACTCTTTCCCCAACTGGACAAACATTGTTCTAGAACTCTGTTACTCCATTAAAAAAAAAAAAAAAAAAACTACAGGAAAGTAATCTTAAGTTGATTTGTGTTGATTTGTATAAACTGATCAAATATTTCATCTTTCTTATATCTCTATAAAATATTTCCTATTTCAGAAGGAAGGATGTTTTCCTTAGTGCTTATTTTTAGCCTTTGAAGTCAATAAAAGAAATTCAAATCACTTAGGAGCCAAATGGTGTCTACAGACACAAATCCAGGTCAGTTCAATAAACCTAACAGCAAATGATTTTCCTGTATATTTCCTTAATCTTAAAAACAGTGGAAATGTCTCAAAGCAAAATATATATATATTTTTAAATGTTCTATAAATTTCATATAACACCTGTTTCCCATCTTAAGGGAAAAATAGCTCCAAGTGTAAGCGATCTAAACAGTTTTATACAATATCACCTCTAAAATAATCTAGGTTATGAGGGCGCCTGGGTGGCTCAGTTGGTTAAGGGTCCAGCTCTTGATTTCCACTCAAATCATGATCTCAAGGTCCTAAGATCAAGCCCTCAATTGGGCTCCCTCTGAGCATGGAGCCTACTCGATATTCTTTCTCTCTCCCTCTGCCCCCCCCCCCGGCTCACACATGCACATGTACATGCTCTCTCGCTAAAATACAAATAAAATAAAATAAAATAAAATATAAAATAAAATAAAATAATAAAATAATCCAGGCTACGTGCAGTATTGGGAAAACAATTCTTATCATATATCTGCTCAATTTGAATTATGCACATAACACGTGTACTTATACGTTATTTTTTTAAAATTTTTTGCATAAATGTCTTTTTAATGGCCACGCCAATCTGAAACTAGACTGAAGTTCATATTTATAACCTTAATCCAGGATTTTTTCAGTGTAGGCACAACTATTATGGATCTCCTACCTTTATTTCAAACTACCCCTCATTTCTTCTGGAAAGATCTAAGGCCTTAGATCACATATGCTCAAACTAATTCCCCTCAGTGTCTTTGGAACATCGACCATTTTCTTTCTCCACTGCTCAGACTTCTGCTTGGCTACTGCCAACGTAAAGGTTTTTATGCTAACAAAGGTGCTCTTCAAACCATATTTATCATGAGATCAATGGTGGCAACTCTATTCCATGAAGTCACAGGAAAACCACTTCCTCTCCATTCCAGAACTGCTGCTGGGGCCACTTCAAGTGACTACTGTTGCCTCCAATACTAATTTCTGCTAGTACCCATTATAGTCATGTCACGTCGTAATGTCTTCTCTGGTTCTGCTCAAACCTTGGATTCATACCCATATCCATCCCACATCTCACTGACAATGTCAAGTAAAGGGATATACATCGTCTTTGCCCACATGATATTCCTCCACATCATACAAATCAGCAGGTAGAGCCACTGAGGTCCCCAACAACTGACAGAGATCTTAGTTTTTATTCCAAGCCCCTCTCCCAAAAACCCAGGAATAAATGCCTGGGGATTAGATCATGGGACAATATGATTGGCAAACACTCTACTGTGATAAAATTACCCTTCTTCCCTGGCCTTGAGCTATTGGCATGACATCAGGCTTGTGTGCCTGTCTGGCTCTTTCCTTGGAATTAACCCTTTCCTAGGGGTCATCTTACTTTTTTCTTAAATGGAAATGCAACAAATGAGTCAGTCAAATGGTAGCTGAAAAGAACTTAGCAAAGTTTGAATTTAAGATGGAATTTCATTGATATAGCATAACTCCTTAATCTGATGGCAAGAAAGTATTTTTTTTAATTTTCACCCAATATTTTTTTTAATTTATTTATTTGACAGAGAGAGACAACAGCAAGAGAGGGAACACAAGCAGGGGGAGTGGGAGAGGGAGAAGCAGGCCTCCCGCCGAGCAGAGAGCCTGATGCGGGGCTTGATCCCGGCACCCCGGGATCATGACCTGAGCTGAAGGCAGATGCCTAATGACTGAGCCACCCAGGCGCCCCAATTTTCACCCAATATTTAAAAGAAACTAGGTTTAAAAAAAAATTTCTGTCCAACTGCTAAGATATTGACCACATCACTGACATATCAGAAAGCCTAAACTTCTATATCAGTTTTTTTCACTAAAGGTCTATATTCATTTTAGGCTCCTTTAAACCACAAATCCTCATACACGCTCAGTCCGAGACTGAACATACTTGAATCAACGGAACTAGGATCCCACACACACACACACACACACACACACACACACATGCACGCATGTGCTTATGCACACACACATAATTTCCTATTTTAATCCATACTTCTAGAATCACCCAATTTAAGAAAAGCTATTTGTATATATAAATATATAAAAATTTTATATCTTTATATCATAAAGATATAAAATTCCTTTATGAAAAATATTGCTTCTTTGAGAGTACCAGATTAATCTGGATTAATTAATTATAATCTCATTGTGACTTTGCGGATGTACTATGTTGGATGAAAACAGAGAGTTTCCATATCTTCTCACTCACTTTTGTATCTCCCATATGTAGTATAGTGCTTGACAAATGGAAAATGTTCAATTAATATGCTTTTCAGTAAATGAGGAGGAGGAAATGGAGAAATACATATGCATTTTTTTATTTTATATATATAACTCTTAAGCAAAATATTGTATAAATCATTTTATATCCAACTAATCACACATAGACCAATTCTATCTTTAAGTTGTCCTGATGTTATTAACCTAGGATATGATCAGTAAATCATCAAAGACGTAGGAACTGTAAAGGACAGTTATATTTTTGTTTGGTTGATTTGTGTTGGCTGTCTCGCATCCGTTTCCCCTCCCTACAAGCATCCTGATTTCCTAGTTCCCAGTGTGTATCATCTTGATGGTCCAGTAACTCCAGATTCCTGTCTCCAACTACAGAAGCCAGGGAGGGTGAACAGAACATACTTGTCCTGCTGTGATAAAACCAGGAGGCAAGCAAGTAACCTGAGCATGGCCAACCCAACGCTCTCCCCTAGGACTTAGAGTAAGTGAAGCAAGGATGGAAAGAACACTAGAAATAACCTCCATGAAAGGCAGGAATTAAAAGGAAAGAACTTCTCTTCTAAAGCCTTTCCATAGCTCCTTCTCACACCTGTCCCACATTTTATTTTACTGCCATCTAGACGTCAGGCATTCTCTACCTGTTTAGTGCCGCCATATTATATATTTAGATTATGAAATATTCCCTTTTGACCCATCCAGCCCTCAAGCCCTTGTCAGGTTCAGAACCTAAGCTGACTCCTCTTTCTTTTGAAATTCTAAGCAGTTGTAGTTTTCCGGCCCCTTTCCCTTTTCAAGTACCATAATTAAGAATTTCCCTTTCTGAGGAGGCTAATTATCATCAGGTCAGGGCATAGCTGGGAATGAGCAAAGAGGATTAGCTGGGATCAGAAAAGCAGTCTCTACACACAAAGCATAAGTTCTGGGCAAGATGGAACAGAAGACAGGTGACCAAAAATAATCACATATATTCTTACTAATGCTTTTTTTTTTAAAGCATCTAAAAGGTGGAAATGTATTGATATTTACTTATAGGATGATAATTTGGGCTCATTTCAATAGCACTCTAGGGGAAAGATCTAATTACTCTTTTACTTAAGTAATCATATTGGCAGATAAAATAAATTTCCTTTTTTAAAAATATTAATAAGAAACACTGTGTTCTATGATATCTAGAAGTTTCTAAATTCATATATTTCAAATATCCTTCTTCATTCACAGACTGTGAAATTGCACATTTCATTTGCAATTGAAACCTCTTTTGGAGGCTCTCCCAAAGGCCCGCAAATAGGATGGGTTTGAGTAGAGACGCAGCAAATAATTATTTTTTAATGTTCCAGGAGAGAGATGGTATAACTCCTACCCATGTAAAGTCTGGCTGGTTTTGTCAGGATGAACTAAATCATTCCTGGATTTGCCATCTAAAGCTTCTTTTTGTTCCTTCCACTCTGCTCTACTTTTGAGTTATAAAATTTTAGCTCTCTCCATTTTCCAGGATCAGGCCAACTAACTATCACTCATGACAATTACTACCTCCCATGCCCATTCTCCTCTCTAAGATATGGGAATAAGCCCACAGTAGTAGCTGTCAACCCCAGCTGTCCATCCAAATGCCTCATAGAAGATTTGGAATATAGACCTGCCCAAGAGCAATCCCGGAGTTTATAACTGCCAAAGGATCCCTGGCTCCCCAGATAATTCTGATAGATAACCAGGGTTAAGAAACACTAGCACAGGAACCTAAATTCTAGTTTTAGGGATATGTCAGAATGCTAAATCAACATACATTTACCTAAGCAATTATACTCTCCTTATAGAAACTCATGCATACAAAACCAACACCAGGGTAGTGGGCGTTTGAAACAGGCTCTTTTTTAAATCATGGAGAAGTTACTAATTCCTGGTACATAGAAGAACTCACGCTGCCTATCTTCAGGAATACCCTTTGTATCCAGACATTTTTTAATACCATAGAAATGATGTTAGGGGCGCCTGGGTGGCTCAGTCGGTGAAGCATCCTACTCTTGATTTCAGCTCAGGTCCCGATCTCAGGGTCCTCAGGTGGACCCCTGCGTGGAGCTCCCCATTCAGCAGGCAGTCTGCTTCTCTCCCTCTTCCTCTCTCTCTCCGCCCCTTTCCCAGCTCACATGTACTCTCTCTCTCAAATAAATAAACAAATTTTTAAAAAAGGAAAGAAAGTATGTTAGAAATGACAAGTACAATTGAGACTGTGTTGGGAATATTATATTGTGGGTCAATATTGGTGAAGTAGCATTTTGGGGGCTGAGACGTTATAGTTCTCTAAGAGTTCCTCAAACTGTACCACGGAGATTTTCACGGCTAAACTTCCAGGTCTAATTAGCTACAATCACATTCTCAGTACCAGCCACCAGCCATGTATGCCTATGGAGCACTTGAAATTAAGAAATTAAGATGTGTTGGCAATGTAAAATACACACAGATTTCAAAGACTTCATACCCTCCTCTAAAAGTAAAATATTTTTACATTTTTATGTTGAGCATAAAGCGAAATAATAATATTTGTAGATATTGTTTTAAATAAAATGTATTATTAAAATTAATTCACTAGTTTCTTTTTAATTTGACCAATGTGAACTATTAGAAAATGTCCAGTTACATATGTGGCTCACATTATATTTCTATTGGGTAACACCTACCTATATTCACTTCCACCCTAACACTTATCACAAGTGTCATCCTTTCCATAGGCGCCATCTAATCCTCTCTCACCAACACCTGATCTACCTAAATGTAATTATTCTCCGTGACCTGCTTTATTCAACTTCTAAAACCAAGCCATCAAGTGGTACTCCACCTCTGAATATTCATCAAAAAACTTAAAATTCAAGGTTTCCACATAGACTTCTTATTTTCTGGGATCACAGAGAATAAGAATTCCTACTGAAAAAAAAAAAAACCAGAACACCTCTGTTGAATATAAATTTGTTAAAAAAAAAAAAAAGCCTGCTCTAGCTTCCATTTGGGCTAAGGGACACACCTCTCTCCTCAGGGTCTAACAGTGAAATACCCTAGCTCCATAAGAAAGACTAATTTCCCAGCAAGGGAACCAAAGACCTAAAAAATGTCTTTGGGCAGAAGATACCAGTTTTCCTTCAGAGTCCAGAATTGAACAAGAAGTCAGATAAATGCCAAGGAGGCCTCCTTCATGCTGCTGAGCATCTGCCACTCTACTAGCATTTTCTTTACCAGCTTGGGAGGTCGCTGATCCTGAATGTCTGACCCGGCTCTAGAGTCTTCCTTCTGAATGTGTCAGCAACCTCTCTAGATGTTATCCTGATACTCTTTCACAACGCCCCACCCCTAGATGCAGTGACATCTCCCATAAAAAAGACGGAAGCTATAGGGCAGGGGCGTGAAATTGTGTAGATCATAACGTCAAAGAAGACTTGGTTTCAATCCAATATACTTGGTGTAGATTCTGCCGGCTGACTCCAACATACATGTGCGAACCCTGCAATTGCAGTTGGAAACTTGATGCCCAAGTAACAACATTTTCCAGTCTCTCTCGCATATGGATGTGGCCA